>NW_027466519.1:6320000-6787500 GCF_050575085.1 Anarhichas minor | reverse complement strand
TTTAACCATATATAATGGAAAAGTTTAATGTACAAACAAAATGTAAAAAAAGTATTTTGGTGGATATAGTCAAAACATTGTTTGCGGGTCGGGGACATACGACACATCAAGATGTTTGGATTGAGGCAAAAGCTGAAATGAGACACTGATGACGGCTTTAAAGCTCGAAAAGGAACAAATCAAGGAGATAAAGGAGAAACACACACATTTGTTTGTCATAAAATCCATCCACCCGTTCACTGTTTTGCAGATTATTACTTAAACAAAACACGGAGATAAATGCAGCTTTAAAAAAACAACGCTGCGATTGCAATGCGCTCCATCTTTCCTCCTTTTCTTTTTCTCTCTTCTCTCATTTTTTCAGCTCTCCCTCGCTCTCTCTCAGCTTCTCCCTCCGGTTTACTTTAGTCTCTCTCTCCGTACCATATGGTGTACCATGGTACATTTAGCTTGTCAGTGATAATGGATGGCCCTGGAAGCCCAGTTTTGCTTTAAGCACTAGCTTGCTGCTCGCTGTCTCAGTGTCTGTGTGTGTGTGTGTGTCTGTGTGTGTCTGTGTGTGTGTGTTGGATGATGGCTGCTGATGCTTTCGGCTGTTGGATGAGGGATCATGAAGCAAAATCAGCCCTAACATGCACCCAGCACACACACACACACACACACACACACACACACACACACACACACACTGAGCCTCGTTGTTCGTGGTCGATGCTTCGGTCACTTCCTGGCAGCTTAATTCGTGCGACCTGATTGGTTGATAGAAGGAGGCTGAATGGGAATGTGATATTACTTTTCACACGACGGTCGCACGACGATCTCTTTTACTCTGATCGACTTCAGCTTCAGCTCTTCAGGTCTGCGTCGACACACCGGCTCCGTTAGAAGAGGTGCTGTGTATCGGTGGGGCATAGAACCGACCAATGACGTGAGTGGACCGTCCTCAACGTCGATACGCGCATGATGCAACAGTGACAGATGCACTCATACCCAGTTTTCTGGGGAAAATACGGGTTCCTGCTGAGAGACGACTGTGGAGCGTCAAGTGGCCGAGTGCGAATAAAGATTTATTGATAACTCCCAGACTGTTGTTTTGTAGATATTTGGTATTTATTCAAAGTCATTTAGGATAGAAAAAAAAGAGAGACTTTGAAGAGATTTTTTTATAATACCAATGTATCAACTGAAAAAGGGAAAGATGACACAACCTACAGAGAATTATCCGTTGAATCAGCGGCTCCCCTCGGCTTTACACAGCTTCAGCTCATTGTATAGAGAGGGGAAGTCCCGCCTCCCCTTCCGGTGGACAACCATGAAACCTTATTTAGGAAAGAAATATATACGGGAGTCAACACCGAGAGACAAATCATTTCTTGATTACATTAGACATGAATTACTTATGATGTATGTCATGTAAAGACTATTTTTGCAAGAAAGTTTATTTTTGTCATAAAGTTGTTGAAGTACATGCATAGTATAGTATAGTATACATGTAAAAATACTTGTTTACAAAGACTTCACACCTTGAACGTAGCATGTGTGACGTCTCTCGCCAAAGCTACGATTATGTCGTTATGTCGTAAACAGACGCTTGAGACGCTCCATAGAATGCTCCAAAAACCAGAATAATGTCGGCATATCCCAGATGTCTTGATCGGAAAATGCTCCATTTGGAATAAGGCCTAATTCCAAATATCCGAACGGAATATGTTTACATGAGCCATGTCAAATTCGGAATATTGTCATATTGGGAATATAGTGCGGCAGATTAAGTCAATATTCCATTAGAATCTTTCACTTGGTGATACAAGCACCAAATTTGGCATGAATAATGCCTAGGAACTACTCTTTCAGAAAAGGCCGGTATCCACCTGAAAATCCAAGATTTTTTAAGATGGCCGTCGCCGAAAATGTGAATAGGTTTTTCAGTATAGAAATTGAATGGCTGGACATATTTCAATAATCTAGACATCAAAATGTATGAATTTTGACATGAGAAATTCAATGGTGCCAATACAAATTCAATATGGTCGCAATTTTTCAAGATGGCGGCCATTTGTTACTCAAAATTCACACTTTCTGTCGTTCTTAGATCGGAGATTAGGTTTCAGCTGGATGAAGTAGTAGTCCAAGTTCCAAGTTATATTTTTGATCCAAATTCAAATGTTTTGATTAATCTATATGAGGTGACATTCTGTTTATAAAAGAGTGATGTCAAAGCACAACCAGGGCACACTGGTGACATCATTGCTGTGAGACTCAGCATGGGGTTCAGTGTCGGCTAATTAGTGTACTTGCTGTAGTTGTAGTCTACTAACTGTAGTGCTAACTGTAACTAGCCCTGTATATCTGTAAATCGCATATATTGGCATTTGCTGGCGGCCATCTTGGAAAATGGTGGCCATATTGTTTTTCCATCATGGATACCGGGCTTTTTTGAAAATATAGATCTTGAAGATAATTTGTGCCAAATTTGTTGCTTGTATCACCAAGTGAAAGATTGTTTCACTAATCTGCCCCACTAATAATAGTGGAATAGGAGTGTAAGAGAGGTCATGGTCTACAGGAATTCACCAATCGAGGTCTGATAATATTCCCGGGACACCAGAAGGAACCCTAAAGAGCAACTCAGGCTTGTTCACCTCATATTAAAATAATTTGTGATCAATCTTCAAATTTGAAAACACTATTAGGTTTTTCACCTTTTACTCCCTATCGAAGTCTGTCACTGAGTTATTGATCATCAATGTATTACTATCTCAAAGCCTGATGATCAGATCACGATGCTCATCAGAGCTGTAAACCGCCTCCTCCCTGTCGGCCAATCAGTGATGAGTGTCTTCCTCCTTTTCTCTCCTCTCGGTACAAACCCCTCAGTTATCCCTGGCGTCATCGCCGTCATTATCAGAAACAAAACGAGCGGAACGCAGGAACAGGATGCCTCCTCTTCCTCTTCCCCTCGTCCTCATCCTTCCTGCGTCCCTTTTGAGAAGTGGAGCGAGTGAAGAGCAGGAGCGTGCGCCCGAGACAAGAGGCGGTGATTGTGTGTTAATACGAGAAGGTGCTTCCATTCCCGCGGAGCACGACTTCGTCGGCGTGCTGGTGTTTCTTCTGTTGTTTTATTTTGGATGTTCAAACACAGCGTATGACGCTTGTACGAACGCAGCGTGATACAGAAACACGTGAGAAGTGCACACACCAGCATTTCTACCGTTTACCGTGTGATCATTGCAACATAAGATAAAACAGTTGACAGTTATAGAATCCTGTCTCATAGTATTAGAATACCGTGCAGTGTTTTGGTGTCTGATGATAATGATGATGATGAACGGAGTCAAAGATGTAGAGACATCGATACAGCAGGTCCAAATTATGCAAGGGATTTCTCAAAAATCTGATTTTTTTTTTTTTGTTTGTCGCTCATCTTTTCTCTCTCTCTCTCTCTCTCTCTCTCTCACTTCTCTTCACCTTTTCTACACCTAACCTAAGTTTTTTCCTGATGAAGACTGAAGTTTATTTTGAAAAGGCTGTATGTGTGTAGCTTGTGGAAATTGAAACGTGTTGCCGGCTTTTGTAGAACAAGCATAGACTGTATATTAGAAGTGGACGTAGTGGCGTAACCTATTGCTTGTTGACTGCTGTTTTGAAGCCTCGAGTTCAGCGATTTCGGCGTCGCCATCTTGGATTACTTCCGCCGCCACGTTGTTTTTTTCACAACCGATGAACAGAAGTTACCATATTTGGAATACAGTGGAGTAACGTAGAGACGCCGTATACGGCTCTGGTAGGGGCAGTGACCTGTCAATCAGAGTAAACCCCGCCCTAAAGCATACCCTGCTTTATGGTCTGTTTGACTCTAAATGGACCATAATTTACTAAATGAACATCATGATGTATTGAAGAAGACTTGAAACTAGAGATTGAGACCATAAACTCATGTTTACAATGTTTACTGAGGTAATACATCAAGAGAGAAGTAGAGTCATTTTCTCATAGACTTCTATACAATCTGACTCCTTTTTGCAGCCGGAGGAGGTGCCCTCTGCTGGTCGGTAGAGAGAATGCAAGTTTTAAGACACTTCCGTATTGGCTTCACTCTGCAGAACCGGAAGTAGTCGCCTGAGGAAAACGCACGAAAAACAAGAGAAACTTTGGCTAAAATATCACAGAACAGTTGAGTGAGGATACGTTGAAGTGTGTAATATGAGGATTACGTTTTTTTTAAATTATTTTTATTTTGCACAATTCAAACATTAAAATTAAAAACAAACAAACATAACAGAGATAAATGAATATCACAGTGCAGGAAGAGGCAGAAAGCCAACTGGGCTTATTTAAAGCCTCCACCTATATAATATAAACATTTTACAAAATTACAAACATAAAATAAAAGATGCATAAGACATTACATTACAACAAAACAAACAACGAAAGAAAGAAAGAAAGAAAATAAAAAATAATGTAATTGTGTCGAGTGTGTGCGAGCGTGTGTGTGCATATGAGAGTAAGCGTGGGCTTATGTTTGTTCAGGGGTGTTGGTTTATACACCTGCAGTAACTCATAAGCAATGTAACGCTACAAGTCCCTATGAGTGAAACAACTATCAACGTAATATAACAGCTAAAACAAGAAAGACATGAACACTAATACATAAAAAAACTGTTACAAAATGACATAGCATGTTATCAGCCCAGTATGCATTTCTATCTCGTGGATTGTGTCATCGTGGAACAACAACAAAAAAACGGCGAGGGTGCAACATGTCTTTTGGCCAAGTCACGGCACGGTGAACATCTGGAACGCAACAATATTGGGTTAAAAAAAAAAAGATGGTGGCGGCTTTAAGTAGAGTGAGGAGATATTGATGTTTCTTTTCTGATTTGGTCACTTCAAAACCGATGCACGATACATATGAGAGGCGGAAGGATCGCATTGAATCCGAAGATGAATCCATAGTGAATTGCAGCTGGATTGAATTGTACTCTGTGACGACCGTGCATCGTATATATCTAGTGGTGCTGAAGTCAGAGATCACTGAGATTCTCCCCTCTTCACCCCTCTCCTGTTTCCTCCTCTCCTCTCCTCTCCTCTCCTCTCCTCTCCTCTTTCCCTGCAGCTGTGTTCTCCTTTCTCTCTCCAGCTGTTGCCAACCAATCACCTGCTCCCTCTGCCACACACACACATACACACACACACACACACATACACACACACACTCACACACACACACACACGCACAGTATAATTATAGGAGACGGGTGCTGGCTGGGGATCCATTTGCACGCACGTATAAACAAAAAAGGAAAGATTTGCATAGAGAACCCCAGGGGAGGGGATCGATCAGGAACGGTTGATTACTAGATTGATTGATTGATTTTGTCTTTATTTTGATATATTTATGATATTGGTCGATTAGTTCAGATTGATTAAGAGGATAAAACGAGGCCTCGTTTGTTCAATAAAAGGAATAAAAATAGTAATTTAAGCGATATGTTCATCTACAAAACTAATCTAAAACAATTTCCATAATAGAAAAAAACACCACACATTCTTTAGTGTGTATCGTCTCAAATGTGAGGATTTATTCTGGGAAAGTGTGATGGACATTTTCTACTGTTTTTGTTTTATAGGAAAATAACAATTAAATCAAATAAGAAGAAGAAGAAAGAAGGAACGGTGGAGGTAAACAGTCTAAGCACTAAATAACTAAAATATGTCAAATAAATGAGAAACAAAATCAAAACAATGATAAATAAACAAATAAATTGATAATTCCTTCAGTATGAAAAGAGTTTGCACAGGTTTACTCATCAGTCGTCCCACACAGAGCGCACACTGACCTCCACCAGTGTGAGGAGCAAAAGACTAACTGAGGGAGGAAAGGGGTGCAGAGAGCAGGGAACCTGAGGGAGACAAACAACTAAAGTAGAGCTGCCAGACTGGCCCACAAACTTTCCTCACGTATCACCGCCTTAATGCCCCGACCGTTGGTTGGTTTCCATGGCAGCAGACGAGGGTAAAGTGGTTGCTTTTCCCTTTTTTTTTCCCACGCTTCCAGGGCAGTGCCATGTGAATGCAGCGGGCAGAGTCTCTGCTGGCACACACTGAATGGGAGCGGAGCTGACAAAGACCTTAAAAAACCATGCTGTTGGTGTTAAACCGCCCCAAATCTGCCCGAGTGACCGGTTCACATCCCGCTCTACCTCGGTACATGGAGCAAGGCGGGGGGGCCCTGCCCCGGCATGTTGGCTACCATTTAAGAAATAATTCCCACAGTCTGTCCAAGACGGTGTTCTGGTGTTAAGCTGAAGCCTCCACACTGTTGCATCTTTGGTTTCTTCAGCAATTCAAATGTGCCCACTGCATATCTCCGCAAGACCCGCCCTGAGTATCATTCAAGCACGAGAATTGGCCAGGCGTCCGTGCTCGCGTGGAGCACCGCTAATCCAATATGTCCAGGTCCTCTGCCCTGACCAATGGGCTATCCTGACCCTGACCACTCACGGTCAATGCCAAACCTCCACCGATGTCACGGACCCCAGCCAGCTACAGGGGGAGGGTCTTGCCAAGAAAGGCAGTGGGGTTCATAGTTCTTGAGTTCTTTGTTTTTGAATTCAATGGGTGTTTGAATGGGTTTTGGGTTAGACGACTAAAGGGAGGACTGTGGATAACACACGGTGAAATACATTCAGCTGCATCTAGTGGTGAGGTTGCACCCACCTGAATACCACTCCGCGCACTCCTCCTTTTCCGAGCGTGTTAGAGAACTACGGTGGCCTTCAAGTTACATGAACACGTGAAAGGCTCTCGAGTGTTTGGTTTGTCCGTTCTGGGCTGCTGTAGAAACAGTTCGGTTATTCAAACATATTTGATTGAGATTTTAGATAAACTTAACGTCAAACAGCTGCTAGCTGACGCTAGGAAGTTGCTGTAGGCTTTCAGCTGGAATATGACTTTTATCAGCTTCAGAAATATGCAAGTTTTGCCTAAAACTAATCTTTGTAATTAGCCAACTCATTTTATTTACATGTAAATGCCAGCAAGGGTGGTTTTGAAGCCATTTTGCCAATGGTTGGTCCACACTTCTGTAGTTCTTGTGGGAGATATTCTAGCTGTCTTGGAGTTCACAGTAGAGATTTTATTTTTCTTCTACCTTTTGTTTCTTTGCCTCTCAGCCGGCGGCAACACAATGATGTCACTGTTGTTCTTGAGCCTCTGAGCTCTACCCATTTTAATTTCTGACTTGTGGTTTGTGAATTCTGATAAAGTCTAATGGAGCCTACAGTGCAAATGATCTAGTTGTTATAGCTGATGTGGGCATTGACTTTATTCATTCCTAATTAGTTGAGGAAAGCAGGTGACTGCCATCTCCGAGTTTCCACGTAGGCGCTCAGATCTCTCTCCTCCCTCCTCCGTCCTCGTCCTTTCTCCTGCCGCCCGTATATTTCCGCCCTCCTCTCTTCTCCCTCGTCAGGTGGGGTCTGCCCTGCTGCGATGCAGCCGCTCGGATCACCGCCTCGCGAACAGTGTGTGGGAGCAGATATGTCATTATTCTGCAGCCAGGTGGTCGCAGCTCAAATCACACAGAGCACACATCAGCGAGGCGACGCAGCTCCCAGATCTACAGCTTTACCCCTCATATTACAGACAGTCCAGGTGTTCAAACGCTGCCACATTTGTCTAAATACAAGTATTACGTTGGGAGTCAGGGTCGAGGAGGGGGAGGGATAGGGCTGTCATTGATGGCAGGAGGGAGAAAAATGGGGGAGTAAGAGGACAATGTGGAGAAAAGTGAGACTTAGGAGGTCAATTCAAACTACAGGTCTTTCAGACTTTTGGGCCTGATCTGAAACAGAGGCGCGGAAAAGCAGCATTGTTGGCATTGTACGTTCCTGCGAACCATGGATAATGTGCATGTCTATGTTTTTGCATTGGGTCAGGAAGAAAAAATAAAAGCCATTTACAAAATAAGTTAGAAAAAATAATAATGAATTCAAGGTATTTTTTGCTTGAAATAAGTAAAAAAAATCTCCAATGAAACAAGTGAAAATTTGCTTCGCAAGACTTCTTGAAAAAATATGTAATAATTAGGCCTTTCAAGATAAGAAGTCGTCATAATAAGCCTGTAATGTCTCAAGATATTCAAGATACATTTGAGCGGCGTGCAGAGCAAGCGATGTAGTATATCTAGCCACTGTTACTGAATGTTTCGTGGCATAATGTTCGTGGCAAATATAACAATCGAGAAAGTCCACACAGGAGGAGAGGTGGTTAAAAGGGTCGAACAAACACAGGACTTTCACCTGCAGGAGACCACAGTTAGTGTCCCGTGTGGAACCCTGCTGACTTTAAGCTTATTACGTAACGTTGATCGGTCCATGTAACAGTACATAAAAAAGTCCTCTAAGGCTTTTTTTGTTAATTTACGGTGGTTGCGTTGTTATGTTACCATGTTGCGTTACATTGTCGCATTGTCGCGTTGTCGTATTGCGTTGAAACATACAATGCCAACATATTTTCTGCCGACCGGGTTGTGGACAACCAGACGTACATAAATACATTTCCAACAGAAGAGGTCCAAGCTGATCTGGCAATACAGCTGGACCCTACCAATCTAACTTGAATTTGTACCCGGCCAATCTCGGGTCCAGGGTCAGTTCTCGTACATAAGCGTACACATGAGAACTGTTATTTCCTACTCAGGAGGTCAATTCAAACCTATATTCCAACATGATGTCAAATGATCATAGCTGCTCATGCGTGAACAGCAACAATATTATTATTATTATTTTAAGATTTTGCATTCGATTTACAATTTTATTTAATAACCATCATATCGGTAGAATATCTGCATCTCTACTCATTAGGGCAGGAGGAGACAAAGTCTCAACATAAACAGATGTTAAGCACCATAGTACAGAAAGGGAAAAGAATAGAAGAGGAGGACGAGGAGAGGAGAAGAAATGATCAGAGACAGACAGCCATGACAGTGACAGGAGAAAATCAGAGTGTGATTCTGAACCACAGGATCCTTTGACCTTTGACCCCTCCAGTCTGACAGCACCTGACCCATCATCCATCTCTCCAGGGTCGCCCCTCCTCCTCTGCTCCCACAGAGAGAACGAGAGAGAGAGAGACACAGAGTTTCTCCTCATATCTACTACCACATAGATCAGAATCATCGAACTAAATCAAGACTCTTCCAGTGTTTGTTGTTGGTATTCATCACTTCATCTTCTACGTGCAAGGATTTTTCTACTACTTCAACTATTTACCTCAAACCTATCAAATTAAAACTTGCATATTGTAGCTTTTAGTGACAAGTTGCTGCTGTGTCTTGGAGGTTTGATAGCTCTGTTAGCTCCCGTAGATTTGTTCGCACCATTAGAAACCAGCCTGGAAACCAACATCTAGACTTGATTTAACCGAATCACACAAATTGTGGCATTCCTCCTTCTCAGAGTCCTGACTCTTAGAAATGCTCACAAATTCAGCACAACTGAAACTGCCTGGGTTGGTAATGTTCGGACAATAAATCAAATGTTCTGAAAAACCTGTGGCTGTGAAAGGACTGTAATGAGCCGGTCCAGTTAGATGGTTTACCTGCTGCATGCCCGTGCAAAAGCTGCATGCTTAATATTAAGTTTTGCTGTTTAGGTTCATAATGATGGTTTTGGAGGGAGTGGCTTCGGAGGGAGGCCTGAAGAGTCAGGCTGTCAGTGTTGCTGACATTGCGACTTTCTCGCTAGATTTGGTGACTTGTGGAGCTAGCACTGCTAGCTACTTTCATTGGAAAAGAGACGGCAACAGTGGACTGGGTTTTTTTTCTGGTTGGATACTTTTTTTCAGATCTAGCACGCACTTGCCGGTTTTGTCAAGATTACCAACCCTAGCTTTAAAACGGTCCTAGAATATGTAAAGTACAACTCACAAGCTACTGAATGGACTTTCTGAGGAGTAAATGAACAAATGAAATGAACAAATGAACTGTAAATGAACTCCATTTACAGGATTAAACCTAAATGTGCCTATCATTCACAAAGGGTATATTTTTGATGTGAGAGTATTTCCCTGATCTTGTTTTTTTATTTGTTAATAATGAGCCACGTTGTTGCTCAAACATTCAGTCTCCCGGCCTGTGTCACATGAAAAGCTGGTGAGCTCGAGCGCTGCGTCTTTATTCAGTGAGACAGTGTCAGTGAACAACACTCTCCGCTCATTGTGCTGCACTTTAATACTTCCACATTGTGCTGCTAATTCAGAATTTCACACCTTTTCCTCTCGTCGCTACCTCTCTCTTTGTCTCCCCGCGCCGTCCCAACCCCGAAACACAAGAGGAAACGTGTCAAATCCACCTCTAAGAACCTCTTTAATTCGACATTAGCAGTCGTCATCTGGGTGCCGAACAATGCCCAAAACACAATTTACGGCTACGACTGGAGCGTCCCGCCTTTGTTTGCTCCGCAGCTAAATATTGTTCCGTCAATAATGGAACTCCAAACACAGAATCAGGCTTTTCGTTTTCGGTAATCCTGAATGTTGAACAGCAGATTTTTTTCTTTTTGTTGTGTTTTATTGTCTCTGGAGCATAATTGGAGTACGCCGTTTTCTCCATTTGTTTTAAGGTTTTAGGGAGGAACATGGGCTCGGTGCCTCGTGGATGGAACTCCAGATGCTATTGTGTCCGAGGTTTTCTTTTTTGTGGAAGTGTTGCCCGAAATCCTCGAGACAAAAGCGACAGATATGGTGGGGAAAAAAATATAAACCCTGGAAAGAATCAAATCCTCTAAAATGTTCATTCGGAGACGCTTGAAGGACGGGGTTGGGGGGGTCAACTGGAGCACAGGACAAGATGATGTCCAGAGAAGAAAAGAAAAAAAACATCTACCTAAAACCTCCAACAGTGTTTCAGGTGCCATGTTTTCTACTCCCCCCACCTCCCCGTCAGATCAGAGTGAAATAAAGACATTGATAAATTCAAGGAAGGGTGAGAATGTTGCCAAATCGAGTCAGACCCCGACCAAAGCAGACGCAGTGCCACGGAGAGGGGGGAAAGGGAAGGAGAAAAGAGAAAGAGGGGATGGGGGGGGGGGGGGAAGATTTGGGGGGGCTCTAATGCCAGCCTTATGCGTCTTTTAGTCGTTTTCCGCCGTCGGGGCTTGGCACCGGCACGCCGCTGTCAGCCAGCCAACTAAAAATCTGCAGTGCCTGCCGCATTTCAGCAGCCCTGTTTTGTCTGAGACCAACACACACACGTACACAAAAAAAATACTCGCGCGCCGTACACACTCGCCGACGTTTTTCCCCTTCACGAAAGCGGAGCTCCGCGAAGGAAAAATGTAGAAACTGACGTATGATAAAAATTCCTCGAATCAAAGGAATTTTCTTCTTTATGAATCATTGACACCCTGAGCAAGACTTTTTTGCATTTTCTTGCAGTGCCACTAACGCATCCCGCTGCTTTGGAATATTAATGTGAAACATAGTTTTCCTGTGGAAGTCCTGCTGTTTGGAAGGTTGGCCCCCCGTTTGTCGCCTCGCTTGTTGTTTGTGTTGTTTATCTATTGATTCCAGGTTGGAGGAGGGGTGAAGCAGTGTGAGGGGGGACGTGTTGGATAATGAAGGCTGTTTGGTAGCGAGGAGCAGGGGGGGGGGGGGGTTAACCAAGGGTTAACCAAGCTGAGTTTTGATGAAAGTTCCTAAAGGGCTGAGTCTCTCTGACCGTGCTCCAGTTGGCATACGAATAGTGACCAATGTGAAGTACATGATAATTGTCATTGTGTTGTTTTTGGAGTTAGTATTGAAGAAATCAACGGCGGCAGGTCTGCGTGTAGAGAGCGCTGTATGCCGTGCAGATTTGTGAATTGTGACCATATCGATGACTGTAGTTCAATGTTCTAACAGGAAATGATGTAATACACATGCTGACGGATGTCAGTCAGACTGTAGTTTCCGATTTAAACGGCACAGAGCGAGAGCGACATTTCTTCCCAAACATATTTTATATGTTGTTCTCTGTTTCACCAACAGTCATCATTTATTCTCTTTCAGCATGTTAGGTAGCTCCTCCTCTTGCGTTGTCCAAAGCTTGTGTGGGACGATCGTATCAATCCTCAGCACATTGAGAGATGTTGGTGCGTCCGTCACTCCACTGTACTTATCCTAGAGAGTCCACTGAGCGCCCTTTAAAATGCTTAATGGAATGAAAACAGTAATGTCTTCATGTATTAAGGGCTGTAATGCAACGCTACTATTTGTCTCTGTATTTATGACATATTATTGTCACATTTGAGTGACACTTAAACTGTATATCTGTTCTTCAATACTTTAACACATTTTAATAGCAAAACGAATCGTCAGTTGATACTTGGACCTGCGTCAGTGTCAAATCAATATTCAGAATGTCTTCCATAATCTTAATTTAAAATATGTTAACCTAAACCTCGACAAGTGTGGAAATGAACTTGTTTTTTGATATACGTTTATTTTGAAAAACTCTACAAAATCTCAGTTTCTACATGTTCTAACAGTTTTACTGCTGTTGGAGCAGTTATTAAATAATATACACTGCAGCTGCCTCAGTAGACCAGGATGCACTGCAGTGACAGGATCGGCAAAGAACTGCAGTCCCTTCAAGGTTCATGGACTTACGGCCATCTTTGACTGAAAGAGTCACTCAAAGGCATCCTGGGAAATGAAGGAAATGACTAATGGAACAAATTATTGTAAATGTTTTATGATAACTGCAAATCTTTCTAATCAGTTGAATATCAAACCACAATTTTTAATATCTGTATGAGGCATCAGGTAAGGTTAATTCTCCATTTACAAAATTGTAACACTTTTACAAACTACATTTCAGGGCGGATCCGTTATTAATTAATTTATTTTAAGGTTTTTGTATCATGTTGTAGCTTCTCAGTGGTTTTCTATGGCCCTGAGGGTCATAGTACAACTCTTCACAAAACACATTTTACAAAACTTCATTTCCAAAAAAGTAATTTTACAAAACTCAAAATTTCTCAAAACTTAATTTCACAAAAATAAATTTCACAAACCTCAACATTTCACAAAACACAACCACAGGTGACAGTTTGCTGCTTCACCCGTCCTCAGCATTACTTTGCATCTGTGCATCAGCGCTGTAACCTCACTGCTGTCCGCTGACGTCTGAAGAGAGCACAGAGGGAGTCGACCTTTAAAATATGAACACCAGCTAACACCAGTGTGTGGATACTGAAACCTAGATACGTGTTTTATCGCTAGAAATATGAAAGAAAACTTGGTCTTTGATTTGAAGAAACACTGTTTCTGTTACATCCAATAACCAGATGTACTGACTTTGTCTGGTTCACATTTATTTCAAATAGTTTTACTGACTCACAAACATTGATACTCAGTCACTTAACAAGGAGATATTTGAAGACGATATGAAAGAAAAAGTTTAATCATTTTTGACATACTATAATGAATCAGTAACGGCAACCAATAAAAATAAATCAAACTTTAAAAAAAGTGAAATAATATAATCAGAAAATGGTCCAATCAGCCGACTGATCTGCTCTGATATGGCTGAAGGTAGAAGCCGACAGATGTGAGCTGGATGCTGCGTCTCTCTCGTCGCTCTCGTCGCTCGTATACGTTCATCTGTTGTTTGATGTATTCACTCGCTCCGGTGCCAGGAAACCAATGCCTGCTGGGAGTGAAGGACGGGGGTGTGTGTGTGTGTGGCTGCGACAAGGGGGGGGGGGGGGGGGGGGATTGTCTGTTAGACGACGGTTACTCATCGACCATCGTCTGTTAAATTAATGTTGATCTCCCCCCCCCCCAAAAAAAAAAAAAAATGTTACGCTTTACACAGGAAGACAACGCCATGAATAAATATATAGATTATTTGAAATTCAGCGCTGGCGGGATCGTTTTTGTGTCTGTTAGAGTGTGCGTGTGTGTGTGTGTGTCTCTATGTGTCTGTGTGTGTGTGTGTCTCTCTGTCTGTGTGTGTGTGTGTGTGTGTGTGTGTGTGTGTCTCTCTGTCTGTGTGTGTGTGTGTGTGTGTGTGTGTGTGTGTGTCTCTCTGTCTGTGTGTGTGTGTGTGTGTGTGTGTGTGTGTGTGTCTGTCTGTGTGTCTCTATGTGTCTGTGTGTGTGTGTGTGTGTGTGTCTCTATGTGTCTGTGTGTGTCTCTCTCTCTGTGTGTGTGTGTGTGTGTATGTCTGTGTGTCTCTATGTGTCTCTGTGTGTGTGTGTGTGTGTGTGTGTGTATGTCTGTGTGTCTCTATGTGTCTCTGTGTGTGTGTGTGTGTGTGTGTGTGTGTGTGTGTGTGTGTCGGTACCTCTCAGACTTTGTAGAAACTTCTGGACCGGTGCCCAGCGGTGTCATGGAAACGCTTGAATCGCTCAGAATGATTCATGTCTGCACAGTCCAACCCTCCCCCCAATCACACACACACACACACACACACACACACACACACACACACACACACGCACACACACACACAGCATGCAGGACGAAGGAGTTTAACCCTTCTTCTCTCCATCCCCCCCCCACCCATCTCCTTCTCTCCCTCTCTCCTCTCTTTCTCTCCCCCGCCCATCATCTCGCCATCCTCGTCAAATCGCACTATTAGTCACATAGTTTATTAAAATGGACTCATTATATGGATGTCAGAGGGGATCACGTCTTCTGAGTGTTTCCTTTCTCGACTCTCTGAAAGGACCGAGTCTAGACGTCGACATCGACTCCGATAGAACGGCTCTGTGTGAACGGATCGGTGCCAAACGTGATGGACGGAATCCATCAAGAGGTGGAAGAATGTCTACTTTTAAAATATAATAAAAATCATACTTTTTGTACATCTATAAGAAAACACAATTAAAACTTTGAAATCTAATTCAAATTTCAAACACTCAAATTGTCAATTGTCCAAAGAAAGTCAAGACCTTGACTCTCACAACTACTTTGTGTGTTTTTCTTCCTCTGAAAAATATTTATAACTCAATAAAGAATTTTAAAAAAAAGTACATCTACTCAAAATCTAAATACTGTCTTGATAAGCAGATGGATGTTTCTACAATAACTCAATCCCTTCTTCTCTTCCCCTCTCCATTGTTTCCTCCCCTTCTTCTCTTCCTTCCTCCCTTGTTACCAAGGCTTCATTCCACTCATTAAGCCTTTTGTTCGGGAGGTAACCTCTTTAAATGTGGCACCTATTCACCTCAATGGTACATTCATTTATTTATGAATCAAATTATTTGTCATTATTTATAAACCTCTGGACTTCACCAAGATTTCTGCTCATGTTACAAAACTTTGTGCACATTTTAAACCTGTTCCCACATATTTGTGTTCTCTGAGAAGTCGTAACATTACGAGACTATTTTCATGATTTAATGAGAATAAAGTAAAACATATTTGATAAAGATGTAGCTGTCTTATAGTCTGCTGTGCGTGACGTTACTACTCTGCTGTATGGTAGTATTCTCCTCAGGCCGTCTGTCAGACACCTCTAGATGAGACAAAGTTTGAGGGAAGCCGCTGTGCGCTGCTCTTCATCGGATCCACACGAGTCGCCATTTCTCCTGTGTTTCAATACACAGTTTAACTTAAACAACAGCGGTTCTATTTGATCTTTTTGCTCAAATGAATCGCTTCAGACAATTCAGTAGTTGTTGGATACTGGTAGTGTCATGTCCCCTACCGTCCCCACCAAATTCTACGCCCTTGTTTTTATCTCTTTTCTCATCTCCTCTTCTCTCTTGTTTCCTCTCCACTTTTCTCCTCTGGTTTTGTTCTCTCTTCTCTTCTCCCCTCTTCACTCTTGTTCTCTCTCCTCTCTTGTTACCTCCTCTCTCCTTTTTTCTCTTCCCTTCTACCCTCTTCTCCTCTCCTGTTCCCTCTCCTGTCATCTCCTTGCCTGTTTCCTCCTCTCATCTTCTCTACTCTCCTACTCTCTTGTTTCCTCCCCTCCCCTCTCCCCTTTTCTCATTTCCTCTTGTGTCCTCCGCTCCTCTCCTCTCTTGCTTCCTCCTCTTCTCTGTTCTGTGTTTACTGCTGTTGATTGCTGTGCTACAGTTAATGAAACTGCATTAAAGTAATTAAGATGAGCGTTAACATGGAAGAAGTAATTAATAAGAGGAAAGTACAGAGCTCTCCCTGACTCCGCTGCCTCATATTGATCAAAAGATATTACTTTGTTGTCTCTTCCTCTCTGTCTGTCGCTGGACTCGTTATTTCACTCAGAATCTGACCTGAACCACAGACATTCATGGCTGCAGATTAATAAACAACACCGTGGATTTGACTTTATCAATCAGTTGATAATACTGTTGCCTTAAGTTGAGTCTATTGACCAATCAGAAGCTGAGGTTCTGTTTTGTCGACCAATCAGAGGCCGTGTTCCTGACTTGTCGACCAATCAGAAGCCGTGTTCCTGACTTGTCGACCAATCAGATGCTGAGGTCCTGACTTGTCGACCAATCAGAGGCTGTGGTCCTGACTTGTCGACTAATCAGAGGCTGTTCCGGACTTGTTGACCAATCAGAGGCTGAGGTCCTGTTTTGTCGACCAATCAGAGGCCGTGTTCCGGAAATATTGACCAATCAGAGGCTGTGGTCCTGACTTGTCGACCAATCAGAGGCTGAGGTCCTGTGTGGCAGCGCTGATCTAAAATACATTGTATTGTAAACCAACATTAAAAAATGACCTTATATGGTAATAATGTATAATTTGGTAACTGGCCGCGGTGGAGGTCAGAGGAGTAAATGCTTCTAGGCTTTACACAACATCAAAAATACACATTTAGGACAAGTTGTAGGCTGAAGGGTTTGTAGTTTTTATTCAAACTGAATTATTTGCACTATGAAATGCTCTGTCAGACCCGCTTGGCGTTCTTAGTGTTGAGGCAGTTTGCCGCGTTCAATCAGTTTGTGCGGCACCAGTGTTACAGATGCCTGTAGTGTCAGAAACAGACTCAATAAGTGACGGGTTGACCACGAAGCTCCAGGTGATTTACCAACTAGGAACCAGATATTTAAAAAAACATGGAATAGAAAAATGAATTAAGAACAAAAATCAGCAATGGGAAAAAGAAAATGATTGAATTAAATGCTTATGTAGCAACAGTGTGAAGACAAAAACAACAACGAAGTACAACACTAACACTACAGGTCTGAGAGACGTTCTGGGCTTCGAGGAGGCAGACATGACCAGAATACAAAGTGGTGTTGCTTTGTGGGCTTCTGCTGTGGAGGCGAGTCCAACAAAATCCACTATTTATACACACGGCGAGGAAGTGTGTCTCTGCTTTTGGATCGTGCTGCATGAATGTTAGCTCTCCCTGGTGTCGTATCGCGCTGTGCCGGGCGCTGGCCTTGTCCTATGAAACACTTGTTAATGAAGGTGCTGGTTAAAAAACGCCAAGAGAAGGTAAAATGAAAGCAACGACCTTTAACAACCTGACGCTGTGACATCATGTGAAGTGAAGAGATTGAGAATCGGCCCCTTTTGTAGAGACCGAGGCTGGCCTTCGTCCAAACGCAGAGAGACACAGAGAGGTTTCTGTTGCTTGTAAATTGGCCAAACTCAAAGCGGTTTTGTGTTTATTCGGTGTGTTTTTTTTTCATTTAGGGTCCATACAGGAGGAAAAACAGACGGAAAGAAAAGATGTAGTATTAGGTCCTGATCAGACGGAGCGTGTTTAGTAGGTAGAAAACGTGAGGTGTGCCGCACTGCCTTTTTGTTGCCCTATCTGTTTTTTGCATCTTTTTTTAAAATTGTTGCTCGGCAACCACTGAACGAGCGCTAACGTTAGCTTCACACAAACCATGAACTGTACGCTACATTTGGGAAATAGTACAGTTAAAATGAATGAAAACAAATTACCCCAATTCTTAAGTATCGCACCTATTTGCGTCCTGCTGTTATATTCTGATCAAAGTAACTACGGTTGGTCAACTCATCCACCAAACTCATCTTCAATTGCTTTGCATGAGTTTGTTATAAAACCATGTATCTCCAACATGTTAAGCTAGGAATACAGTTTGAGCTTTGGGATAAAGCATTATTCAGTTACTCCTCTGGGTTTTAAATGGTTTATTCAGCTTAAGAAGCAGGGAAATGCTACTAACCCATAAAGAGACTCTTTGTTGTTCAGTTTATCTGAAAAATACAAAATCACCAAATTTGGAGATACATATACTGTGTATGATAATGTGTATGATAATTCTGAAAGAAAATATTATACACATGATGTAGTTTCAGTGAGTGATGTCTTCACATGTGAAATACCTGAAGATCAAATGTGACTGAATGTACATCAATGCACATGTGAAATGTTGATGAATTCATATATGGACAAAAGGACAAAATCCAAACTTATTCTTGTCATAAAGTAGACATTGAGTTATGATTCATTGGAGTTTTACGAGTGAATTTTGAAGGGGAATGCCACCCATCGTAAGAAGCTAATCTTTTGCTGTAAAACCTGGCTGGTGATGGTTTCCGGCGTTTTCTATCAACATCTATTTTATGAGTTCCTCAAAGCCAGACTAGAGTTAATTTCCACTTAATACTAAGTATGAATTTGAAATGGCATGGACACAATGTTTGTAGCATCTCATGATCTCTGAGGCCAGTGTTTCGTTGATTGTAAGATCTGCCAGATTTTAGTTTGAATCTAGCAAAAATATGTCATTTTTGATTATTTTAGGTGCAGGATTTAGCACTGGCTTAGTAAGAGTAAGTTTGGTTATGGGCCAGTTAAAAAGTAGCCTAGCGTGATAATAGCTAATAGTCGGTTCCCGTTGGCTCTCAGCTTGTAATGGAGCTTATTTGTGTTTTCTCTCTGTCTCCCGGCGTTGTGGATTAGCAGGGATTTGGTCCTCCTGGCTCACCGACTTCTCTATGGGCTTTATGCAGCAGAGTGGGCTGACCTCCCCTCCTCCACCTTTTGTACCCCTGCAGCCAGCACACTCTAATGAGTGGCGGTTCGTGTGGGGGTCCTCCTCACAGCCAATGAGCCTGTTTATGTTCGTCGTCCAGGAGAAAATGTCACTGCAGGGTTCCTCGGAGAAACGCAGAGGTTGTCGGAAGTAGAGTTGAGGTTAGAAAACCTCTTTTTTGAGGCAGTCTAGTCTAGTGTTTGTTTTTGGATTAGTTTGGGGTTTTGTTGCATTCCTGTAACAGCTCATGGTTGAGATAGAAGAAAAGATTTAGAAACAGACAGGGCTGGTTATGGATGCACTTATGGTGGTATGCTATGATGTGGTAGGGCTACTACCTATTTTTTTATCAGATTCTGTCTCACTAGCAGTCAAAAGTCCTGAAACACTTCAGCTAATGATGGTACTAAATGGACAAAATCGTGAAAATACTATTTGATGAGCTGTAATGAGCAAATGTTTGGTATTACTACTTGAAAAATGACCTTAGGTGTCAAAATGGTATATTTTGCATCTTTCTTCTGATGTTAAATGCAGTCGCTTTAATCAGAGTACACCTTCAGGATTCTTTAGTTCTTGGAAACGGTTGCACAAAGGGCACGTCAAGGGTAGGCTACCGTAGAGATGTCAGAGATTAGATTTCTAGCAATGTTCTCAGGATTCAGAGCACCTGTTTGTATGTTCTGTTTGCTAGACCCTGATATGAGTTCCTGAAGGTAATGCTGGATCAAATCAACCTTTGACAGGTTTGTCAATGATTCTTCCAAGAAACAACAAGGCTCATTAGTCTTGTATGACGTGTTTGCACAAAGAGAAAAGCAAAAGAATTGTTTTGTATTTTAAAGGTTGGCAGACACACCACCACCAATCAAACAACTGAAGTTGCGAGAAAACAGTCAGGGTTCGGGAAACAATTTCAAACGTTAAGCACGATGAAGATGAAAAAGCCTGTATTTTGGATGTTCCTGAAGGCACTTTGGTTGTTTGAGAAGCCTTAGTGAAGACTGTTTCCTGAGAACTCGTCAACGAGTTGACAGGTTGGTCAATGAACCGTCTGTGGTTGGCACGGTTCCTTGAAGAACGAGTGTGGTTTGTTAGTCTTTTATGAAGAGGTTGTGCAAAAACATAGCTGAACAACCATTTCTTGTTAGAGCTCTGCACATCCGATCTTAACACAAACTATGTTCATCAGTCTTTTGAGGATTGCTGGAGGTTCCTAGAAAAGTTCCAGTTTTAAGAACATATTACAAAAGCCGTCAACCGATGAAGGGCCCCTTTGTTTCCAATGTTCCTTGAAGCATTGTTGTGGTTTGGGAACCTTTCATTATAAGTGTTATAAGTGCTCTGGAATCACTGTCATGGTCATCCTTTGGACATATGTCCCTCCTGTGATTAATGATGAAAGAGCGAGGTTCTTCAAGGTACCCTCTATGATGCTTTAAAACCTTGAAATAAGGTCCTAGAAGTACTGCAAGATCATATACACCATTTAAAAGAGGCCTTTTCAAAGAGCTTTCTGAGGTTGATAGGGTCCTTGAAGTGCTTTCACATTAGGAACACTCAGGAACACACTGGAAATGAGGTTCTGCACAAACCAAACAAATCCATAGAAGTGCTTTTATTTTGAAGAGTCGGGAGTTTGACAGGGAAACAGAGTAGAGGCGAGAAGGGAGGAGGTTCTGCTGGGATTTCATCCAAAGTAGTCTGATAGCATCAGAGAGGACATTGTGTATGAAGTAGACTGGGAGGGGGGGTCAGCTGGACTGCTAAATGTATTTTGTAATTGTAAAATTTATTTTGGATTTCTTCTTGGACTCAGCCAATGCTGAGGTTTTGGATTGCGTCCTCTGTGATTTTGTTCAATTCCCTTCATGTGGATTTGTGCTCTAAATGGGTTAATGTTGGGCAAATATCATAGTAGAGCTAGTCGTCTGATCTTAATTGAAACTAGTCTGCTGAAAAGTGGAAAACTCTTTTTATGTGATTATAAGAGAAGAGAGAAGAAGACATTTAATACAAATTATACGTCAAAGCCCTCTTTTAAAGAAATAATCCACTTAACAAATATAGTAATATTTTAATTCAAATGACTTGTTGCAACATTTTTAATTAATAAAAACAAAATAATCTGTGTTTGTGTGTGTCCATTCACGGTGTACTGTGACACGGTGTGTGATCTTGCGGCTGACCCTTCCCATCCTGCTTTGCTCCGTCCCTGCCTGGCTTCTTTTTTCCTCTTTAATGTTGCTCTCTCTTTAACAGCCAAATTAAAATGCCAGGGATTTTTGTTTGTGTGTGTAATACATGAGCTCGGCCCGCAGAGACGGCGGAGGTGAAAAGGTCGCCATGTTTGGACAAAAGAAAAGGACTGGGCTTGCACAACTGTAAGAGCTCCAATTCAGAATATGTATATTTTGGTGGTATTTTTAGCTTCAGTATTTAGTCTTATCTTAATTGATACGTTCAATTAATCAAAAACAGCATTCAGTCACGTGGTTTATTTTTCACGTCTTTTTTACTTTGAAGTATTGTACGTTCTGGAGCATTTAAAAAACGTTTCGTTGCACCGGCAACAAAATGTAATCAAATACAACAAACACAAATTCTGGAAAAAACTTTTTTTTGGAATTAATACAAGATTCTTTGCAGGTGCTGATTAAAAATGATCTGCACAAAAAGACAAATTAGAGAATAGTACATGACAATAATAGACTCTGTATTGATCCCTATTATTTCTTTTGGTTCCACAGATACACAGGACAATATTGCGACAACTCTGATGGTCTTTGGTGGGCATAAGTCAACATGTGAGCACACATTGTCTGGTAACAGGTTATAAATGTGAGAACTATATGCACAAATATTCACTTAAAAATAAAACAGTGAAAAAAAAATCAACAGAAGGCAAAATACCATTATTGAAATAAATAAGAAAAAAGAGTGTGTATATAGTGTGTGTATCCAAAATACATTAGTGAGGGATAGATATATACATACAGTGCTCAATGGGTTATTTTGCGAAGACAAAACTCCTGCCAATGTCGGCCCTCCTCCACCCTGAGGTCTGTGACGAGACGCCGGGGTGATCAGTGCTGTGAAAGCGATGGCTACATAGTTTTTGTCAGCATATGTGAAGAGGCCTCTTACATATCATATACAATTAGTTATATGTTATCTTTTATTCCTGTTGGTCTGCTCAGGCAGCTGGATTTATTTTACTTTTTTAATTTTATTTTGGAAGGAATTAAAGGATCCTTTAAGGTATTTTAAGAGGTAATGAAGTGAACTAGTGAATGACTGTATCAATGAAAGGAAGAAAGAATGTCTGAAGTCAAAAGTTGCTCATGCTGATTTTATGTCGCCCTTATGTCCAATAACAGTGAAAAGATGAACACATTGTGTGACAGACAACAATCAGGGAATTAATGGTGAATCATACCGTATATTTAGTTAATTGTTGCCAAAATAAATAAAATACTATGTTCGATAATAGAAAACAATGAAGTAATTGAAGAGTGAATTAATGACGCGTCCAGCCTCAATTTTAAATCAAATAAAACTCGGCAGCTTCTATTACATATAAAACAATGCTTGATTTTTCTTCACAGTATAACCTTAAAACCGTAATTTACATGTTAAGACTCCTGAAGTATCTCCAACATGTATATTTATTTAAATATATATATATATATTTTTTTTTTAATTAAATATAGTTGCTTTTAAAGGCATTGAAAATTATAGAACATTTTTTATTGAGAATAATATGTTGATATTATTTCACATTTATATTAATAATTCCAAGTAGAAATTATCCATCTTAATTGTGCAATGGTTTGACGATTTTTGGATTTGCTGCAGAGGTGTCTGCATTGTTAAATTTAAATATATCTGTGTGTGTGTGTGTGTGTGTGTGTGTGTGTGTGTGTGTGTGTGCATGTGTGTCTGTGTGTATATGGAGCTATATATATTGTGCACATTTACATGTGTGTTTGTAAGTGTGTGTGTTTGTGTGTGCATCTGTGCCAGTGATTTCCAGTACTTTTGGTGTGTGTGTGAGTGTGTGTGTGTGTGTGTGTGTGTGTGTGTGTGTGTGTGTGGGAGTCTTTGTATAAGTGCCAAATCGGTCCAGCTGGCATCAGTCTTAGCTAAAGCCGAGGCCGCTGTATCGGTCGCACACAAAAACACACACACATAGTCGACCACATTCCCATTCTGTACGCCTGTAATTATCAACCTCTTCTGCATCGACTACCATGTTGGCGTGTATTCAGCGCTGGTCTATACACGCCTGATTCAAACCCTTCACCGCGTACACGCTCCATTCTCCTCCACACACGCTCGCCACCAAACCCCTCCATCTCATCTTGTGCGGCTGCACCGACCCGCAGAATGTAATTACACACTAACCGTGGTTTGATATTTAGACTGGCTGAAGATTTAAGGTTTTATCCAAGAAGAGGGTCCGCGTGGTTAAAAATAGTCTCAAAGTGGTCCACGCAAGCTCGGAGGAGAGGCAAGCCCATTCAGGAGCTGGAGGGGAAATTAGCTTTGTTGTCTACGCGCCTTCGCGGTTGCTGCATTTTTTACATTCATCAGACACCTTTTTCCACAGCCAGACATGCTCGGTTTGCGTATTAGGATGATGGGTCGGCTACCTGCCGAAGAGACCTGTCATGTACTGATCAATCCCTGGACTGCATTTTTCAGAGCTTTGATGTCAATCAAACATACGTTTTAACACGTGGGACCAAAGATGTTATATGAGGACAATAAAGGGGGGGGGGGGGTCTGCGATATTTTTTTTCCTTAAACTGTGTAGCAGATGTAGGGTTAAGGCTTAAAGGGACAGTTCACCCCAAAATCAAAAATATGCCGATGTCTCTTAACCTAGGCTACTCACTAAAACAATCTAGATTGCTAAATAGCACTACAGGTAAGAGGATAAATATGTATTATTGATTACAGGCTGAACTGTGCCTGTTAAGACACCTGCACACATAGACTGTACATAAGAAGTGGACGAGGTCATCACCCACTGGTTTGTGCACCACCAACCTTGCCTTGAGTTTGGTGATCTCGCCGTCGCCATCTTGGATTACGGCCACCGCCATGTTGTTTTTTTTGCAACCAATGAACAAAAGTTAACATATTTGGAATTCAGATGAGTGGTGTAGAGACGCCGTATATACGGCTCTGGTAGCGGCAACGACCTGTCATTCACATGGTAGCCCCGCCCTAAAGCATACTCTGCTTTATGGTCTGTTTGAATCTAAATGGACCATCATTTACAAAATGAACATCATGCTGTATTGAAGAAGACTTGAAACTAGAAATTGAGACCATAAACTCATGTTCACAATGTTTGGCAAGGCGGTTATTATGTGGCCACAACACTTCTTTAGCAAGCAAGTTGCTAAGTTGCTAAGTTGACACCATTTTATGGTTGAGTGATACAACGATACGGCAATACGTATATGTCAACCGTCAGACATTTTACCATGCTGTTTATGAGAGACGATGTGTACGACCGGATTGTTTCACAAGTTTAGAAGCTAATTGTTGACCAATAAAAAGCTCAATCATCGTCAGACAATAGTCGCTGGGTTCCCAGATTGCATTTCAGCCAATGCGTTCCGCTTCTTTTGCTCTCCACACCAACTGCATTCAACCACAGCCTGCTTGAACGTGATTGGTCAATACCACTCGGACTACAAACGGAAACCAGAACGCTTCCAATACAAAAATCTTGCCCGCTGCCTACAGACTGCAAATGAATGCAGTTATTATTAGAAAGTTGAGGGCATCATTAGCTGCTTGCTAGCCCGCACCACACAGTTTCTATGGCGATTTTAGGGGTTTCTTTGTGGTTCCAGGACTCGTCTCTAGAATCACTCTCTATGTAATATAAACTGCCGTCTAACTTCTTATTTTTTTGTCCAAATTCTCAATGTGAAATGTACAGTATGTACTTCATAAAGTACTGTATAAAATGTTTACAATGGAACAGAACAAAATACATGTACACTACTATCTGCTAACAATTCCACAATGCGTCCCATTTGATAGATGAAAAGAAACTACAGTGCCGTTGAAAAAAACTGTGGTCTCTAGATGTTAGGCCACCTGAGAAGTGTAAAAGTGAAACTAAATCTACACCTAAAAGAACGTGGAGGGTGAAAGTGTTGTTCCTTTCAAAGCTGGAGCTTGTAGCATAAAGAGGTTTCTATGCATTGCAGGCATAGCAGATGTCTGTTTTGTTGTGCTGTGAGAGCAGTGAGCAGAACACACACACACACACACACACACACACACACACACACACACACACACACACACACACACACATACACACACACTGTGAGTACTCTGATCATGAAAACTGGCTTTGACTGTTACTGCTGAACATCTTTTCCTGTGTTTCCTTAACAAAGTGCAAATGAATGATCCTTTAAATGAATGAAAGAAAGATTGAAATTGACTTTTTATAGAAATACGTCCCTGTTGGGTAATAGAATCCATCAAAATGCACAGATATATTCCTTATGAAAGAGTAGATTCAATTGTTATTTCAGTGGGACAGAATGTGTCCACGTTGACTTAATGTATCAATTGATAAAACGATAATCAAACAATCCATTTTAACAGTTTATTTCACCACCTCATCAGAAAATGTATGTTTCGTCATATTGCACTGAAATAAATGGCCACATTTTAAAAGAAAAGAGTGAATGAATAAATTAAATCCAATTAATATCAATAGTAGTTTAAAAAGAATGGACGAATGAATAAAAGAGAGAAATAATGAATGAGGTCATCCTGTCATTGGTCATTTCATGGAGCTCTTTTTTTCCATCAACAGTGGAAGAAGCTTTACGTTTAGTAGCCGGTGCTTTCAAGTGAAACTAAAATGAATGACTGGATGAATTGAAAAAGGAATATATAATCATACTAAATGAAATGTTGTATGTCAGAAATAATTTGACTTTATATCAATGAATGAATGACGCTTTTATGAAGCCACATTCGTTGGGAAACTAAGTTAAGCAATGGGAATGAATGAATGAATGAATGGTTCATTGGTTTGTGTTGTTTTGTATAGTTTGTCGTTCCCTCTTCATGAATGACTCACCTGCTAACCTTTTCTTAAGTAGTAAATGAGCGGATGAATTATTTTCCACTCCTCCGATGAATGGGTTGTCACTAAAGACATGGATCTGACTCCCCCTGCTAACTGCTCCCTCTCTTTCCTTGTCGTCCTGCAGGTAAAACAGAGAGGAGCTCGTACTCGTACGGCAGAGAGTCCAACCCGCACTGCCACCAGGTCAGTCCCACTGCCAGTGTCTTCTTTTAGAAAGGGTGTGCGCTCAGTCGCTCTCCTCTGTCCTTGAACTTTTTTGGGGGATTTGTTGAGGATGTTCAGTCTCAGGGACATTTAAGCACCGGACTCTTTGTCCCCCGTACTGAACCATGAAACCGGGTCAAGTCGCCAAACAGGAACTGGAACTGATATGAAGCATCAAGGACAGACCGAAAAAGGAATTTAGCAATGTAGCTGTTTTTGTCTGATTTTAGCTTGTAGCTTGTAGCTTGTTAGCGTATAGTTTCCTCACTGAAAGCAGAGAATGTCAGGCGGAGCAGAGTGATTTGCTGTTGATCGAGAGCCGCTGGTATTTGAAGATTATTTTTTGGAAATGTAAACACAGTCTGGGAGGTTGTACATACAAACATCAACCTCCCACTGCTCTGTTAGTAACCACAGCCTACCAGCCAACGGTCAAGTGTGGTTTTAGCTTGTCAAATTCCATTGGGTTTGATTGGATGTTTAAACTCAAGATGCAAGGTTGGATCAACCTCATCACACCACAGACTCTGCCGCTTGCTGTGTATCATGCCTGCAGTGGATTCATGCAATCTTTCATTTAGCAATGAGGATGTGATTTTTAGCCCAGAATCACCATATTAGCATCATCTGAATTTTGTAGAGAAAGTTTCCTTTAAATTTGGCCGATGCAAAAGAAAACAACGTAACTTTTGTGCATCAGGAACTCCATCGCGTTGGACAGATGCAAGAATATTGCCATGTTCCATACTGTTGCATCTCCTCCCCAGTGTGTGGCATTCCCTGTTTACCTCCTGCGTCTGTGGTTCCTTCACAAAGGCTAGAGTCTTTTCTCATAAATTTGCCACTTTAATTTTAGAGACTTAAATCTCTGAACCTACAATACCTCATATGCCGTCATAAACAAGAAATAACTGAAAGATTAACATAGGGAGACACAATTATAACTTGGAAAATGCATTTTTGTCATGTTTGTGTCCACCTTATGAATATAAGTTCAATATTCCACCTACACCAGCAGAAGATCCTGCTAGGGCCGCGTTGATGAGTTGAGTTTTCGGGCCGAAAAACCAAAATGTTTAGCAGAAAGAATCTAAAAGATGTTACCAATTTATTGTGGGTTTGTCACAACAAATTGTCATCCATTGCATTTGTCATTTCATGTCTTTCGCTTGTCTGCAGATGTTGGTGCCTGCAACTTTTCTCGCGCCTTTAAATCATGCAGGTAGCAGCACAAACAGGTGTTTTGATTATTTGATTATTTAGCTTCATATGCGTCAATCATCCTCTCCACGACTAAAAACAACAGCTGTCACATCTTTCTGTTAAATGTATTTTGATGCCTTCCAGAGAGATTCCTAACTTAATCACATATTCCCAACTTCATAAAACTAATAATTATTCATTTTTACTTCAAGTCTAATTCCTTTTAAAAGGAATATTTATCGTCGGCGGTGGCGCCAGGTGTTATGAGGACTTTGGTAATAGCTGGGTTTTTGAATCTGCACTGTGATCTTCCCGCTCAGTTCTCATGGACCATATGCATCCATGAGAAGATGCAGGTTGATAATTAAGAGAATATACAGATGTTGGTGTTTGATTCTGGCGGTGGAATATGAAACGGAGAGAGGCTTGATGTGCTCGCTGTAATTTGATGACCTCCTTCTGGTTTTTGAAATTCAAAAAAATCGCATACGAGCGCATGCTGTTGGACAAGTTGACTGAGTCTGATGTCATGGATTTATTTTTCTTCTCGTCTTGAACATCTAGTAATTAAAGCTTATCAAAGAAGTGCATTTCCGTGCTTATGAAAATCAAAGCTGTTCTAAAAGATGCTGCTACATGTGCAGTGCTAGATGTTTGGCTTTCACATCAGGGGAATTACATCGTGTTATTTAACTGCTCAATAATTCAGAGATACAAAAGTTTCTACACAATACGCCTTACATAGCAGCAGAATTGTAAGTGTGCGTACACTACTTTGTGACAATTTGAATAGTGTGTGTGTATACGGCAAAAGATGTAGTTATTGATATATTTTTATATAAATGAAGATTTATATTAGTATAGTATAAACAGGGGTGAGATATCAATCTTCATTAAAAAAATGACCTTGGAATCAGTATATTTGATATCATGCCCCTCCACATTCCAAGAAGCCATGTCACGTCACGGCTAAGCCATTTAAAAGGCAATTTCTACTTTCGATTTCTACTTGCACCACTTTAGCAATCAAATCTTTATCTGCAACAACTTGCCGCAATACTTGTCAAATTGGGATCTGTTCACAATGCCGGATTGTTGGTGTGAATGGCCCAAGTTGAGATCTGGTCAGTTAATTCATTAATGTACGAGGTTTATCAGACTTCGTGATAACTGGGCCAAGCCGACGGATACGGGGGTGCCGGGAATGAATACGAGAGTCCGGTGCGACTCCCGCTGCGTTTAATCGTGTAGCGCGTCATGGTGGAAGACAACCAACGCAAAATCTGTCAAGCTCCACGACGTTCTGATAAAAAGACTGACGTGTCCGACTTTCTTTTTGTCTTCTTCTGTAACGACATGGTCTCTGGCGTTGACCCATCTGAGCACAGAGCTCTAACTATACACGACTAAAACCATGGAGAAGTGAAAGAGGAATGCTATTTTGACTGTTTGACTATTACCTTTGAGTAAGGTGCATTATACCAACTTGTGTGACATCCCCCTCTGTACACACACACACATACGTATGCTAAACACACTCACCTTCTTTCTACCGACAGGGGACAGCTTCACCACAGGGGTTGAGGGTCTGTCTTTTAATGTTAGAAACTAACTTTACGTTTGTTGACTAAATGAGAATAACGTTTCAAACTGGATCCACTAGACTCTATGTCCGAATACAGAAGGAGAAGATGGAAAGTGGAGTGAAAGAAAGCTAAGGAAAGCAGCCCAGTGTTGCATTTGAAGGACTTGAAGTAGTTATTTTCCGAGGTTAACAAGACGGTCCTGTCGTTTGGTTTTGATCTTTTCCTTTCTGTTACGAGGACTGGATTTGGCGCTGACAAACAGACACACACACACACACACACACACACACAGTGAGCGAGAACATGCCGTACGCGTTTGTTCAGCAACTTGTTCAGTTCAGCCTATCGCGTATTCGACCTCGCATTTATCCATTTATTAAGGCATTCACTCATACTTTATCTATTTGTTGATTTCTGGATTCGTTAATGTTTTCATACATCTGTTTACTCAAATACTCCTGAGTTTGTCCATTTATTGAGTCACTGTTTTATGTTTGCTTGAGATTATTGAGATTACTCTATTAGGTGTAAATATGTTCAATCATCCAAGCATTGATCTTTCTGATCACTCACTCCTTCATTCATTTGTTCATTTATTCACTTGTATTCTTAAGGTGGCCTGTTCACTTATTCATTTATTGAGTTCAGGCATCTGTCAATTGGCCTATCTGAGCACCTGCTCATTCACTCATACGTTCATTTTCCCACTAGGTGGTTCCTTCATCCATCCATATATCCTTTCATGGATCGATTCAGACTCAAGGAATCAAGGATAATTTGTTGGGTGATATGTTCATGTAATCATTTACAAAGCTCAGCCTGCTGTCTATCCAATCCCTCCATCTGAACACTCGCGTGTTTACACATTCATTCATTTATTTAAATGTGTCCTTTCACCAGTCCATCCATCCATCCATCACCAACTTGCTGATATTTTATTTTGAACCACTACTCACATCCAGCTGTGGCCTTTTGTGAGGCTACAACAAACTGTAGAGGACAAAAATATGAAATAAATCAAACATTACTGCCTCACTGGCCACTTTCCTACTGGGCTGCTGTCAAATTATCCGGTTACACAGTCTGAATGGCCCCTGATGGAAATTGTTTGGAAATGGCAGATAAATTTACATGCTGGGCTGAAGTCCAAAATCCTCTGGCTTCATCCTCGGCCGTTAGTGAAAGAAAAGCACTTAGAGGGGAGGATGAGCTTGCGCGCTACCAGCGGAAAGATTTCCAATGACCCCAGTTTGTTCCACAACTCTGATCGAATTCAATACATTTGTACCATTGGTGTTTTGATGTGATTTAGGTTTTGGTTCCACATTTCGGCTCTTTTAGAAGGTTTAACTTTTGACTATACACACCGTAACATTGATATTGTGCTCAGTCACAACCTCAAATCTGCAAATCATCTCCAGCTGAGGTCCAAAACATTTAGCGTGATAATTTGGATTGAACTTCCGTTTCATATTCACTTTATTATTCGGTCGGACATTGTGTTGATCTTATCGGATTTCCTGTTTGGGGGGATGCTTAGGTGTAGTGTGCCCTAACCAATCAGCACTGACTGACGATGACTTTTCAGTAGAAGTGGTTGCTCGGAGCAGTTGATATTTCCCACATTGATAGAAGAAATATGTCTACTTGAGAATTGTTGATTCACAAATATCTCTACCCATTCTTGCCCCCAATAAAAAAGCTATGTTTGGCTCAATTGTTTTAACAGCCTGGGAAACAGCTGGCCACAAAACCACACCTATTAAAATCACTGAACGGATCTATGATGTGGGCAGTGATTCAGAGGTTTACAGCCAAACCCTTTGACCTAATGGTAGAGCTAAATGAAAAGACTGAAGATCACAAAAGTTATTATTTGCAATAATGCCACATTTCTAGTGCATGGTTTGTCACAGCTCTACTCAACTGGGTTTGTATCGTCAAGCGGCGATATTTGACGAGTTGGGAGTGAAGATGTGTTGGTTAGAGCTGCACCGATTGATCGGCTGCCGATCGAAACCTGACTGTATTTAGCTGATCGGCCCGCCGGCCAGTTTCCAATTTACAAATGTTTGCTGGTCGCATTTGTGTGCCGCCGTCGCAGTTAAACGACGGTACACAGTAGCACAGACATTGGTGCATAAGTGCGTGTTTCAGATCTTCCCCTCTGTGTGGTTCAAGTGTCTGTGCGTCCGTCTTCAGGATAAAAAAATGGATGGAAGGACAGTCCAATAGCGCCGCTGGTTCTAGGGTGTTTCCGTCCAGCAGAACAGTATACCTCAGTGTTTATTTTCTGCACAACCGAGCCTTTTTACTTCAGCAGTCGATTTGTATTTGGTACAAACTGACTGCTTTGTTCCAGTGTAAACTGGAAAGCTGACTGGGTCTGACTGGTGATTCTCTCCTAGCTGTTAATGGGTGTTGGGGGCTGGGAAACGTGGCCCCCTGCCAAGGAACGAGCCCAACCCCCCAACAGCTCGCTCTGCTCCCCTAAAAACACCCAAACACCCTCCAAAAACCATCGTCTGATGGCTGAAGGTGGCATGAATACGCTCAACACACCAGGGATGGAAAAGGACTCGGTCTGTTGTTTGAGTTCATGTGGCATGAGGAACAACAGAATTACATTTTTAAACTATTGAACATACAAACATTATGCCTATTTTACTGTACTTCTTGTGCGCACTAGAGGTGCTGTTAATTATTCTTTAGTCTTACATTTTCACTCCCCATAATCTGTATATGTTGTAGCTGAATTACATGTTATGTCTTTTGCTTAAAACAGCAGTTTTATTTTTTCTGGCCACTTCAAGGACTTCTTCTTCATGTTGGCTTAAAAGCTACATTTCAAAGATTTATTCTTGACCTTGGAAACAACAGCTGACAAAACAATATCCCCTTCAGGTCCACTTAGCTGCAGATGTGTGTTTAAGCATATGACATGATATTCATCAGCAGGTGTAGTTCAGCTGTCAGGATCCTCACCTCTCTTTTCCTGATGCTTCATTGAGGGTCGCTCTCTGATCTTCCACAGTGACGGATACTGCACAGAGTTTCACGCTGTAATTGACATGACAGTTACTTTAAAGCTCGGTTGTCACATGTCATGAGCATTTTTACACCTGTCAGGGAGATACTGTTGTTGGGTGTTTTACGAAGAACAATTGCAATTGGTAGTTTAAAACAAGCTATGTTTACGTTTTCCTGACAAGGAACCCCTGTGGTTGTGTAATTACAGACGGTTGGTCCTGAGGAGGACAAAGCTTGACATTGTTGTAGCACCAAAAACCCCTTTGAGTCTCTCTGGTTCCTCTGGTTCTGAGAGAATGGTCCGGTGTACAAAGTGTCTGATTTTTGACACCAGAGATTGCCGTTCAAATTCCTGATTTTTCTCCAAACCTTAACCAAGTGATTATATTATATTAGATTAGGGGATTTGTTTAACCTGCAAACAAACATAAAAGTAAAAACAACTGTTTTTCATTGGCAAATTCACTTTCCAGAGTTTTGTCCTTGCAGTGGGGATGCTGCACAGAAGTAGCGGAAGGACAAGCTGGCATTCAGACTAAAGACATCCCTGCTTTAAAATAACAGTTCAGTTATCAGTTGTGTTGTTGTTTCAGGTACCGGTGAGACAAAGAAATACACCGGTACTGCTGCATGCAGCTCTGAACACATAAATGTCTGAGCCTAGCGGCTAGAAGCAAATGGCGCTAAAAGCGCTAACGATGGCAACAGTGCTGACAGAGCTAACAGTGTTAACCTGGTCTGGGGACGGCACTATCAGTGGCTACCGCTGTATCAATCTTAATGATTTTGCTAGAACCTTCTGCAGGACAAACTTTTTACAAGCACAGTTTATGGATGGACAGATCTCATTCCTGCTCCCCAGAGGTTGAACCATTTAGACACAAATTACTCCGTAATCTTTTCCTTCAGCACCACCCACAGGGAAAACCCGACAACAGTTTTAGCTACACTATCGGTAGTCATCAGTGTGTTGTTTGCTCTTCCCTCCCTTTATGGGGCTTTCTGTGGATTCACGGCTGCTGAGAGTCGTCACCTGAACAGCAGCAGAAACACCCTCATGGGTAGTATAATATACAGCCAGTACACACACACACACACACACACATACGCTCGTACTGTGTGGGATGGGAGAAGATGATCCTGTTTTTCATCATCTCCCTCCGTCCCTCAAATGTTCTCTTCTCTCTCACTCTGTCGTTCATTCAAGCAAAAGCCACTGCCCTGGCTGCACACACACACACACACACACACACACACTCTCAGCCACACCAAAGCGTGCCTGTCATCCAGTTATCGCCTCACAGATCAGTAGGTTAGTCGTGGGCCGGCAGCTACAGCTGAGGCAGCAACAGTCTGGATGTGAGGTTCTGGTGGAATGCATGAAAAAAAAAGCCTTTAGTCCATCTCTCACACACACATACACACACACACACACACACACACACACCCTCCACACCATCACACATCAGTCAGTAGAAAGTGCTGAAGGCTCCGTTTTGAAGCTTTCCGAGAGGAGCTCAGAAGCTGCATTTACCTATTAAAGAAGGAGCACACACACACGCACGCACGCACGCACACACACATATATCAAAGAGCATGTACATAGATGTGTACAGTTTTCCATAACCATACATTAACTCTCGCAAACACGTTTTTTGCTCCTGTCACATTTGACTCTCTGTGGCCTCGTTTTTCTCTGGCTAGAAGAGAAAGATTTATTTTATGCAGTATAATACAGTAACCATGCCATAAATCCTAAAATAGAAAAAAAATGCAAGTTGAATTCCTTTAACAAACAATTGAGTCTAAATATACAACATTTCTCCAAGTGTCCACAAGTGTTACCAATGTTGGGAAAGAAAAGGAGACTCTACATGCTCTACACATTGAGGTATTCGCATTCTACTTACAGCCTCTCTCTCCTCTCCTCAATGCTCTGTGTTCAGCAGCCTGCAGTTCAGTCCAAGTTTCACCAAATAATGGTTCATTTTAGGTAGAAAAGTAACCGTGATAAGGAAAATAAAGACAACTCAACATTTTGGTCTCTGGCGAGTCAATCACAGCTTCCTAGTAGCGTTGAGGAGCGCAGAATATAATGTTTTTTACAGGATCTGGTTAAAGCAAAAGGTTTATTCGGGGTGATTTTTTAAAAGAGACATGTAGAATAAAATGTTTGTGATGAAATATCACAATTTTAAGCTTTGTTTTGGCAGATGTTTTTGGACAGAAGCGTATGATGTGTTCAAGGACCATCACAAAGATGAACATTTTACAATAATGACGGTTTCCCCAACATCTAGCTGTGACAAACGGTGTAGTTTTAGCGATTATTAAAAGAAAACATACTTTCCATCCCGCAGGGGGGTTTTAGGGTTCAGAGTTAACAATATGGACATTTCAAAATATGAATCATATATGTAGTATATGTCATATCAGTAAATTGTTAGTAATTCTCTGTGGCTCCACTCGGCATTAGCCACACCTACACTGCTGAAACAGCGGCAGGTGTGTCATCCAACTTCCTGTTCACTCCTCGTGAGTCCTCAACGAGCTGGTCCTTAAACACTCTGAGGGCTCTCCAAACACACTGACCTCTGACCTCCACGCCTCTCTGATGGTTCAAGAGACTGTGGCGAGAGCGAGTCCTCTGGTTATTACTCTACCCGTCTGTCTTCATCTCTATTTCTCGTCTGCTCGGCCAGGCGTAGCCAGAGGAGATTATGTGTCCGGTCATGTGTGTGCGTCTGTCTTTCCACAGCTAATCTCACATGCTAATGGCCCATCAGGCCCATATAATAATAATAACAACAAGAACAATGATAATGATGATAATGTTAATTATTATTATAATAATAATGGTAATAATTGTTATTAGAACAATAACAATAGCTATAACAATCATAAGAATAATACATATAATGCTAATAATTAATAACAATAATAATAATTTTTATACGATTAATTGATTTCCAAAAAAGGACTTCTTTTTACTGTTTGCAGATATTTCTCTCAGTGAAACTTGCCTACCAACAGAGCAGAACAGGCCTTTTACGACTATGTTAGGGTCCATTATGCTCATGTTGAAATCTCACAAATACAAACCTTCTCGTGAATAGGTGGTATTCATCAGGCCCAAACGAGCGACTTGCACGAGGCCTTCCTCCTTTCCTCGGTGACTCCCTTTAAGGTGTTCACATGACAAATAAATCATGTCATGTGGAGTTTAATTTCTCTGTTTCGTTTCACTCCATCTCTCTCTCTCTCTCTCTCACGATGCTATGTTTCCACAGATCTGTGGAATGTGTCTGTATGAAGGCAAGGCATTACTCTGTGTGTGTGTGTGTGTGTGTGTGTGTGTGTGTGTGAGTGTGCGAGCGACAGTCAGTCCTCATGGTCCCTGTGCGTGGGCTTTACAGTGGAATCTGGTTACCGAGGGTTGTGTGCGTGCGCGTTCATCATCACTTCATTCCGTCTGTCCTCCGAGCCCGTCCCCATTGGCTGTTTTCTGACCAATGGCGCGGCAGCAGGAAGTACAAGCCCCCAACAGCTGGTCTGAAGTCCAGGAAGAAAAAAAAAAGAAAAAACAAGGGCAAGTCAAAGACTGTTTACATGGAAGGAAATAATAATGAAACCACAGTTTGTCCTCACCGGCCATATCTTTATCATAGCGTTGTATCGGCCATATTATATGAATGCCCACTCTGGGATCATTAAAGGCTTCTCTTATCCATCCAGCTATCCATCATAAATAACTCTCCTCTTACATCCACTTTTTGCAACTCTGTGTGTGGTGAGATGTTCCTCTCACAGCTGCTCTCCAGCTCTGAACACACACACTCTCACACACACACACACACACACTGATCCAGCTGCTCGTCGCTCTCAGGAGACTCTCAGCCGTCGTTTAGTCTCATTTGCCGGCCGAACAGATCGACACTATTTTATATGCCATTTTATTTGACTATCGATCACAAACACACCACACTGCCGGGCTCACGTGTGCCGCTTACGCGTTGACGCATCAGCTATGACAGCTGACAGATTGTGCGTGCTATCAGTTATATGCACGGGACCACCCGGTGCTGTTGTGACGTGATGGAGCTACTGGGTTCCTTTGGTTATAGTTGTAGGGAAATATCCACTACATCGATCACACAGTTTTGGCACCTTAAAGGATCTGATAATGTCATTTTCAAGTCAGATGAAATGATTGAAGGAAAATCATAAAGACTTTGTGTTTAGGCTCATTATTAATGGCCATGGCTACGCTTATCTCAGTCCTGGGCATTAGGAGTAAAGATCAATCTCCAACATTTAAATATGTCATGTAGAAACAAAACATCCATGAGTGCCATGAAAACATGGATGATTTCTAGTGAAGATCAAGTTGATGAACTACTAATCCGATTGCCATGTGTATAATTTGCTGGGTAAGAATGTTTGCAATGTACGTCTTTGCAAATATGAATGCAATGAATATCTACGTTAACGCTTTTAGTCAGAGCCAGTGAGCAGAGTGCACCATGAGGTTGATATTTGTGTAATAACTTCATCCGCTGACTTTTCATTTTGCACGGTCATTAGTCATAGTTTTAATTTGTCCAATACTTTGGTTTATAACCAAATACCATATAATAAGAATTATTTGCTTGACCATTTCACTTTTTTGTGGCTTTCTTACAGATTTTCATTTCATACCATGTTTTTTAATACAAATGTTATGCCTGGAATAAACTAAAGAATTATCATTGTAAAAATGTTTGAGACCCCAGACATAACTACAGATTTAACCCATCTTTAACGTGTTCATTGTGAGAACCCACAACAGGCGATTCAGTCACGATGCACAACCACATACTGAATGTTTGTACTAAATAATTCTAGAGTGGCAATTCCAGTTCCTGATTCTGACTCACAGAAACCTGTGCTAACTGCTAACGTGACCTATCACGTCGCGATCACAGCTGATGAAAGAGGGCAAAGTCATGTCATCCACGATTTTACTGTTTTAGTCCCAATCAACGTCAGCTTGGCTCATTAGCACATCAGCATTCTAGCACGGTAGCTAACGTTAGAAAGGTACGAGCATGCAACATCCAGTTAGTGGACTACATTACATTACATTACAGTCATTTAGCAGAGTAGGCAGTCAGCTGGCTCTTTGTGGCATCAACCTGAGTGACTTACCTCTCTCCGACGGACTGCATGCTCTTTCCATTAGCTGGCAGAATTCCTTCTTTCTTTCTTTCTTTTTGTTGCAAAGTCTGACCTTCTGTCCAGGTTTCAAGTTACTCCATAGAGATTTATGTAAAGTTTTGAAGGCAGCACTCTCCACGTTAGGACATTGCTAGTCCGACTTAAGGATCTGAAAACATGTGCTATTACAGCCACACCGCCTTTTAACATGGAAAAACAAGGCGTTGAGAGAAATGCCTTTGTTTTTGTCTGGAGTTACTCGGTTGTGAAAAGGTATCGGATCGATTCGTGCAGCAGTTGACTCAGTGTTTGTTTTAACAAGTTGCCATCGGTCTCGGCCATCGTGAAGTTAAACCAGGGAGCTACTCTCTATCTCTTAGAGAGAAGTTAACCCTCTCCCCTCTCTGATGTGTCTAACATCAAACAGCATGCTGCCTGTCTCACACACACACACACACACACGGAGAAACACACATAAACTGCGAGTGAAGAAAAACAGCTGGTAACAGACACAGAACAGAACTGAGCTGTCAGGCCTACACTACAGAGCTGACACACACACACACACACACACACACACACACACACTTACGTAGAAGTAAACCGGTCTTGATCCATGAGATGTGGGGAAAGCGAGCTGATATTTTTCATGTGTGCCTCCTTCATCAGAGCTCAGTTCTGCAGGACTTCTTATCTGTGACAGATGAAGCAACAACTTCCTGGATCCCACAGGCCTTGAACCTCCTTTAAACAGGAAATATATGCAACCTAGGCCTTGGACATTTTTGGAAATGAATGCGTGGTCTTAAAGTGACAGTTCAGCCCAATATAAAAAGAAATACATATAATAAATATATTATACATGTTTTCTATTACCCATATTCCCAACATGCTCACAACCAGATCTATCTGTGGAATACCCTGAGTAACTGGGTCATGATTTCTGGAAGGAGACATTGCTGTTGTGTTTTTCAAATGCAGTTGTTTGGCGCTTTGATCTCCAAAAACTGAGACCATACATTTTCTCATAGACTTCTATACAAGGAAGGACTTTTTATTACAACCAGAGGAGTTGCTCCCTGATTGCCATTAGAAAGAATGCAAGTTCAAGGCACTTCGGCTCCACTTTTCAGAACCGGAGGTTGCTGTCTGGTCACTTTGTCTGTCTGCATTTGTTTCGGCCTCCTGGAGGCAGCAGAATAAAGTCGGAAATGCGACGTTGACACATCATCACCTTTCAAGCTCCTCTCTTTTAGCTCTGTTTTTGGTCTCCACCACCTCCTGAGGGAAATGTCTGTCTCTTTCGCTGCTAAATGCTCCAAATGTCCACCAGCGCTGCTCAGAAATATGAACGTCCATTCTGTAAATCTTTATTTCTACACTCCGTGTGTGTTTGTTCCTGGTTATAATGACTAAAATGTCTCCACAAACTACAAAGTGAAGGCAGCTGGGACTAAGGCATGATGAGAGCGATCAGTTCAAGATGGCACCGCAGGGAAGCCTATTTCTCATTCTCTTTTCATCTCGCTTTTCATCTCCACATATAAATCTGTCTCTCCATCTATCATTCATTCACTTCCTGTCTCCTCCCCATTCTTTCCTGATTATCCCCCCTTCCCTTCTTCCTCTCTACCTTTTCTCTCCCTTCTTCCCTCCCTTTCCTCACAATGCCTCTGCTTCAACCTCTTGTTTTCCTTTTCCCTTGTTCTCTCTCTCTCTCTCTTCTTATTCTTTTCTTTTTCGCTCTCCCTCCTCCTTTTCGTCTTCACTCTTACCCTCTTTCCTGTCCCTCTAACTTGATTCCTCTTTTCTACTTCCGTCCTTTCTACCTTTCCCTCTTTTTTGCCCTCCCTAGCTTCTGTCTCCTTCCCTATCTCTTTCCTTTCCTCCCTGTTTTTCCCTTTATGTGTCTCTACCTCCCTCCTTCATTCTCCCCCTCGTCCCCTCGTTTGTACTTCTCTCCTCTGTTTTTCTTCTGTCCTTCTTACCTTTCCCTGGGGTTAGGTTAAAAGGGGTTACCCTCAACCAGTCAATTCTTCCTTCCCTCACTTATTTCCCTCCTTCCTTCCCTTCCTCTCGCAGTTCTACCTCGTCCTCCTTCTCTCCCTATTATCTTTGTTTCTTCTTCTCAACTTTCATCCTTTCTTCTTCCCCTTCAACAATCCCTGACCCTTTCCCTCCCTCCTGCTCTTCCTTCATCTTTCAGTCCCTGTCATCTGTCCTTCTTTTGCCCCCTCCTTCTCTTATTTCCTTAATAACCACCCTACTTCCATAACCTCTGATTCACTTCCTACTTTTCTTTTTGTCCTCTTTTACCACCTACTGCCTCTTTCCTTATCTATTTCCTTCCCTCCATTCTCCCCTCTCCTCCTCCGTCCTTTCCTCTCCTCTCTTACCCCCTTCGTACCCTGCTCACTTGTCTTCCGAGTTTCATTTCTTCCCTTCCTACCGTTCTGTATTTCTTCCCTATGATCCACCGTGTCTCCCCCTCATCCCCCCCCCCCCCCCCCCCCCTCTCCTCTTTCTAATTGCGTGCAGGAAGCTGCCAGATATTGTGAGGTGTAATGTGCTGTCTGATTCCTCTCTTAGTGTTCTTAAATGATCGCTATTTATTTGTCAAGCCAAGCGTTGAACGCTAATTAAGGAGGAATGCTTTGAACTGCTTCGGGTGTGTGTACGTGTGTTTGAGTGAAGTGTGTGTTATAGGGTGTGTGTGTGTGTGTGTGTGTGTGTGTGTGTGTGTGTGTCTGTGGAGCGGTTAGAAGACGGAGGAAGTTGTCATTGGCAAGTCGATCCCTTGTCGCTTCGAATGCTACTGCAGGCAGATATGTTTGTGTGTGTGTGTGTGTGTGTGTGTGTGTTTGCTGTTATCTGTCCCTGAGGTTTTATTCTTGCGCTGACATCATTCTAAACACACACAAATACACACACATACACACACAAACAGCAGCTGGTGTTTCAGAGACTCCAATGTGCTGATGTTATTGGCCGTCTCTATGTTAGTGTTGTCGTGGCGGATCTGTGACCTGATTGGCTGACTCAGACTTTAACTTTTCATAATCGGCTCAGTCTTTACCCTGGATGTCATCGGTTGTTTGAACATCCTTTGTTGACAACGTAAAGCTAATTGACCCTTCCTACATCCCGCCCCTTTTCGCTCTGTGCTCCAATAACAGTTGTGCAGACTTGGAACTTGGCAGGAAGTCGCTCAACTTTCCCTCAGATATTAGATTATACTCAGATATGTTACATCTGTTCAAGGGTAACGTTGCTAAGGAAGTCACATTACATTGGTGTCACAGTCTTCACGGACACATTGCCTTGTATGTAGTCATTTTGTAATGATGTTAGTGTTCCCTGTGGAAAAAAGTAATAGTGTTTCCTGGCACCAGAGTCCCTTTATTAAACCTTTAATTGTACTGCAGCAGGCTCTGACAGTCAGCCCACCTTAAATCCTGGTTCTGGTTCGCCTCCCTTCCCTGCTGCGGGCCAAGCTGTACGTCCTGGGAGACTATACTAGCAATACGCCCAGGCGAAGCAGCGAGGCGAAGCTCTGCTCCTGGCTGGAGGAGGAGCCGCTGCTGCCCGGCTGCGGAACTATCCACCTCTCGCCTGAGCTCAGACTGACCGTGAACGTATGCTTCCACATTCGCTGGTGCCCAGAAACGATCCGACAAACACTGCAGCGCCCGGCTAAACAGAACCGACATCGCCATGTTTCTTTTTTCTCAAGCTTGTCCAAATTAGCAACAGTAACTAAGAGGGGGGTGAGACTTAGGATCGGTCAATTTTCACTGCAGAGGGAACCGAACCTCAACCCTTGGCAGTGCTAGTGCCTTGCTCAAGGGCACTGACCCTGTAACTGTAGCAGTGATACATCTTTAATTCAGGGTTTCTTGTCAAAATGTTTGGTTTGTTTGGTATTTTCTAGTAAGTAGTGAAGTAGATGCTCCGAACTGTTAGATTTGCCATAAGGAGTCACTCCTTCTCAGCCGTCACCATGAAGCAGTCAACCACGGACATGAAGAAATCTCAGTATCTGACGACGCTTACCGATAATGTTGTGTTTCAGGATCACTGTCACGTTTTCCCATCTTTACATTTTCCGTTTTTACATTGTATTAAGATTTAGTTGCCAATCAAATACACATTTATTTTCTTTATCACAAGCAACCTTGAAGACCGTTGTACTGTCGCACCACCAGTCCTCAGTGACTCAAAATCTCTTTTTCAAGGGAGTGTTGGTCAAGATGAGCATCAAGCATTTCACACAAAGGAACTAAATGACTTCAAACAAAACAGGTGAAAAATAAAGTATAGAATGATTGATTCAATGGTTTTAGTGCATCACAAAGGGATACAAACAGTATAGTTTCACCATAGTGCTAAGAACAAATGATTAATTAGTTGATCAGCATGAAATGAATCACAACTGAACTTCCATAATTAAGTCAAGAAAGAATACATGTGAGCATGTCCTGCTTTTCTCTGGTTTATCTCGTAAACTGAATGTCTTCCATCCTCACTTTGGGCTCTGAGAACCTTTTTCCACTATTTTAGTCGTTTAACACAGTAAATGATTAAATCGATGTGTCAGATGTAACCCTCGATGTGTATAATATCCGATGTGTGACGGGCGGTTACAGTGATTTGGCTCCGTGAGTCCAGTTTTATTCGTTCGTCTCTGCTGGTTCCTTTCTGTTTCTGTTAGCAGCCTCAGGGCCTCGCTCCCTCAGGAGTGTGTGTGTGTGCAGAAATGTGTACACATCTGTGTGTGTGTCAGCTGGAGCGAAGCTGGCGTACAGGTGCGCCGCTGCCTCGCCAGCATTTCCTGGTAATTAATGACTTCTTCCTGTCCTCTCTCTCTCTCTCTCTCTCTTTCTCTCTCTCTCTCTCTCTCTTTCTCTATCTCTCTCTCTCGTCTCTCTCTCTCTCTCTCTCTCTCTCTCTCTCTCTCCGTCTCTCTCTCTCTCTCTCTCTCTCTCTGTGTCTCTCATAGTGGTGGAAATTGATGACATCTGAGTATTTATTTTTTTTAGTCGGGGACAGAGGGTTGAGGTATAAATTGAGGAGTGGGAAAACGAGGGAGGGGGCAGTAAAAAAGAGGAAGACAGAAAAACAATCATGTTCTGTTGATAAGAAATGTCTCTTTCGTTGATTTAAAAGTGAATATCCTGGAAGGACAGTAAAGTGACGTGATACCAAAGATACCACTCTCACGTCATGTGTGTTAAAGGGGTAGTTTGGATCTTTTGAAGCGGGGTTGTATGAGGTTCTTATCCACAGTCAGTGTGTTATTACCTACAGATGGAGGTCGGCCCGCCTCCGGCTTGGAGAAGCACACAGGAGTTACCGCACGGTGTTTTAGACACCTAAAAGAAAAGCCCCACCAAAAAGTTCCATATCAGTTAAAGTGTGATGCTATATTTACAATACATCCTCCTGTTTACTTTGCCATGAGACAGCCCTTTCCGACTGGGAACTGAAGCCACCAAAACTGTAATTTTACCTCGCAGAACACGGGACAGGGAGGTTGCTGGTCTACCCCTTGCAATGGAGTCTGGTAGCTTTGCTGAGAGCATAGAAAACCACTTCAGTTCCCCCGTCGGAAACATAGACTGTATAGCTGTCCCATGGCAAGGTAAGCCGGCCAAAATATTCCAAATATGGTTCAACTTTTGCTGCCTCCCCCGTCCACAGCAGTACGTTGCTTTTCCCTTCAAACTGGAGTATGGATGATTATACCTCATATACAACTTCACATCAAAAAGACCCAAACTATCACTTTAAGTAGAAAGCTAGAGTCAGGATGTGGTTAGCCTAGCTTAGCATAAAGACTGGCAGCGTGTATGGAGAAAGCTAGCCTGGCTCCGTCCAAAGCTGAAAAAAATACGCAGACCAACATCTCTCAAGCTTACCAAACTCCCATTTTATATTTCACTTGTTTGATCTGTAGACAAAGAGAAATGTAAAAAAGAAAGTCAACCGTTTTAGGGGGACATTACAGTCATCCATTCGTCCTAAAAACTTTTTATTTTGTTCTTTTCAAGTCTGTCTCCCTTTTGGTTGCTGCTCCATCTATTTTTGTCATTTGTTGCTCTTTCTCTCCGACCCCGTCTTCTTCAGACTTCCTGTTCTCTTTTTTTCTGTTTCTCTTTCTGCTTCTTTATACCCCTCTCTCTCTCTCTCTCTCTCTGTCTCTCTCTCTCTCTCTCTCTCTCTCTCTCTGTGTCTCTCTGTCTCTGTCTCTCTGTCTCTCTCTCTCTCTCTCTGTCTCTCTCTCTCTCTCTCTGTGTCTCTCTCTCCCTCTCTCTCTCTCTCTCTCTCTCTCTCTCTCTCTCTCTCTCCCTCTCCCTCCCTGGTAATCTATCTTAGTTAATATCATCTCTGTGAGCAGCTGGGTACCGAAGCCCAGTCAGCTCTGTGAGAAACAGACCTGTGTGTGTGTGTGTGTGTGTGTGTGTGTGTGTGTGTGTGTGTGTGTGTGTGTGTGTGTGTGTGTGTGTGTGTGTGTGTGTGTGTGTGTGAGAGAGAGAGAGAGAGAGATGAACAGCATCAGAGAGAGACAGAGAGAAGTAAAACAGAAGCAAGCGAGGAGGAGCGAACCCACAACAGTGTGTGGATGGAAATATACTGTATATATATACGAAGATACATATAATTATCTTTGTGGAGCTACGCAGAGCAGGGAGTCATGGTCACTGTAGGTCGCCGAAGAGTCGGCAAATGCAGCTCTCGGACCAGCTGATTGGCCGAACACATTCCCCGGTCCCCTGAGGAGAAACCCTAACGACTCTGGGGATCCCTTGCCTTTTTTTCTTGGGAATGTTTCTAACTGAGTGAAATGACACAAGTATCTAAGTGGCCTCCACGTTAAGAGCTGGTTGAATTCCCTAGATGCTGAGGAAAGGTGCTTCAATGAATCCTTTCTCGTCTCCTTTAGCGTAGGCAACACCGGACCATCCTTTACCAAAACGAAAGGAGATAATGACACAATTCCTGGCGAAATCACCCACGTCATAGCTCAGTGTGTCGGAGTGCAGTCGGACTGTTTGAACACCGCAGCCGTCTTTTTCCTAAAACCTAAGTGAAGATTCTCCCTCACATCCTTCCTTGACCTCATGACATTTACTTCGGGTTAAAAAAATAAGGAGTCAGGAAACAACACTAGACGTCATTTTTCGGCCTATGCGACCGCAGCACTCATCTAGTTTTAGGGCAGGACAGATGACGTGTATCGCTGCTCTCTTTGACTGTGGCTGCTGCACTTTGAACCAGGTCTAATTAACTTGCATGTTCCACTTGTCACTTGTAAGAGGTCTCTTCTCTTAATGCACGTCAAATGTTGCTAGGTCTGTTTTGGACCGTTGGAAACCTCTATTTCTGATGACAGCAGCTACACATCTTGACTTAACTGCATAACAGAAAGCCTGTGTTGAAATATGTGATCATTTACCAGACGGGGGGGATCCATTGCATTTTGGGAAATGTAGGAGCCAGTGTTTTTGGAGCTTCACCCATAAAGGTCAGGATAGCTGGGCCTCTGCTGCTTTTTTTACCAATCTTTCTCCCGCTGGTCATCCAACTTTATGCAAGTGAAACACTTAATTGCTAGAATACTCCTTTAACACAATCGAACTATCTATTCAATCTTGGTATCCGTAATAACAGAATTGTATTGTGCAGATAAGTGTGTAATGAAGTGCGATTGGCGAGAGACGACGAGACAAGCAGGTAAAGAGAGACGGATAGAGAGGGAGTGAGAGAGAGAGAGAGAGAGAGAGAGAGAGACGGACGGGTATTTTGCCTCTCCTCCAGCCTCGTCTGGTTGCCGGGGTGACCGGTCTGGCCCGGTCTGGCATCGATGCTCGAGTGCGAGAAGAAAAAAAAAAAGAAAAGAAAAGAAAGGAAAAGCGCCACAATCAATGAGACCTTTTTTGTTTTAGTGGGAACCCCCTTTTACCCCCAACGACACACACTGAAACACACACGGACAGAGGAACAGGATGACTGAATCAGTGTGTGACTGTGTGTGTGTGTGTGTGTGTGTGTGTGTGTGTGTGTGTGTGTGTGTGTGCCTTTTGTGTCTGACTCCCTCTCCATCTCTTTGTGTGTGTGTGTGTGTGACTGACTTTATTTAAGACAAGGGCCCTTTTGTTTTAAGCCGGAGAATGGCTCTGAGGCCGAGGCTGGCCCTGTAATTGGCCTACTTAGGCCCTGCTTAGCATGAGAAAAGCCTTTACTTGGCCCGGCAGTGCCAAGCTAACTCTTGTTTTCGGAGGACGGACGCGACTGATCAGAATTCAGATTAGCCCCCGAAAAGCATCCATCCATAACACCCCCATCCCCCCCTGCAAGTGCACTATCCCCCTTTGCTTTAAACACAGTGCTCGCTAATTACTTAACGAGAAAGCTGGGAAAAAAGTCTACTCTTTAACGGAGTAGTGGTGGAGTCTATTTAAGGGAGGGGGGGTGGGGGTTGCAGGCTCTTTTTCACCTCTTCCCTTCTTGCTAAAAAAAGGGAAAAAAAACCCTCTCCATCCTTCACTGTGTCTTTTATTCTCGCGCTCTCTTCCCTTTTTTCGAATCAGCCCAGACGCCACTTGTTGCCGCCGAATCATTGAACTTAATTAGCGGGGACAATGTGTGAGCGGTTTGCTAAGTTCGAGCCGTAAACAGAGTCACAGAGTTAGAGGAGGGAAGAGGCAGCAGGGAGGAGAAGTAAAGACTCTGAGCCGCGGAGGAGCCACCAAGTGAAGTGAACGTTCTCCACGCTGAGCGGCATGAGGCGGCTCCCACGGAGGTAAATACTGCCGGTTCATTTTGTCGCTATCGGCGAGGTGTCGGAGGTAGGCTCGGTTCCTGGACGTGAGACGGCTTCTAAATCAAATCCAAGGGGAGGGGCTATTTATTTATGTATTTGTCTCTCTGATGTTGATCTATCTGTCTGTTTTTATGTTTTTTCTGCTTTTGACCCCGCAAAAAAAATTGTTAGTTGAATTTAAATTTTTGTCATTGTCCATTTTAATGTCGTCATACTCACACAGAAAAGGAAATTTCAATTTGATTAAATGACTTTATTTTGACATTGGCAGATGTGGACTTCCATACATTTACACATGTAATGCTAATACCACCAATTTGCTTGATGTATGATGGGTGGGAGTGGTGGCAAAGATAAATATAACACTTACATTCATGCTATTGTATCATCAGAGACGGTTGTATGATTGCATAGTAGGCCCCGTGAGGGTTAAAAGCACTGTGTATTGACAATAATCTTCAACAAACTTGACATTCCGCAGCATTACTAACATTCCAACCGTGTTCAGCATCACGACAAGTATTCCAGAACATTCTTCTGTCAGCATTCAATAATAACTGTCTTCCACTTAACCGACATACTTTGGCTCAACAATGAACATTCTGATCAGCATCATCCCAGTTATCCTCAATGCTCCGATTGGGACCAACATCCCAGTGATTCTGTTTGCTCTCAACATTCTGATTATGGTCGACATTTCCTTCCACATCCGCTAATCAACACATTCAAGCATTCTGGGTAATTGTTACAAATAATTCCAATATTCTCAATTGTCCTCAACATTCCAGCTTCCGTTCACTTTTCAGCTCAACATGCTGAAAGTTGAAAGAATCAGTACTCTCCAGTCCAGTTATTGTCAACATCACTTTTAAGCATCCTCTGCATTTCAAGTAACGTTCCAGCAATCAATACTGTATTTAATGTTTGGTATGTCAGACTCTCCACACGACTCTAAACCGACAACATTTCAAGCTGCCTCAAGATTACAAACTCCAGCATCCAGACTACAACGACTATTTTGGATAACTCCCCAAAAAATGTCTGCCTCAACATTCTAGTAAAGCAGCTGAACTCCAACACACTGAAAAATCTCCTTGGTTGCGCCGAGTCACATGATCGTTTTAAAGGATGTCAGGTCATCTCGTATTCCGTTATGACTGGCTTGTCTTCAAATTTAGAAATATGTTTTCTTGCTTTGGTCTAATTCCTTTGTGAAAGAATGTTGCGTCCTTCCTGGTCTTTGAGTCACAAGGTCACGTGATTGACAATCTCTCTCTCTCTCTCTGTTTCTGTTTCTGTCTGGTTCGGTGTCTCTCGACCAGTCGGTACTGGGGGGCGAGATGGGTTTGGGGAGTCCCGGCGCAGCATCGCCCACCAAGCCGGCCGGTCAGTACTACCAGCACTACGGCTCCAACCCGCGGAGGAGAACGCTGCCTATGGACGCCATGGGTGAGATGCCGCCGACACACTCGCATGACACGGACCCCATGAACGCACACGGAGAGACGCAGTGACGTCATTAAGCTGCTTTTACTCTGCTAAAACCACACCATCATCATTTCAATACTTTTTTCAATGAAATCATTCCCTGTATTATCGCAAATCATATCGCAGTTGCAATATCGGTCAAAATAATCGCAATTAGTTGTTTTTTTTCAAAATGTTTCAGCTCTAGTGTTGATTCAAATAAATGGTCAGTTGATAAATGGGCTGGACAAAATATTAGAAACATAATGCAATTCAGTAGCGCCTTACAACTCAGCCTCCATAATTACAACAAAATGAACTGAATTAGGTTGAGCTACGTGGACCTATAAGCACCCGCATCGTAAAAACACATTCAAGACATTTGTTTTAGAAATCGCTGTCAACCCCATCAGCATGTCAAGCACCCCCACGCTGGGCCAAAGTGTGCTTCTTGGAACATACAGCTGGTAATGCGAGCTTGGTGTGTTTTCAAGTTATTTTATTCAATTTATAGTCAATATAAACGAAGTATGACATATTAACAAGTTCAACTTAAAATAAATAATAATACAAATCAAAAAAATTAACATTTTCTTAATAATACTACTAGTAATAAAAATAATAATAATAGTAACAATAATCATGCTATTAATAATAAAGTAAAATATATATATAACACAAAATAAAATAATGTAATAAATAAAATAAAATAAAATAAAAAATATAAAATAAATGAATTTAAATTAAATTAAGTATTATTATTACTATTATTATACAAGTTATACTGATGATGATCTGCTTTCTTTTGTGTTTTTTCTAAAGATACTTACAGTTTTGATTCATACAAATTGCTAAAGCAATGTTAACTTCACTGGGAACAACATATATTATCTATTTATGGTTTTCTTTTTTTCTATTTGCATCATGAATGTCTAAATCTCTGGATGTTTTGCTGCGTAGTCGGAACACCAAATCTAAGACAAATGACATCCCAGATTATGAGCTACAGGAACAGTGCCTGTGAAAATTCAGTTTTCTCTTCTATGCATCAACTTTACTGTAAATTCTTTAAATTCTCATTGTTTAGACTGAAGAAATAAAGCAACGCGTCATTACAGCCTAAACCTGCCGTCATTTGCTGAATCCAAACGGAAACTTTTTTTTCTGCGACCTTGGTGAAACCTTTTAACCTGGACTAATCCCAGTTCGTAACCACTGTGTGTTTTCTTTTTCTAGATGGCCGAGCATTGTGAGTACGTGTCCGCGTGTGACCATCCTGTTGGTCCGTGTGTGTGTGTCTGTTTTGAAAAGGGACTTTAAGCAAAAAAAAAAAATACGGGGAAGTCTTTTAGAAAGCAGGACAATAGTGGCCGAGGTGTAGCCTTGGTAGCGCTAGCCTTGGAAGGACACACACACACACACACGCACGACTACGACACTGGGCCAATTTAAAAAAAAAAAGGCACTCTTTCATTTTTCCATCAAAGTCTCACCTTCCCAGTTAATAGACCGCTCCCTCGCTCCCCTTGAGAGAAACCCTGAAAAATAATATAAACATGTCAAAAGCTGCCCTGCTTCCTTTTATCGGACCGAAAAGAAAAAGAAAAAAAAATCAACCCTGTCCTTTTTTGATTCCGTCTTTTTTATTTGCTGCGACGTATTGTGTCGCGCTTGTTTGCAGTGACAGCTTTCTTTGTAAAAATCTATCGACTGCGGTGGGAAAAGTGGCCTCGCTCTTTTTCCTCTCCGGGTGATCGATTATATCAAAACAAATAAAAAGAGAATCTCCTTTTTCAAAAGAGAGAGAATAAAAAGCCTCTCGGCCTGTTAAACCCTCATTAATTGTTTTGTTGCTTTTTTCTTTTCTCTTTCAGAGGTTCACCCAAAGAAAGTGCGGAAGGTCCCTCCCGGCTTGCCGTCCTCAGTAAGTGATAACATGATTGTTTTCCTTATTATTTCTGCGGTGTTATCGCTGCTTCGAGTGTGTGTGTCGGAAGAAGAAGGGCTGCTGATGCTCCAGCGTGTTTGGAATGAGCTGAGCTGGTTTTGTAGCAGACGTGGAAAGAGCTGCACACGTTGCCAGGTTCTGTGGGATTGTCAGGGTGAAGATGTCGGAGTCGAGCTGGACACAGACAGCTGTCGGCTTTTTCTCGTTGGTTCCTATTTTTGGGGGAGTCGACTGGACGAATTTCATGCTAGAATAAAAACAAATTAAAAAGACATCAATCGTTCTTAATGTAAAGAAATGTAGTTGTGTAGATGCTTCTTCTTTTCTTAATGTTTGACAGCACAAAGCCAATACTATTGACTAAAAAAGGAAGAGAATTTAACCATCTATACCAACACAGAATAACATTAGATTTCCCTTTTATTAATGCATCATTTGATTGGTTTGTCGCCGATTGTGTTGGATCTATCTGTGGCATTCTGGGCTGAAACTGTCAGCAGTCGATGGTGCTCGGCTGCCGGCTGGAGGTTGTTCTCTCTTTAGCGGGTTTGAAAGGACGTAAGTCCTGAGAAACGTGGAGTTGTAGGAGGAAGAAAAGCTGCACACGTTGCCAGGTTTTGTGAATTTGCGGAGGTGAAGCCGATGCTGCTGTCGGAGCCGGACGCAAACAGCTGTCAGCTTTTTGTTGTCGGTTCCTGTTTTTTAGGAATCAGCTGAAAGAGTTTCATGCCAGAAAAGATGCTAATACCTACTAAATAACACTCTTCTCAATACAAACAAATGGGGTGATGTAACAAAAAACAACAACAAATCCAATCCTGCCTTTTTCACTTTATTTTTCCCCATTTAACATTTCTAAGCAGTATACAGATTTTGAAAATGGTTTATAAAACACTTGAAATGGTTGCATGCAGCTACCATTTCAAGTGTTTATTAATGGTCTATATATGACAACATTTATAACTTGTCCTATGAAGACATTTTGGTAACGCCCATAACGTTATATTGCTATAATAATCATACTTATAATGTGTTTTAATCCGCTTATAGCACTGTGTAATTACAGTTATAAGCACTTACCAGTAGTCATAAGACATTATAAAGTATCATAATGCTTCATAATTGCTGGTCAGTCACTGGCATTTCTTTTGCAAGCATCATAGTTTATTATAATTCTTATAGTTTTAATACATCATAATATTTTTGCAACGCATTTTGATTACTAATATAATGCATTCAAATGTTATTTGAAGTGGTCGTTGCTTGCTTTAAGTCAATTGAAAATGAATTTACAACATTTCCTGTGTTCTTTCATAGATTAAAGCAAACGTAACGTATAATCACATTATAATGCGTTATAACAAGATTATAACATAATACAGCTATGGGAATTATAGCACACTACAATCCTTGAACAAAAAAAGTGTCAGTGAGTGACCAGCAATTATGATTCTTGACCTTATAAGTCATTATATGTGTTATGATTAATGTTATAAAGCATTATGAGTAAGTACGAGTGCTTGTAACTATATGTTTTTTTCATATACAGCAGCCTCCACTTAAGGGTGCCCATAGTTATTGTTACTAACAAATGCATTAATAAACAGTGCCTACTACTATATGATAGTGTAATACACTATTATTACGTGTTTCATATACTCCTTAGAAATGATTGAGGGACTTCAATTAAAGTGTTGCTGAAATTACTGTTTTTTGCAGAAAGAGCATGATGATCACTGTTATATCCTTTTGTTGATTTTATCAATAATTAATGAATGAGTTAATTCATTTATCAGGTTTCGGGATTTTGAGACATTTTGCATGAAAGTCTTAGCGGTCGATGTGCTGCTGGTTGGAGGACTTGAGGATTGAAGTGTAATCAGTTCAAGTCGCTGAAAAGATTTGTCAACTGACAGAAAATGAGCCAATCGTTGAAGTCCTTCGCCACACCGATCACCAAACATTCTCCTACATGAGCATTTACTGCTTTTCTCTGTTTTATATCATTGCAGATGGAATCTTTGTTTGGTCAAAGAAAACAAGACATCTGAAGACACATGGGGCTTTGAGAACATGCCATTTTTATGCCATTTGATTGAATTATTCATTAGAACAATCAGTAGTTCCAGCCCGAAACAGATCTTCCATGAATCAAGCTATTCCCGTAAAGGGTGTTCTGTCCGTGGGCAGAATCCAACAGAAAATATGTGATGGGTAAACATCACTACATGATCCGTGTTCGTGGTTCCTCGAGTGCCGTGAGTTGACCCCAGCTGTTGTTCTGAGGCCTGGAGCTCGGCTGAAATAAGGAGATGCAGCGGTAGAACGCATATTTCATTTTTTTAGGTTTAGTTTGTCATAACTTCACACTCAGAGTTAGACGCTTTTCTTTGTTTTTCACTTTTTTTGGGTGGAAATGGATTCTGTTTAGTTTATAAGTATAACCTTTAATTTGGTGGTTTTGCTGAAATTAGTTGATTGATCAATTACCTAATATATGTCTTGTTAATGAATTACAAATGTGGTAAAAAGGTGTTGCTGTTATTCTCTGTTTCATTTGACTATAAAGGGAATGTATATTTGGGTTGGCGAGTGTTAATGACACCAAGCAGCAGGCAGAGGATGACGGTATGTTCTTATAATGAAACTAATTATGAAAATAACCTGTATTTGCAGCCTCTAGTGCTCAATGGATCCATTTCTAATTTTAGCTTTGAGGTGTTTTTACATGTGGAGAGTTTTTTCTCTGCTGCTGACCTCATTAATCGCCAGTTAACGATGGCTGAATGTACGGCGTGTCGGCCGCCTCTTTGGCACGGCGGGAGGCCGCCTTTCTGTGGCCTCGGACCGCTTTGTCCCGCGCTTCCTCCTGTCCTTCCTCCCCTTCTCTGTGTCTACATCAGGCTGGGGATTGAGGAGGGGGGTGGGGGGGGTGGAAAGGTGTTAAAAAGAGAAAAAAGCAGTGAGGAAGCATGGTTTGTTTGACTGGTTGGTGTTGTTTTTCATCTTTTGTGTGCGTATAAAGTGGACGGATGAGACGTTTGCTGTGAAAAAGAGAGACATGATGTCCAGCAAAATGGACAGTTGCTTTACTTTTATGTGAATTTACCATTAGACTATACATTCCACAGTATATGAAATTAATTTATTACACTAAACATTTGTAATATTCTGTAATAATTGCTTTTATCTAATGGCTTGAGTTACTGCCTACTTTATCAATTACGATTTTAAATTTAACCTGAGATAAAAAAAAAAAGTAAAAAATAAATGTTTATGCTTAATGCTACAGTAAAATTCTGTCCCTCTACACATGATCAGCACGTGATCTCACAGAAACATGGCATAGAATGTGTTAGAATTACATGCTGGCAGCACAGAAACATTGTAACTTTAGGTTCAGGCAACAAAACTACGTCTTTAGGTTCAACAATTTAACTTCAGGTTTAGGCAGCAAAACTACCTCATGATGTTTAACAATTTAACTTTTCTTTTAGACAACAAAACTACGTTGTGAGTTTTAACAATTTAACTTCAGGTTTAGTCAAAAAATGTTGGCTTTCCATTAATATTAACACAACAGGACCCAGACAGCGGGTCTCAGCTGGGTTCCAGCCCCGGGTTTTCCTCCTCTCTTCCCTTTACAAGCCAGGCCACCTAGGCGTGATCGGATTCCAATGCGAGCAAGATCCGATCTCGAAGCGTACAGACTTGACAGTTAATACGTCCTGGCGTGATCGGATGACAAAAGATGCTTTGAAAAGACAACTGTAACCAAGCCTCACCAAAACCACCCTACTGACTTGTCCTAGTAGCCTTAGCATCACCACAGGTCGGACACAGGATGTGGGCCCCAGGGTCCTGAACTCCGTATGTCTCGTAAACCCTTGACCGACTCCTGTGCTGTACAAGAACGCCGCACAACCGCCTAAGTGACGGTTGTCAAAGTCTTCTGTCTACAGTCACATGACCCAGCTTTTGGATCCCCGTCCTCTGCACTGCCTTCATGTCCGCGGTGCTCCGAGCCGTCTCCTCTCTCTGCTCGAACCCTCTCCGTTTCCACCTCTGTGATGCGAGTAACCCCGCCTGCTTCCTCCCGTTCACATCAAGAGAGCGGGAGCGAGGAGAGGACCTGCATGCCTGTGAAATGGAGAGGAGGTTTGACTGCAGGGAAATAAATTCAGAGGCCCTTTCTTCCCCCCTTGTTGGCACAGATATCAGTTGAGAGAGAGAGAGAGAGAGAGAGAGAGAGAGAGAGAGAGAGCGTTGTAGGTATACCCCTCTTTTTTTGTATATTTGTTCCATTTTTGTGTCGGATGTCTTTGAGTGGCTGGTTCTGTCGGGTCATGAGTCAGTTTCGGCTTGTTTGGAGCTATGGCTTTTATTCTGAAAAATAGCATCCGGTTGCTGACAGGTGTTCATTTTCATAATCACTTCTGTTTCGGGTTTAGTTCCAGTGTTTTTTTTAGCTCTGAACTTAATACAAACCAAAACACTGAAACACTTAAGCAACACACTCAGACATTATGTTACCATAGCATCTGTTCTCTATCTTTTCTTCTGTATGCAGTGATTGTTAATAGTGCAGATCTGCCAAAATGTAAAGATATATATCCTTCAAAAATGTGACGCTAACAGCCAGTGAACAGCAATATACATTAAGCATGATGGGATACATTGGGGCAAAAATACTAATCATATCCAACCCTAATATAAATTAGAAAAAAGAAAACTTAAGGAATGACAGTAAAAAATAGCTTATTTTGTTGAAAACTTTATTTGTATTTGACATAACTCAACCCTCTTGTCCCATAAATATGGATCTACTCTCCTTGGACCAATACGCCTGCCTCCACCTTTTCATTTATATACATACATTGCATCATATATACGGTGTGTTGACAACCTGTGGACATACATTTAAAAAATTCAAATTACATTGAACTGTAATTACCAGGTTACTTTGCTGGATTACAAGTAATACCTGGTAAGTGTGTGTGTTTGAGCGTAATATGTAGGATTTCTGGGGGAAATGATGCAGTATGAGATTACTGCTAAGAACGGTAGTTGTATTTTGTAATGGTTGTATTTAAGATCAATAGAGGAGCCACTTCTTGAATCTTTTTTGTTTTCCTGCAGACTGTCTCTTATTGGGACTCAACACTGTAGAACAAAGTTGCACATTAAAGGCGTCGTTGTAGCGAGTCTCGCTGTAGAGATTGAACCCGTAACCCAGTCAGCTGCTCAGATCAGTCCCATGAAGGGTCCGCATTATTCCGCTGTCTGTTCAGATATTCCTGCTCTTCTACTAACATGTTTTGGGTTTTTTTTTTCCCGGATGGTCCGGCCTCCAAACCTGCTGCCAATAGCTACGAGGATGAGGCTGAAATGTGTCTTCATGCCTGCTCTCAGCAGCCATCTTATTTTTCCTCGTCTCTTTAGTGAAGAAAATCACGTTTGTTAATCTTTTTACGCAAGCATTTCTTTTTGTTTATCCTCCCCAATTTTATTGAGTTTAAGACCCATATTTTTAGATATGTGTGTGTGTGTGTGTGTGTGCTAGTTAAACATCAGTGAGGCTGAATCTTGTTAAATGGAAATATTTCAAATGCAGAATTGATGACAACATTAAGTTGCTTTCCTGAGTGGTTAGACTCTGAAATACAGCTTTGATTAGATATCTGATATTTATCTAACTGGATACGTAATACTGTTGCTGACGCTCATCCAAATTCCAATAGCTGTTAAAATACCTTCACTTTCTGTTTTGTTTTTTTCAGCTTTTTCTATGCTTCTTTAAACAACTCTTTATTGTTGTATTACTATTTATTATGCTCCGCTTTTGTTAATTGTGAAAATATATATCATATAAAACGTAACAGTAATAGTAATACCTTTCATTAAAAAAACTAGGAACAGGAAAAAAGAAGAATTGTGTAAAATAACAAAATAAATCGTAAAAATAAAAGTAATTTTAAAAAAGTATGTTAGGTATTATATTTAGGTATTTAAATATAGTGTTACAGTGGTCACATTAATCCAAGGTCTAAAATATAATTGAACTGAAGATGATCACTATAAACTTGCAATACATTTACACTGGTTGGAATATCAAATATCCATAACATATTTTCATAATGCAGTGTTTTGAACATGTCCTTATGCACATACCTAGAATATGCATTTTGACAAGAGGTATAATTTCTGATTTTTTAATTTTCTATTCTGGAAGAACTCTTTTAGTTGGCATGTATTTTTGTAATCATATCATATCAGTCATTTGTTGAATTGATTGTATTTCAATGAAGTACGATTTGTTTAAATACAGGATGTGTGTTTTGTTGGACATAGTAGCTGTTTGAGGGTTACAAAGACCCCACAGGTTCAAAGCAATGCAATCTGAGCTATAAGGATGTTTATACATTTCACTGGGTCTGTGCTCTGACATGTATAGATACACACACACTACAATAACACACACAGGATCTGCAGTCTGATTTATTTATGAATGAAATGGGATATAAAAAAACCAGACTGATGAAATGTAACATTAATATGTTGGGGAAAGTAGTGCTGAATGAGATAAAGAAAGAGCAGAACAGACAACAGTAGGACTGTAAAAAGGGTCAAATATATAGACCTGAATGTTCTCGCTGTTATCTGAGAGGTGATGGTGAACGAGCCGGACGTCACAGATTTACAGATGATCTAACACTCTGTGATGTTTTTACACGGGATGTAACTGAAGACATGAAATAACACACACACACACACACTCTCTCTCTCTCTCTCTCTGCCCAGACTGCACCTGCTCTGAGTACAAACAGCTTCACGCAGGAATGCCTGCAATGTAAGAGTGTGTGTGTGTGTGGGTGGGTTGTTCTAACACTAAGAGGCCAAAAACAAAAGTTATCTTTGTAACAAAATTGACCATTGGTAAACAGCACACACACACACACACACACACACACACACACACACACGTATTTGTACATCCAGATATATGAGGACCCTCATTGACATATCTCAAGCCCCCAACCCTGCCCTTGATGCTTTGTTTATATTACCAGCGAAAGAGCTACAAAATGGCTAAGCGTGACCAGCTACATTGTTGCCGTTAAAGTGTTGCTCAAGCGCTCGTTGACGTAGTTATGTCGTTAAATAGCACTGGGAGATAGCTGACGGCAAGAATACGATTTTCTTCCATTTTCTAGACAGAACAGGAATTGTGGGAAGACATAAGGAAGGGGACTGGAGATAGTCACTTCCCTGTGTCATTGGAGCGCCGATAAGACTTCCTGTCAGTTTGTAGCTTCCATTGAAAATGACTTGTATTCTGTTGCTTTGTCGCCCTTAGTGCGAAACATATCAAAGGTCGCATCACTTAAACCCAGGACCACTTAAAGCTGCAGTTGGTAACTTTATGAAAATAACTTGTTGTCATGTTAGCTCAAACTGTCACTATATTCTGACAGTCGTACATGAGACAGATCATCTGTGAAAAAAGCAGGTTCCTCTGCCTCCTCTTAGTGCTCCTAATGGCCTTTCAAAGCCCCAAAGCTCACGAAGAAAAGCAACCAATCAGAGGCTAGGATTCTCTAGTTGCTCTCAGTCACTGCTGGTCAAATTGTCAAACTAAACAGCGCTGATTAAATATGAATCGGTATTCTGTCACTTGCATTGAAACATATTTTAGTGTAAGTTGTAAAGCTGTAAAATATGAAAGTTTGCTCCGGCCGGTGGGCGTTGCTTGGTGGGTGTTGCTTGGTGGGCGTTGCTTGGTGTGGTCGGGTCACAAACTTTCTCATTTTACAGCTGAACAGTTCACTAAAATATGTTTTTGAAAACATTTGATTCACAGATAATCTGTTTCATGTCAGTTATGTTCTATAAGTAAAAGCAACTGTAACTTTAATGCACTAAAACGGTTTCCTTATTTTGTCCGGATCATGAAGGACAAACAACTGATAACATATTTTGTCTGTGGCCTGTACGACACTTAGGGTGTTTGCTATGAGAGCCAAATGAAATGAGGCTACACACACACGCACACGCACACACACACACACGCACACGCACACGCACACACACACACACACACACACACACTGCATCTAATAACATTATTGGCAAATAAAAGCAAACATGTGTGTTTGTTGGTAGGTGAAGGCTCGATATTTTGTGACATTTTCATCCTTTTGAATTTGTGTTGCTGATGTTTTCAGACCTCTTATATAGGAAAAACAAAAAGCACCGAGTTTGATTTGACTTTGACTCTTCCTCTCCTGATTCCAAAGAGATTTCAAGTGTCACTTTAGCCTCCTAGCATGTTCTTTAGCTGTAGTTTTTGTTCACATTGAGAGCCTTCAATCACACTGGGCTTGATTTGTATGATGTTTAAAATGTAAGATCTCTAACATAAAGAACATCAGAAAGATTTCAAATGCTATGTTTGCGTGTTTAAAAGCTGTTGTTTTCCTTGTTGTTGTGTTGCTGCCCTCCCATATGCTCCTGCTTGTGAACGCACTTCATTTAAGGCAAAAAAAAAGAAGTATTGTCTGTTTTCTTTCATCTCTTTTTCACATCCACTGCAGAAGACGGGTCTTTTTATTTTAATTAATTCATTTCCCCCCCCCCCCACCCCTTGCTTCCTGTCTCCCTGCGCTGCAAGTTTGCTATTGTTGTTTGTCAAATTTAGTTTGCTGAGTTGATGATTTACTTTCGAGAAACAATTAAACGTCACTTGAGAGGAGAGCGTGGGATGTCTTTGTAATCAAAAGGAAATTAGGCATCAGTTGCTAACATTAGCAGGTTGCAGAGTGTCGTCTCGCTGTTGTTTTTCTTTGTTGGTGTTGGGAGGATAACAGTGTTTTTTTCTCCTTTAGATATGATTGTTTTAGTTAATTTGTTGTTCAGGCTGATTCTGCAGCTCGTCCTCAGAGCTTTGCTAATGCTGAATGAATAAACAGCAATCTATATATCAAGATTATTCCCCAAAAATGGCTTTAATGGAACCGTGAAAATGAAGCTATTACAGGAAGTAGAAGTAAAATGATATATGTGTCAGCATGAGCCTGTTTAATCCTCATTTATAGTCCATTTCATGTTTTATTTTATTGTTTTTCCAATTACACACACACACACACACACACACACACACACACACTCTCTCTCTCTCTCTAACGGTGATACTGGGTCCAGCCATTAAACTGGCTTGTGAATGTACTAATATTTCCAGGACACTCTTGAGACAGTTGAAGAAAACATTTTTGTTTCATATCTTGATATTTTCATCTTAAATTAAGTGGAACCTGCTTATTATCATAAACTGTACATTTTTGCTCAATTGGGTTAAATGTAGGTGATAAAGAAAGGCTTGTGGAGCTTTTTAAGTGTTGTTATGTTGCCTGGATCATCTTGTGTTTAGAGTTTGAAAAGCAGATTGGAACTTGATCTGATTGAGTATGAACCTAATATGATTTAGTGTTGATATTAAAAAAATAGAATAAATCCCGTTTATTCACATCAGATTCCAAATTCTGATATTAACACTGTGTCCATTATTACCAATTATTTATTTCCCAAAATGTAAATGTTTAATAGTCTAAACTAACATTTGAAATTAGAACTTTTGTTGTGAATGATTTTATACATCAAAGCTGTTCTCTTATATCTGCATTGTGTTTTTTTTGTGTTTTTTTATGAAGTTGGAAGAAATATTACTCATCACTATATTTTTGGGTTTCTGGTTTATAAAATTCCACAATCTAAATGTGCATCAGGTGTCATTTATGTCCCAGAATCTGTGAAAGGTGGATAACTTAAAGTGTAAAAGTCTCTCATTTAATCAAATAAGTTCTTAAACTCCCCACTTTGCTCTAAAATCTATCCACTACTATTAATACATCATTTATTATCTTTAACAAATTTAGAATGTCCTGCTCAAATGCTTCACAAAAGATTCTGACACAAAACACAAAAAGTAAAGCACTTATCATCTCTGAACACAGAAGAAGCATTGTTTCAAAGTGTCAACTAGCAACCGTGTTATTCCAAAGACTAGAGTTAGGCTTAGCTGCAGTGATGACAAATCTTCATTTTCAAAAATCACATTTTTACCTGAAGCTCATCATCTAGTATTTTAGTTTTAATCTAGAGGATCCGGACTGTGAGGTTTCATCTTCAGCTCCCTACCAGCCCCAGCCTTTGAAAAGCAGACCTTGATCTCCTCCGCTATCAGTCATTTCAACAAGGAATCCTCAACCGGACCCCGAACAAGTATTTTCAAACCCTGAACGATTAAATCCTGTCAGCGATCCGACCGGGGCGATCTGCTCCCATCCCTGGCTATTCCCTGCTCTCCCTCTCTGTCTCTCTCTCTCCCTCTCTGTCTCTCTCTCTCCCTCTCTGTCTCTCTCTCTCTCTCCCTCTCTCCTCGGCTCAGATGTGGTTTTGTTTAAAGTCGACAGCGTTAATTAAATTACGCCAGGTCTTGCAGAAGGCACAGTAGGAGAGCCAGCGGTCCCTGGTGGGCCGCGGGTGGAGGAGGGATGGGGGGTGTGGAGGTGGTGTGGGGGTGTGGGGGGGGGAAGCGGTTTTGGTGATCCATACTGGCCCCTTCAGGCGGACCCCGGTACCACAGAGGAGCCACAGACCCCAGCAGTCAGCTACTGTTCACTGTCAACTGCTCCCTGCACACTGAGGACTGACTCTGAACCCACAGGCTTCCTCTGATGTCATGCTTGTGGACGGCCTTGCTTTTGTGTGCTTTTGGTTTTGAGTTATTCATCGAAAGATCGACATTTGAAGTGAAACGTGAACATAAGTGCAAATAGTGTTTTATAGGTATTTAAAAGATAGGTGTGAACACACAATTAACAGCATCAGGTGAGAAAGCCAAGTGTCTGTCTATTCTCTGTGTTATCACATCTGCATTTCATTTTAACAGTTAACACAGTCATCATGAAAGTTTGCACATTCCCAGCAATATGAGAACTCACGTATTCACTCCATCTAATGTGAAAAAATAAGAAGAAATTTCCCCCAAAAAAGTAAAGAAGTCTTTGTTTAAAATAATACAAAACTGCTGATTTATTGATAAAAAATGTAATTAAAAAGCAGAGCCTTTGACCTCAGTTGAGAGTGCATAAAAATGGAATTCAAACAGCCCATGCAGTAAAGTCCACACATTTTGAAAAACATAAAAACACACAACGTCCTCATCTCCTTGTGTGTGAAGTGCTGAAAATGGAGTGTGTGTGTGTGTGTGTGTGTGTGTGTGTGTGTGTGTGTGTGTGTGTTAGTATGCTGCTCAAATTAGCAATCTTGTACCGGGCCTTGGCAGAAGATGAAATGAGAAGGAGTCTACAGGGAGGGAGGGGTGAGACAGAGACATGCATCGACACAAAACAACAAGAACATGTCCTCGGCCCCGTCTGCTTTCGTTAGGCTGCAAAGCCGCTGTCACTGTTACATCCAACTAAATTATTAAGATTTTCTGCAAATGAGCACGCAGGTACCACTTTTGTTTTTGTCAGAGAATTTGACTCATTGATTGCTGTCAGGATGTAAAGAGAATCTCAACAGATACAACAAAAAAGGTTTCTAAAATGCATTACCTACCCTCGCTTTAAACTGCAGTACACCATAGCAACAGTATTAATTAATGCTTCACGCTACAGGCGACAGGTGTCAAATACCTACTGCTAGTGTTTATAGTGAAGAAACCCAGAGAGCAACTTCAGCCAGGGATGACCTCGTGGTTTAACTAATTAACTAACTAATTGTGGTCTAAAGCAGACATAGATAGTTGTGTGATAGCTATTTGGCTGATGTTGGACAAGCCCCCAGGAAGAGCCCCAAGAGGGCTCCGAAGACAATTTTTTGTTTGTGTTTTTCTTTTAGGTAAATCATCTTTCCAGTTCTCTTTATACATCCATGATGTTGGAATGTGGTAGCTTTGCCCTGCTAACACTGTGTTAGCTTTGTGTCTTGTTGTGTCGTGCTTCTTTTTTTTTGGCATTATAACTGATATTGTACTGCGGTTAGCTTAGCATTCAAAAATGTTGTGCTAGCTTTGTCCCAGATTTTGGATTGCTGATAGGCTATCTTAGTCTTGCTAATATTAAGTTTGTATCCTGTTAGCCGATATTGGATAGCATCTTATGATGTATTCATATCGTCTTGTCTAATGAGCAGCCTAGTAGATGAAAAACATTCACATTACCCTCATAGTTGTCACAAATATAGTAACTTCTGAAAAGTTACGATATCTCCCACTCGGAAAATATAACTTCAAAAAGGGACGACAAACTTCGACCTACTCTATCCCCACAGGTCTTCAGTACAGTATGTTAGTTTTGCCCTGTTCACTGCTGTTTGATAGCCTATCTTTGCCCCAAAAATGTTATGCTAGCTAGCTCTGTTAGCTCATTGGGGTGTACCAATGGCTTACAGCTTACCCTGTTAGCTGTCAGAGCTAATCCCCCCCCCCCCCCAAGGAACTGGTCAATTAGACCACCATCTGACCTTGTAAGAGCGGGTCGTCCTTTAACCATAAGGTTGCCGGTTCGATCCCCTGGTCCTCCTGTCCGCATATCGAAGCGTCCTTGACCGAGACACTGAATCCCCAGGTGCTCCTCGGGTGCAGCTCACTGCTTAGGATGGGTTGAATACAGAGGTCACATCTTGTTTGTATGTGACGATAAAAAATTTAAAGTTTAAAAGTTTAACTTTGGAGAAGGATTTTCTTCCCCAACTGCCTCGGACGCTTCAAAGGATTTTTTGTCAATGAAATGACCTCAGCCTGAAGATGTTCACTGCCTTTCTGTCCTTGTGAGGACATTTGGCTTCCACAAAGACCTCGCTCTCTCTCTTTCACACACAAATACACACACACACACATACATGCACTCCCAAACACACACACACACATACATGCACTCCCAAACACACACACACACACACACACGGATGCCTGCTGCAGATGTGGACGTTCCCTGGTGCATTCCTGAGCCCAAACATTTGGCTGCAGTAACAGGCAGCAGAGAGCGGCACTCTGATTTGCTCCAAGGCTGTAATGAAAATCACATGTTATCACACACATACACCCACTGAGACACACACACACACACTCTCAAATCAGTTGTGGTGACAAAACTGCTTTAAGTTGTTGATGATGTGTTAAATATCGCCCTGCTCGGCTGCACAAAATGTCAAACTCAATTATCCTTTCTTCTTTTTTTTCCACCTTTAGTTTCACAGGGAGTCGAATCATTTTTTATATTTATCTTTTTTTGCTCATGAGCTGTTCAAAGATCACTAATTGTAGGCAGGAGTAAGTTAAGATGAGGTTCCTCCAAGATGAAATGAACCTGTGATGCGTTCATGGTAGCTCACCCAACAGGTCAAAGACAACAGTCAGATTCATCATTATCATAGAGACCACGTTTCCTTTGTTTATCCGCTGGCTTTGAGTTTTTTTTGTTTTTTTTATGCAGTTGAATATTAATTGTCAGATGTCGGAGCTTCCTTTAATGCAACACCAAGTAGTGTTCGGAGAGTGGTGCCCGCTGACAGCTAATATGCTGTGTGATTTTAACATGACAAGCTGTCAAAACCGTTGTCTCGTGGAAAAATGTATTTGTGATCACATAAAGAAGCAAAACAAATGTGAGAGATATTTATCAGCAGTCATGATGCAGCTGCTGAATCATGATGACTTTTTTATCAATTATAAAGTATAAGTCTGCAGAAGAAGGTTTAAAGAGGATGCAGGCAGGCTCCCTTGGCCTCGGTCAGTCCACTGTCCTGAGGAGGTTTATGACCGTAAACACACGTTGATATTGTGATCTGACGGTGTGTTTGGTGTATACAGCTGTTAATGCGTGCTCTACATATGGAATAAAACATTCACCTCTCTATATATATCACTAAACACAGCCTCCACAATGTGAGCGCTAAACCAGAGATGACACATTTTAGAACGTGCTGAGGAAAAAGGGGAGGAAGAGAAACAAGTACCACAAAATATAAAAGACAAAACAGGAATATCCGTGAGCATTTTCTAGAAAAATCTATTAAAATTGGTAAAATATAAAATAAAAAAGTAAATTACCAAAATTAATTTATAGGCAGAAGATAGAAAATAATAGAAAGTTGTAAAACTTTTTTAAATTAGGAGCGCTGGCTCCAAAAAAGAAACCCTGCGTCTTCTGAATATCAGCCTCACACACACATAAAGCACACACACCCTGCCGCGTGGCTGTAATGCGTGCTGGTGGCGTGGATTAGCTCCATCTTTAATCATTGTTTTCATTCTGAGCACGCTCTGTGTAAAGTACACCTGAGCACAAAGCGCTGAGCGAGCCTTTCTTTCAGAAGCAGGTTGAATGAGCTGCTCAGCAGGAAAACGGCAGGTTTCCACACCGAGTCAGGTGTTACTGTTGAACTGATGAACATGCTGCAATTCTCCAAGAGGAGTTGACTGAGCCTGCCTTCACTGTCTGATCTGGATGTTTGGACATTGGTCCAAATAGAGTTCAATAGTGAGGTTCCGGAAGCGAAAATCCCATTCATATTCAGAATAGAGAGTTTTTGATTCGTAGCCATGAAGTCGTAACCATCCATGGTAGACTTAGAAAGACAGGTTTTATCCGCGATGTCATGGAGAAGTACTACGCTACCCACAATCCTAAGGTGCAACAGCGGCGTCTCTGATTGAAGCAGCTCGCTGTTACCATGGAAATGTTTACCTAGCTAGGTACGTGTCCCCATCGTCTGCTCACGTTTTTTCAAAACGAACCAACACGGTGTCTCATTTGGATACTTTGTCTTATTTTTTTACGAAAATAGTTTGCCGAAATATGTTTGTCTCTGTCTTTGCTTCAGCTAGACAACAGTTAGTTCCCAAGTATTTTGAGTCTGCAATTCACAGTGGTTTATGGTTCGAGCAGTTCCCTCACTCCAAAAATAATTACACACATAGTCTTGTACCTTTACCTTTTTTCCGTTTTCTTTTTGCTCCGCATCAAATGTTTTATGGTCGTGATTGATCTCGTAGGCGGTTGGCTTGGTTCCATGTGTTGAGGAACGTCAGTGGAGTGAATGAATGGGAAATTCACTTCCAGAACCGGAGCCATTCAAAAAGTGTTCATTCACCGTTGAGCTCTACACCCAGAGTTGTTGTTGTTCCTCCCATTTTATGCTTTTTTTATGGGTACTTTTTAGGTCAGGTTACATAGTATAAAGGCCGACAAACTCTTCTTGGTTTGTTTGGCGGTCGGGATGATAGATGGGTCTAACAAACACAGGATTTTCACCAAGGAGAGTGGTCTTCATGTCCCATGTGAAACCAATATTCAACGTTGACTTATTTTAACTTACATAACTCTACGTAGCACAGTCACGTAAGTTACAGGACAGTAATTAAAGTAACTACGTCGCCGACATAACCATGTATACTTCACTACGAAACAAACATACTTAGTTTAACCCAAACCATGATCTTTTCCTGAACCTAACCAAGTTGTTTCCTGCGAAAACAGAAGTTTATTTTGAAAAGACAGTGCATGTAACGAGTGGCAATTGACACATGGAAAACTGAGCCTAGAGCGTATATGACGAGTTGGTTCAGCAACTAATGGTCAGTTTCATTACTGGTGGCACGAAACTGAGTCTACAGCCACACTAGCGGCTGTAGACTCAAGCTAAGTGTGAATATCAGCATGCTAACATGCTCTAGATGACAATGCTAGCATGCTGATGCTTAGCAGGAAATGTTTGCCTTCTTAGCATGCTAACATTGCTAATTAGCACTAGACATTAAGTGCAGCTGAGCCTGATGAGAATTAGTCCTAAACTTGGACAAAGTGAAATTTTGACCTGATTGAGGGGATCATAAATGTCTGTACCAAATTACATGGTAATATTTCCAATTTTTATATATTAAAAATACATATATAACAACTAAAGAATTATACCTCTTAGTGGTACTAGAGTAAAGTCAGGGGATCAGCAAAGTCAGCAGGCTTCATCCTCTGGAGTTTTTGGACCGACTGGCCTAATGACATTGCCTTCTGGCAACATGGCTAAAACATTAGACTCAATCCTTTGGAAATAATTATCAGTCCCAGGGTCGAAATGTAATATCTGTTCAGTTGAAGGTAAAGTTGAGGGTTATATTAGTCATTAGGCAGTTTAAAGAGCGGCTGTTCTGTACTTTGTGAGCTTTATCACATCATGCCACTCCTCAATATATCACGGTCAGTGGGGTTGAAGTAGTCTTTTAGTGGACCCTACACCTTTTGAAGTTGGTTTTCAAAGGACAGACGATGATCCCAAAAAGAAATTAGCTAATGCTAGCTTAGCATGAGTGAGAGTGAGTGGGACCCCCAGCAAAAATAGTCACTTTTATGTAATGCATCGCAGGAGAGTTATACAGATTGAAGGCAAGGTGTATGATTACAGTTTGATTGTCAATAAAGCACGATGTTCAATAAATTCATGTTTAATTACCTTGACAGACATACCTCTGGCTGAGATCCATGTTTGTTTGGCTTCACAGAAAAACAAAACACTAAGTCTGATTTATGAGCTGGCAGAATACTCCAAATTTGCGGGCCGTAATTATGACTCGTTACAATTAAATTAAATTTACATGTCGGAAACTGGCAGTTAGCGTAACCCCCATATGACTTGCCAAAATTTCAAAGTAACTTCAAAAATATCCTTAAGGTGGTAGGACAAAGTTCCCCCAACAAGTTAACCCCCTTCTGCTCCGAATTTATTCTCAATCCACAGGAAGGTGAAACAGGAAGTTTTATTTGTTGCGCCCCCCCCCCCCTCCCCACCACACCACCGTAGCGCTTCCCTCCAATTTGTTGAATTTCTCAAAATGTTCCGTTTGTTAGGCTGAAAAGAAAATCACAGAAAAATCACCATAAGGGCTGCTTTGCATTTTTAATTAAGAAACTAACATATGAATATATTTGCATATTATTGAGTTGCAGATTAAATCATGCATACATAATTAGCGTGCAGCAGCGCTCGTTCGTTCGCCCCTCTCTCTCTCTCTCTCTCTCTCTCTCTCTGCACTGTGCTTACTGTTTTTTCGGCAAGCTGTGGTTCTGATGGATGCCAGACACACACTCACACACACACCTACACACACACACACACACACACACACACACACACACACACACACACACACTCGCTTCTTCAGACACTCAAACACTCACATCACAGAAACACTTACACACCCTCTCCAAACACTTTCGGTACTATGTGTGTGTCTTTCTCTCTCAGTTTGTTTTTTTGAGGAAAATTAGCGTCTGATTTCCTCCATCAGAATTGAGGCCGCGTCAGTTTTTTTTTTCATCCTGATTACACCGAGGAGAGAATAAAGAAATTTCTCTTTTTTTCTTCTCTCAGTGTCATTCCTTAAGTCTTACGTCTGTCTGTCTATCCATCCATCCATCCATCCATCCATCCATCCATCCATCCTTCCATTCAATTCATCCATCCTTCCATTCATCCATCCATCCATCCATCCATCCATCTATCCATCCATCCATTCATCGTCCATCCATCCGTCCATCCATCCATCCAGTCTGGGAGATGTCCATGTTTTCGTCTTAGAACATAGTTTCACTACTTCAAGTGTCTAACTCAGCCTTCTCTGTTTCTTGCTTCTGGTTGCAAAAACCAAGATGGCGACTGCCAAAAGCCAAGTTGGTGGCGGTCAAAGTGACGAACTCGAAGGCTTCAAAAACGTATTCCACAAACCAGTGGGTGATGTCACAGTGACTACATTCACTTCTTATATACACTATGGGCTTATGTCGCTAATGCAACCAAGTAGTTTTGTTGACTGAACCTAACGTTGCTTTGTTTTGCTTTAACATTAAGATTCAGTTCAACATCGTGGTAGGTGGAGGTTGGCTCATCTGAAGTATTGTAATAGTCGGGAGTGTCATTTTTTTTCTTACTTATATTTGGCATAAATATGTTTTTTGGAGCTTTTGCCATCAGGGTTCCCATCATGCTTTGGGTGATATCACGTTGCCATGTCAGCAAGCCAGCTGGGGGCTCCACCTGAGCCCTGCTTATTTCCACCATATATTGTTGTGTTGGTGAATCTCTACCATGTATTCACGTCGCATTAGCTACTAGCAGTTACCGGACGCAGACAACATTGAGCTGGACTGCTGTAGAAAATGTCTGAACTTAAAGATTATGAGTTAAAATGAAGTTACGGTAGTTTTCTAGGATTTCTAGGCACATGTATCACTTTAATACAACATAACATTTATCCACGGTGGATACACGATGGCTGAGAGGAAGGGGTGTGATTTTGTTTAGATGAGTTCGACAGTTAAGTCTTCCGGTTTCATTTTCCTAAATGTATTTTTTTCAACAGATTCAAGTGGTAAAAATCGGTGCAACAGTTGGATGGAAATATATACCGGCCTCATACTCTCTTACTCACAATCTGCCTCGCAGCACTTACATGTGCCTCTGTTTCAAATATGTGTGAAAGTGTGTGTTCCTTCATGTACCTCTGTGTGTGTACACATGCGTGTCTATACCTGTGTGTGTGTGTGTGTGTGTGTGTGTGTGTGTGTGTGTGTGTGTGTGTGTGTGTGTGTGTGTATAGCTGCCTGCTCTCGACCCTTCAATCCTGTCGATAACTTTGTTGGTAATTTCAAACCTGCAACATAAAAAGACTCAAATCAAAGGCTCATGATAGAAAGTGGCTGTATGAAGAGAACAAAGTGCAGTCGTGCTGTGTGTGTGTGTGTGTGTGTGTGTGTGTGTGTGTGTGTGTGTGTGTGTGTGTGTGTGTGTGTGTGTGTGTGTGTGTGTGCGTGTTTGAGTGAGAGAGAGTTCCCAGGCCTTCAGGCCAGAACTGATCCATGTGTGAGAGAGAGAGAGGAATAAAGGGAGTTATTGCAAAAAAAGAAAGGCTAGAAGAAGAGGAAGATTACGGAAAGGAAAGAAGGAAAGAAAGAAAGGAATTAGAACAAAAAAAATGAAGAGGGAAGGAAAATGGAAGAAACTAGGCAAAAAGGGAAGGAAGAAAGGCAGGAAAGAAAAATGGGAAGGTCATAAAAAAAGATGCTGTGAAAAGAGGAAGAACTCAAGCGACATAAAGAGGGATGCGGAGAAAAAGGACGGGAGACATTGAGAAAGACGAGAGCAGGGAGGGAGATTGACAACTGGGCATCGTAATGTGAAGAAAATCCTGTCGGCGTGAAATCGGGATGAAATGTGAGATTATAATTCAACCAGGGATTAACTGTCATCTCACCACCAAAGAGGAGGGAGAGGGGGAGGAGGGGAGAAGGGAGGGAGGAGGGGAGGAGTGACAAGTATAGAGGAGAAAACAAGAGGAGGGAGGAGGGAAACTGGGCGGGGGCATGGCATTTTAAGGAAGGAGGAAAGATGGGGATGAAGGGAGCTGTAGATGAAGTGTGAGGAAGGGGAAGATAGGGGAGAAGCAGGCGGTGGGAGGAAGGAGTAGATGAGGTGGGACGGAAGTTGGGGAAAGGAGAGAGGTGGAGGAGGAAGACAGGAAGAAGAGGACAAGTGTGAAGGATGAAGAAATAGGGACGAAAGGAGGATCAAGAGGTGGGGGAGATGGTTGAATTTAGAGAGAAGGGAGGTAGAGAAAGAGGGGAGACATTGAATGGTTGGAGGACAGGAGGTGCTTAGAGGAGGAACGAGAAGGATTTGGGGAAGGGAAGACGATGGGGAGACTTCACAGAGGAAGGGGGAGGCGAGAGGGAGGGAGAGAAGGAAGGAGAAAGCGGAGGGTTATTAGTAAAGAGGGAAGGTGGGAGGAAGGGGAGAAGGCAGGGAGGATGAGAAAGGGATGGAAAGAGGAAGGAACATGTGACCTTTGGTGGCTCGTTAAAGCAGAGACGGACAATGGCTGTTGTCTTGGAATAGAATGCACTACCTTAAGGTCAAAGGTCAGAATTGAACACTTAGCCGAAACTCTCGTCTTTTCTCTTCTCCTCCATTGCTTCCTCACATCCTCTCTTCCCTCTCCTCTCTTCCCACCTTTTCTCCTCCTCTACTTTCCTCCTGTTTACTTCCCTTTCCTCCTCTCCTCCCTCCTTTTTTCTGCCCTCTCCTCTCTTTTTTCTCCTCTTCCACCCTCCGCCTGCTTTCTCCCTATGACATTCTCCTTTCCTTCCTCTTTCTCATCCCCCTCACCTTATTTTCCTTTCCTCCTCTCCTCTCTCCTAATGCTCTCCTTTCAGCACTCCTCTCTTCCTCTCCTCCTCCGCTCTTCATTCTTCTTCATCTCCTCTGCAGGTTTGTTGACCAAGCAAGCGTCAGGCAAAATTAAAAATGCTATCTCTGCTTCTTTTCCTCAAACGGGTCACTCTTTTTGGGCTCTATATATATATACCCCCCCCCCCCCCCCCCGCTCTTCTTTCCTCCCTCCCTCCCTCAATCTCTCCATCCCTCCATCTCTTCTCCCTTCATGTCCCATGCAGTCTGGTTGGGTACAATGCTGGGAGCCAGCCAGCGCTGCAGACAGATGGTCCACTTATTAGATGTGCATCAGCCCTCCCTCCCCTTCCTGCAGCTCGCTTTTTAATCAAATTAAAGCCGAAAGAAGAGGAGAGAGAGGGAGAGCGAGAGAGGTAGAGAGAGAGAGAAAGAGAGAGATAGAGAGAGAGAGAGAGAGAGAGAGAGAGACGGGTTTGGGAGGTCTGCTCGCTTGTTTTGGAGTCTATTATTTGTTTGAATAGGATGAATGATGACGATGTTAATATGAAATTTGGAAGACTGAATCACTCTGGCGGCTGCCTGTATCTCTCTCTCTCTCTCTCTCTCTCTCTCTCTCTCTCTCTCTCTCTCTCTCTCTTCTGTGCCATTTAAAGGGGAACTCCACCAACTTTTTAGGATGATTGTAAAGGCTACTAGTCAGAGTTGGTGCTCCTCAGCCTTTGTACACAGTTGTATAAGGTTGTTCTGTGGCTCTGGAGGAGCTTTGTCAATGAACTGATGATGTCATACTGAGGGTTATCTTGGCCTGGGGTTTTGGAGAACATACAATAACATGAAGCCTGCGTTACAAACTAAAGTTTTGCAATGGACTGTAAAAAGGAGGTGGACATACTAACATGGAGGTCACCCATGGGTTTGTGGACTGCCGTTGTGAAGCCTTGAGTTCGGCATTTCGGCTGACACCATCTTGGTTATTTGCAACCGGACGTGGCAGGAGAGGGGGAGCTAAGTACAACCGAAACCTGAAAAATACATTTTTACGCAACCAAAATGTTACAATTAACAATTCATTTACAAAATGAACATCATGTTGTGTTGAAGAAGACTTGAAACTAGAGATTGAGACCATAAACTCATGTTTACAATGTTTACTGAGGTAATAAATCAAGAGAGAAGTAGAGTCATTTTCTCATAGATGTCTATACAACCAGAGGAGTCGCCCCCTGCTGGCTAGTAGAAAGAATGCAGGTCTAAGACACTTCAGCACTGGCTTCTCTTTTCAGAACCTGGAGGTTGTCGCCAGAGTTTTTAAGTAGTTGACATTTACCAGGGAGAGTCTAATGAATAGATCAGATTGCATTATGGGACATGTAGGATCCAGTGGTTTTGGAGTTTGATTCGTATAGACTAAAAGTCTCCTGTGAGTCCCCCAACTGTACGGAACCGCAATATTTAATTGCTGCCTTTAAACCGAAGAACCCCCTCTGAGGTTTCCGGTGTGCTTACTTTCAGTTTTACCTCAGGGAGCTTGACAGTGATACTCCCCATCGCCTCAGGAGAACTGAGTGTGCACATACGAGGGGCCAACGTTGAAGCAGGAAGCCTGTGATTATCCAGAAGAGAAGTATCTCTTCAAACGCTGGACCACTCTTGTCAGAGACAGATCCAAAAATGTCAAAGCTTATTGAAAACAAAGCTTATTGAAAACAAACCTGATTTGACGCAGTTAGGAACACCACATTCCTTCCCGGCAGACCTGCATGTCGTTGTGGTAAGTCTGGGGAGTCTGTGCTTCTGGGTCTGTACACAGACCTGCGTGTCAATAAGACTTACAATGGAGGCTCTCTCGGTATTTTAGAGTTTACCTTTAATTTTCAAGGCGCCATCTGACCAATGCAACTTTGTTTTCATGTTGCAAATATATACAGTTGAACAGCTCCTCACACACAACTGTTGTTTTAACACGATTGTATTTTTGATAAAAGGCCACATTAAAGCTCCACAGACAGTTGTCTGTGATGCCAGAAACATTGTGTGCCAGAAGAAAAAAAACAAGTCACTCACATCAATAAATTGGAGGTGTTTATGGCGCCTCCTATTGGCCAGTTTGAGTTTTAACATTGCTTCCTTAAATTGATCTCAAGATTGGCATTGGATTTCATCATGACTCATTTTATGTTTCCAGGTGTACTTTAACTTTAGCAGCCTGATTCAAATGTAATTGATAACCAATCCAGTGGCTGCTGGCAGTGTAGTGACTGAGCCTCCAGTCAGTCAGATATAGTATCAAGTAGTCAATGAAATTAAAAATGAAAATGTTTTAGTCCAGTTGTAATAAAAACAAATCGACAGGACTCTGTTGAGGGACAGCTGAAGATCAACATGTTGGCCAGGACGTATTTATGATGTATTTCATCTGGTAAAATGCAATAAAAGAGGAGAGAAGAGGAGAAAACTAGGGAGGAGAGGAGTAAACTCAGGGGGAGGAACATATGAAACAAGAGGAGAGGGAGGCAATGAGGAAGAAGGGCATGAGAGGAAATGAGGAAACAAGAAAAGAAAGGAGAATAGGAAATAGGAGATGAGGAGACAGGTCAGCAGAGGTGGAAGCAAGAGGAGAGGGGGAAAGGGAGGAACAAGGGGACGGGAGAAGAGGAGGAAACAAGGAAAGAAGGGAAGAAATATGAAAGGTGGAGGCAAGGAGGCAGATGAGATAAAATAAGGAAACAATGGAAGAAATTAGGAGAGTTAATATCAAAGGATGAAACAGGTGAAGAGAGGAGGAAACAAACAAGGGGGACAAAAGGGTATGAGCAAACAAGGGAGAGGGGTAAACACGGGAGAGAGGAACCCAGGAAGGTGGGATGAAATGTGAAAGGAGCAAACGAGAGGAGGGCCGGAGGAGAGCCAAAAGGGGAGGAAGAAGGAGACTTGAGGAGAAAACAAGTGAGGAGAGGAGAAAATGAGGGAGGAGGAAACGAGGGAGGAAGAGATGAGAGGAAACAGGAGAGTGGAGAAGGAGTGAGGGGAGGAGAGAGGAGGAGTAAAAAAAAAGGACAGTGTGTTGAAAGGAGCGCGCGGTCTAAAAGCAGTGGAAAAAGTGAATACTCGGCTCAGTTCAGAGGCAGGCGGCAAACTGCAGCACCGCGCGAGGAGAGAGAGAGAGAGAGAAGGGGATGACTTCCAGATTTACTGTGGAAAGTTGAAAGAGTGTCGGCAACCGCGCGCGTGTCCGCGAGCGCCTGCCTCTGTGTGTATATGTGCGTGAGCTAGGTTTCAACCTCTGTCTTTCCGTACATTTTCCGTGCGCGCGTGTGTGAGACGGAGCGGGGGGGAGAGAGAGAGAGAGAGAGAGAAGGGGAGGGGCACTCCTCTCTCTCTCTGCCTACTTTGCATATTCCGCGTGCCTCGGCTCGGCCATATGGGAAAATGCAACTGAAGGAATTGTCGGCCGGGAAAAAAAACCGCGCAGCCAGGAACACGCGAGCGGAGCGGCGAGAGTTCGAGATCATAACAAATCCGAGAAAAGTTGAAGCAAGAAGAGGGAGAAGAAGAAAGGTGGCGAAGAAGACGAGAGTAGTGGCGGGGGGAGCATAATAAACCAAAACAGAGAGAGAGAGAGAGAGAGAGAGAGGGAAAGGGTAAGACGCGCGGAGAGAGAAAAGGGAGAAATAGAGGCGCTTTTTTTTCTCCATCTTTCTGCGGAGGGAGAGGAACGATGTATTGTGCGTACACCATCCCCGGGATGACAAGCAGCTCACTGATGTATTACTACAACGGCAAAGCGGTAAGACGGACACTTCCATCCCTTGAATAGCGGTTCTTTTTTCCTCCCTCCTGCGAGGGTTTAGGGGAGAGCGAGGGAGTAAGAGAGAGAGAGAGGGGGGAGAGAGAGGGTGTGTGAGAAAGAGAGAGTGAGAGAGAGAGGGAGAGGAGGTGTGAAGGTGAAGAGTGTCGCTTTTTCACGTAGCAACTCAACAGCGCGTCGGGTCGCCGCCGCGCGTGAAAGCGCGAACGGACTGTGACTGTGACTCTGTGTCGGGTTTATTTTTGGATGAAAAAAACAAACAAAACAGCGATGCTGTTGTTTGGGAAATAAAAGTGTGTGTGTGTGTGTGTGTGTGTGTGTGTGTGTGTGTGGAGCGGGGGAAAGTGACAGTGCTGCTGTGGAGTACCGTATAGCGGCTTGGTTGGACAGACTCCTCTGAAATGTGATGAATATCACATTCGCAGTGTGCGCGTGTCACACCTCAGCAAAGAAAAAAATCGTTTTGACAAAAACGTATCTACATTTTTTGCTGTTGCTTTACTGTCTCCCGGATTCTGCGCTTGCATATTTATTTTTTAATGAATCCGCTCGCAGATGTATTATTTTTTGTCTTTCTCTGTGGCGTATTTCTATTTGTTTTTTAAGGACGTAAATGCAGAAAATAAATCCAGCCTTAGTATTAAATTGAATGATTTTTGTTTTTGTTGCTCTGAGGCGGAATGACACACGTGTGGTGTTCTGGGTTTGTTTGAGTGTGTGTTCCATTCAGGGACTTGTGGCTTTTCATTTTTTATTTATTTTATTTCCCCCCCTTCAAATATGTGGCTTTTTCTGTCGTAATTTGGGCCTGGAATTACATTTGTGATATTTAGTTTATTTTAGCTATAACCTTGAAAATGTATTTATTAAGGCAGAGCTGGAAAATGATTTCCTTAATTACAGAGTTGTATTTCATATTAATATCAGTGATGATCTCTGATTAATCATGTTATTTTTAATCGATTTTCATTCTTTTATAATAATAATATAAATACAACAAATTCTGAAAATGAGGAAGTTGAGGTCTACCCATCACCAGTCTATTAAAGATATATTTCGCTTAATTGCTTTTTTTTCCTTTTTAAAATATATCAATGAGTGTCTCTAAAATCCTTAAAACACTGTCTGGGTTCAAAGAGAAAACCTTCCAGCAAGTATGAAGCTGTCTGACCTCCTATGCACCTGTCTGTCTGTCTGTCTAACCCCCACCTGTAAAACACCCGTCTCAGGGTGAGGGGGGGGGGGGAGTGAAGGCTAGAAATGAGAAACAGCACGTAAAGCGGAGCGAGGGGGCGAATGGATTTCACAGGTTTCAACGCTTTCAAAAAGAATGTCTGCAAGTCGCAGGCGTAAATGAAGACGGAACACTGGGATTTCCCACATATCCACCTGTCAGCGAACTGTCCGTCTGCCTTTGTCTCATCTCTCTGACTCCTAATTGATGCTCACAGGTTTAAGAGGACAGACAGAGGAGGAGACAGCAAAGGATGCTGGGAAAAAACAACGACAGGGATAATCATCCAAAAAATAATCCGAGAGAATTATATTTCCAAATAGTTTGATCTTTGTTATCATATTAACAATAATAAATGAATAATAATAATTCTGATCCAGCACCTTACAGGCCCTGAGAGACGATCTATGAATCACATGCGACACTGCAGCTGTGGATATTTGTCCCCAAAATATTTATATTATGAGTTATGTTTTCCTTTTTTGTAGCGAAAATACATGATTAGATTTTCACACTAAGCAGTGCTTTTTTTGTAGTTTATTTTTTAAACATATCTATGACCTTCATTTATATCAGATTTATGAACCTTCTCTAATTCTTGTTTTAATTTATATTTTCTATTTCTTTAATGCATTTAATCTGCCTTTCATACATCCTGAATTTATTGTAGACTGATATTTAAAATGCTATAAATGTGCGAGTGTTTGGTGTGGACGTGTTGGTGACCTCAGACTCTGTGGTCAGCAGTGATGTGCGTTCTGATGTCTGTGTAGCTGATGTGACCTGCAGCTGTAAACAGAGCCTCTGTTGTCCCAACGACAGTCGGCCTCTGTCTACTCGCCGCCTGTTGGTTCTCCGGCCTCCATCCGGGCCCGTCGAGCTCTGTCGGCCCCCTCGCTGTCGGCCGCCGGCTCCGGAGCCTCATGCCCTTTTTGCACCCGCTCTCTCCCCGCATAGTCTGGGGGCCTTCTTTGCATCTCTGCGGCTTCGCTCGAAGCCGGAGCTCCTCGGCACTCCGGTGCCACAGGGGTTCGGCAGTGGCACCGCTTTGTTTGGCGGCTGGATGGCACATTGTGCCCGACGGTCTTGATCCGGTGCCAAGCTCCTTTCCATCTTCACTTCACCCCCCCACCCCCCACCCCGCCTTGTCTCACTCTGTCGGTCTGTGTCACTGACTTGTTCACTGACGGGACGGGAGAAAACGCACAAATGAGAGAATCTCCGTGATGAAAAAGTCATCTTGTTTTGTCTCCCTGCGTTCCTGTTTTCGCTCCTGTTTGGTGGCTTTGGCCGGCTCGGGGATTCTGTGGTCGTGTGTGGTTCAGGCTGGTCCGTGTGTTATGGAGACTGAAGTGGAGCGAGAGGAAATTGGGGCAGAGTGGTCCAGGGGTTTGAGAGGAGAGACAGAAGGGCTCGGACAGATCTGCAGCAGCAAGCCGCGGCCCGACGGGACCAAACAGCGAAGAGGCTGAAATCGGGGGCGGGGAAGGGGGGGGGTGCTTTGGTTTGGGGAGAATGTGGAGGGGGAGGGAGGGAGAGAGGAGGAGGGCGAGGGCCGAGGCCTGAGCTCCGGTTAGCGGCTGTCGGCTCGCTAACTTAAGCTCCAGCAGGCTTAATGAGGCAGCAGAGAGCTCGGCTAAAAACAAAAGGCCTCATTTAAAGCCGGCCCGGCCAGCCGGCCATTGTTATGCTAACGCAGCATTTGAATATTCAGCACGTTTTAATTAGGAGGGTCCTGAAGCCGCCTGCCAAAATCCTGCGGTCCTCTCTCAATGTGCAGCTACAGGAAACACACGCTTTAAACACTTTAAAGCCATTCAGTCTGCGACAAACGCCACTCCAAATGTGAGAAGATTTTAATTATTCTTTCTTTTTTTAATTCACAGGGTTTGTTTTTTTTGTTAACGAACTCCAATTATAGTTGGATATAAAATAGTATTTCCATTTCAGTCTTTTTGAATTAATGTAAAATGAAAAGAATTGCACATTTAGATACATTTATAAATCCATTGGAGGATTTTCTTTTAATTTGACATTTTAGTCGTACAACCGGGTCGAGGAAAGAGGTCAAAGGTCAAGGCCAAATTATCCTCATGAAAGTCCTGGTTTGGATAATAAAATGTATGTTATTTTCTCAGATAAATGACTGATTTATTCATATCTGCATATATTTTCTTTGTAAATGTGTTTTTTTCGTTTTTTCATTTTTTTATTGAAATATTCCCGTCATGGGAATCAAATGAAACCATAAAGGTGTGTTTCTGTGTATTACTGACACTGTTGTCTAATAGAGAGGTGTGTGTGTGTGTGTGTTTCTTTTTTTCTTTCCATTGCCTTTTATTTTACAAGCAAACACACACGTTCATGTCCACTTTGTTCCGTCTTTGTGGAGTTAATACACGGTCAGTTTTTTTGCATGTGCGTGCGTGTGTGTGTGTGTGTGTGTGTGGACATCCTGTGTGCTCAGTAGGCTGGAATTAGAGCACAGCGTGTTATGCAATTATAACTTTATAAATAGACGCATTGTGTGTGTGTGTAGACCGCTATCTCCATCTGCTTGAGTTATTCTGTTTGAACAACTCAAAGTGTTTGCGTATTTCTGCGTGTCCTTTCTTTGTGTGTGAGGACACACTTTGAGGCGCTGCTGTACGAGCGCGTGTGTGGATTTGTAAATGTGTGTGTGTTTCAGCACGCTCCTTTTCTTCACATTCATGTTCTGCTTTTGTGTCTCTTTCTTTGATGAGTGTGTGTTTGTGCTTTATTTCAGTGCGCTTCTCTCTGCGCACCATGTTAAGATGACATCATGTCTGTGCAGGTTTGCTTGTGTGATGTGTGCGTTTGTGTACGTGTGGTGTGTTCTGTAAATAGGCTGTTACCTTTCTTTTTATTAGGATGAAAAAAAATCCACACACGTGTGTTATCCTTTGCTCTGGAGGATAAAAATCTGTGTGTGTTTCCGAGTACTCATACACAATTCTGAACATTTATTTTTGTATATGATGATAAACACATTTATGCATTTGTGTGTGTGTGTGTGTGTGTGTGTGTGTATGTGTGTTGTCCGGTCCGTTAAAGCCTGACACACAGCTCAGGCTTTCACTTAATCCTCCTGCATCAGATTATCTGACACTGATGCCACTGATACACACACACGCACACACACACACGCACACACACACACACACACACACACTGGGTTAAAAGAGTGCAGTTTTTTTTCATTTGCCTGGTCTGATAAGTGGGTCTGTAAATCTACTTGCCCAGAATACATCTTTAGTTGCCCCCACCACAAATGATTTTATTGATCAGCGGTAATCAAATAACAACAAAGACCAAAGTCAATTGTCGTGTTTAATATTTATTTTAAGGAAATGAATCTGGAGTTCCTCCCACATTCTTTAACGCAGTCATCCCCAAAAGACTGGGTCGAGACCCTCGGGTGGGTCGCAGGAGATTTTTGTTTGGGTCGCCAAATAAATTTGCAGAATTTCTCTCACAGTGTTTCATTTGAACATTGATATCTCCAGTACTCCTCTGACCACACGAGGGAGCCTGAATGTTCGTATTGTTCTGATAATTGTCGCCTAACAGCGAATGGTCAGAGAACCTTCATTTACCCACAACTTGGCTTTATAGATGAGGCCTATTGTGAATTTTACTAAAATGACAAACCATCTGGTGGTTTGTCATTTTCAAAAAGTGGATCGCCGGATTTTTTATTTTTGAGAAACGCTGGTCTAACACCACCCAACTCAAAATTGCAAAATAATCAAATAATCCAAATGTTCACTTGCGCTTCAACTCATGAACTTTGTCTTTACCCGCCGCCATTTTTTCCCCTGAGTGCCCGATTGCTACTGCACATGTGCAACTCTTAGCAGAGATGAGATGGCCTCGCTTCCGTGGCCTCGCAAGTGGGTTGCCCCATGGCAGTTGTTGAGCACTGACACACACACACACACACACACACACAGGGTTTGGTACCGTTCACATTTCAACAGATACCTGGAACGGTACATTTTTTCAGGGCTTTACTCTCGCTGTAATTACACAAATATAATTTCAGTTGTAAATCTAAACCCCTCCCCTTTCTCCGTCTCCCCTCGCAAACTGCAAACTCCAGCCTTGACCACCTTCAGGTCTGTCTCACAGAGGTGATGCTTTCAAGCGCACCTCTGTTCACTACTGTTTGTCTCCTTAAAGGAATCATTCCCAGTTCTGTTCTTCTGAACGTCAGCTGTTTTAGTCCGTTATCAAGCTTAAACAATTCTGTAAATATTGTTGTTTCATCAGAATCGTATCAGACTATCAACTTTTTTTTTTTTTAATAATTACTAAAAGATTCATCAAACAACCCAACAGATCAACTGATAATACATTTTCAAACAACCCACTTGCTGATGAATTTGATGAAGAGGCGAGACGTGTTTTATTTATTTATTGGTGATATGCTTTGTGTGCGTTTGTCGTGCGTTATGTTCTCTCATTACAATATATAGAAGGACGAGTCTGTTTCCCCCGTATGTTGCTGCTCTTCATTACTGATGTGAGGAACGGGTAATTAGCAGGTCATTAGTGATGTCATAGCTGTCACATGTTTGAAATAGAAATGTCAGAGTGGCTGCTGACGGGGAGCTGATGTGTTGTGATAATCTGGCCTTTTCTGGTTTAATCTTGCATAAAGGTGTTAGATGAGTCTTATTCGTTTGTGCGTGCTTTGCTTTGCGTGTGCATGTTTTATTTATTTTGGTAGCTTGTGGTTGGTTCGCTGCACATTTCTGAATGGTATTACGCTCTAATGTCAGATTGAGTTTCATCTTTACTGCTTACTTCCTATGTATGTCATTTTTTCCCTTTTTTTATTTATGGTTTTGGGTCGGGGGGGGGGGGGGGCGTTAATGCATCCTCACTCTGTGTCGTGTTAGAACGTGGCTGTGAGAGTCAAATGGTGCGTGATGTTATTGGTTATCAGAGGTTAAAAAAGGAGCGTTTTAATATTTTTATTTTATAGTGTTAAATGGGTTTGATGGCGCTTTATGTTTTTAAGTACCTGCTGTGAAAAGAGACGGGCTGAACTGAGAGGGCAGCATGCGGCCTGTACGATTAGAGGCCTGAGCTGCAACATCACAGACACGTGGTGTTTCATAAGGGTGTTCAGGTGTACTGTCCTCTGTGTCTGGATCTCTAGAATCATGTCTGCAGGGCCTCCAGATGTCCTAACATCTTCATCTTTCCGTCAGAATTAGTTGAATTCTTTAGCAGCCACACCAGAAGTTTTGAAGAGAATCAAACGTCCAGCTTCTTAGCGAGCCTTCCTTTACAAAGAGAGAGGGCTTGTCCAGTGTGTAGGATGTGGTGACATTGAGCGGTGAGGTCGCAGATTGTAACCGACTGAAACTTCTCCTGTGTGCAGCAGTGTGTGGGACAAAGGCTCTCTGTAGAGCCGCTGTTTGGTTTGTCCGTTCTGGGCTACCGTAGAAACACGGCGGTGCAATGCGGCGGACCCTGTGAACAGGGACCCGGCTCCCTGTGTAGATATGAAAGGCTCATTCTAAGCTAACAAAAATGTGACAATTGTTAATAAAGAAAACTTGAATTATTATTCATTAATTATTAAATAATATTATATTTGATTGACACACATAATTCAAGATGGACCTTAAAAAGAATATCCATCCATTCAAAAAAGGAATGATTAAAGGCTACTGAAAAACATGAAAATGTGATTGAAATTGAGTTCCACTACACGATGACATTGTTTACAATGTGACCACATAACTGTTAGATGATCTCTGATGTATCTGTTGATGGGTTGAAATACTCACAGTCCAAGCTCTAAACTTGCTTTGCGTCACAGTGACCTTTCTGACCAGCGAGAGTGTTCCTGAATGCAGCTGTAGCGGTGAAATAAACACAGGATCTGCTGTATCTCACCGATAACATGCAGGTTGTGTAACACAGACCGGTCAGTTGTTTTCTCCCCCTCTCTCCGTCTTTATAAAGCCTTTGGCTTTAATGTGCGAGGTCGCAGCTGCCCAAATGCAAATGCATATTAACAAACACACACATAGTCGAACGGTGAGTCATCCGTGTGTGCACGCGTGTGTGTGTGTGTGTGTGTGTCCCATGAGGGGAGGTGGACTGTAGCGGAACAGAGCGGGTCAGCATTCTTTGGATAGCTGGGTATTTCCACCCTGACCTGTCCCTGGGAAGAGAAGCTCTCCGTCCCTGAGGTCGCAGGTTTGATTCCCGGTGTCGGACTGAGCGCCCGCCATCCCGATCCAACCTCTGAGCATCAAGGTCAGCTGGCAGATGGGGACAGGCAGCAGCGAGCGGTAGACGTTAGGTTTTAGTTTATTTGGTACGGACATCATAGACGCATTTGAATTGTAACCTAGATTCATGCACACATGCACTGGGTTTAGTGTTTGTAGGGAAACGCTATGTTGGTTCAGGTATCTGGTTTTAGCTGCACGTACAGGAACAAGCCATCTGGCAGCCATATTGGAGTTCCCAAAGACCTTATAGTGTCAGTGAGTGTGACCTGCTGATTGGCTCAATCCATTTAGCTCGTTAGCACATCGGATTAACATGTAAACCATTGGATGTAGATGAAGCTAATGCTACTTCAGGTATAAGGTAACGAATCATCAGATGTTTTGTCTTTGCTACGTGCAGCTAGCAGAAGCTAATGCTTGCTTCAACTGCAAGATACATGTGTGCTAAAAATCCATCCGTCCACTTTCTGTATTTTATCGAGGAAACATCTAATCAGTGACTAATTCTGGTGTTTAGTTAGAGGCTGAGCTTTGTAGAACTCGGGGGATCGCCGGTGGAGCTGAGGCGGGGTCCAGGCCGACTCAGCAGAAGAGACAGCTAGCGGGGCAGCAACCTGAGACGGCCCCCACCCGTCTTTCGGAGGGGCCACGCCCTTAATTATGCCTAGCTTCAAACATTAATGTAATCAATATAAACGCGTGCGTATTCTAGCAGTTCCGCGCCAGCTTCGTTTTTTGAGCACCGGAGGTTGCTGCTTGATGGGGACACACAAGGCCATAGCAAGAGTAGATTGTGCTGAATGGAGGCTCATGGATATTGTAGTATCGAAAGAAAAACACTTAAAAAAGGATTTGTTAATGAAAAACTGCAAACAATGGTGTCAATATCAGCCAACACATTATCCAAGGCACAGCAAGTAGGCTGATGTTCACAGATTTACTCCAGTGGCTGTGCTGAACTGCGCCCCAGTCGTGCAGCATGCCATCTTGGCTTTGGTTTGGATGAATGGAAAATAAAGGGAACATCAAGACTCACTGTGACATTAAGGAGGCTATAAATCAACGTTCTGCTGTGCGGGTGCTTTGGCGATTGGGCTACTGTTATTAGATTTAGCTGCATTATCTGGTGGGCTAGTAATATCTGAAGAGAGTGATTTATGTAACTCAGAATGTGATACTCTTGATTGCATTGGAAGAAGTAAGGATGTGTTTTGCAAGCACGCAGGATTTATTCAACGCTTTGGTTTGAGTTTTACTCACTCGGCTGCAATTCCATGAAAACATAACAAAAGCCCATCTGGTTTTTTTTAATATCCCGTACAGTCGTAAAGCACTGCCTGAGCTACATTATCACTTGGTCTCTCTATCTTTGTGCCGGGATTGTCTGTCGCTACAGCACGCCGCCCTCCTGTTGTTTCAGCCGTATTCGGTTTCTCTGCTAGTGTAGCTGCCCCCCCCCACACACACACACACACACTCACACTCCTGTTACTGTTAGCTGGAAAACAGCGGTGATTGTCGGTGGATGATTCACTTTTTTGTTTCTTCCGCGTGTGTTCATACGGGTGTGCTAAAGCCTCTTCTCATATGCACTAAGCACAAGCTTCACAGCAAAAGGCAAGCTTAAGTAACTTAACGTGTCTTTTGGCAAGGGAACAAAGTTTTGTGTTCTCTTTTATGTGTGTGTGTGTGTGTGTGTGTGTGTGTGTGTGTACACTGTATACTGTATGACACCACTCTAAACCAGGGCTGACTCAATTGTTCACAGCAGAGTCCCCCTACACACACACGCACACACACAACCTACCAAGTCTTCATTATCAGAGTGGAAAATAGGGCTGCTGTCGTTTTGTTGAGTGTGTGTGTGTGTGTGTGTGTCTTTAGTGGGTCAGTCATGCTGTGGTGAGCTGTTAGGGAGGCTGCATGGACTGGCTGATTAACAGCGGACAGCTGTCACACTTTAAACAACAAGACGGCGACGATGCTGCAACAACACAATGCGGCGCGGCAGCCGTAGCGGCGTGTTTGGGGCTCGGACAGCTAGCGCTCGGAGAGGCGGATGACTGCTTTTTGTGTCTGATGCTGGCAGCCCGTATGCGGTGCCTTCAGCTCCACTATGAAGTCACTGATGTTGCATGCAGTGGGCATTTGTATTAATTGCTCTACTTTTCTTGGCGACCCTTTTCACCTTAACCACTTGTATTCAAAACATGGGGCACCTGTAGTTAAAATCTCTCGAGTAAGAAACATTTTTGTTTCCCTTCACTCCGTCATCTGTTTTTGCAAAGTTGTTACAAATGAACATCTGTTGTGAGGACGCTGTGTTGTTAATTGCACCCCATACCACTGCAGTGTTACTGCCTCGCTCCATGTTACACCGACCAGGCGGCAAACCAGTGAAGCCGATGCTGAAGGGCCCTGAGCTTGCATTCTATCTAATAGTCATCAGGGGGCGACTCCTCTGGTTGTATAGAAGTCTATGAGAAAATGACTCTACTTCTCTCTTGATTTATTACCTCAGTAAACATTGTAAACATGAGTTTATGGTCTCAATCTCTAGTTTCAAGTCTTCTTCAATACAGCATGATGTTCATTTAGTACATTATGGGCATGCTTTAGGGCGGGGCTACCTTGTGATTGACAGGTCCCTACCACGGCGTTGTCCAGTCCGCGAGTTGTACGTGTTTTTGTCTTAGAAGTTTAACCCTTTCAAACATGTTTTCAACTCATGAAGGCTTATTGTAACATTTTAGTCAGTTTGGTTGTACTCCCACCTCTCCTGTCACTTCTGTATCCAAAAAAAACAAGATGGTGACGTCCAGAATTCCAAACTCAAGGCTTCAAAAACAGATCTCTATCCGTTTCTCTATCCATCTATCTATCTCGTGCATGTGATCAAACATCTGGTCGACATGACGCTGTCTGTTTTCACTCTCCAGCCAGCTAGATTTGTTTTATGCTGCTGTTTGTGCTCAAATGCGTCTCCAGCCAACAGCATCACACACACACACACAGCATCAATAGCCATGATGATAGATGCTACCCAGCCTCCATACAGTGCTCATTGTCAAGAAGTGGGCCATACCTTGTCGTAGAAAGGAAGGAAGAAAGGAATAAAGAAAAAATAAAACGAACGAGCCAAAGATGACAAAGAGGAATAAAGGAACGACGTGAAGAGAGAACAAACAGAAAAGAATCCTGCAGCTCTGGAGTGCTGAAGTAATCAGCTCTTTGATCTGGCTCCTTTATTATTCCAGTGTGGGCCAAATAATGTAGTCCTGATTGTGTTGCTGGCAACCAAGCGAGCTTCCATATGTTGGCTATTAGAGGCTCGCACACTGCCGCTGAAAAACGGTTTCATCTGTGCTGGTTTTTGAGGGGGGGGTCACAGGTTCAGGCCGAGACAGGGGATTAGGATTTAGATTAATTAATTTGATCGCTGACAGCATGTACGTTGTGAAGGGTGGTGGTAAATTAAGTCAAACGTGCTGTAAAGAAGGGAAATCGGTGAAAAGAGGATTTCAAAACGCGGCACACTGTAGCACTGAGCATGCTTGGGGTTGTGTTTGAGGGGGACGCGCTAAGTCGCCTCGGACCAGAGCTTCTGCCAAATGCCTGCGATTGCGGTGAGCAGAAGGTTTGCAGTGGACATCACTGAGCATTTTCTTCTTCTGGAGAAAAACGCGCTGACCGTGTGGTTTTATCTCCGTTGCTGCCCATCTCCACCAGAAATCCCTGGCATGAGAGATATTGCATCTGGATGGCACCTTTCTGGGTAATACCTTAAAAAATCGAAATATAACAATCATTGGCCATTTTTTCTCTTACAATTTGGCATGACTATTCCTGCTCTCCAGAGGTTGATCCCCATTTATTTTGAAACCTCCTGCCTTGTAGTGCCACACATCAGGCTGAGGTGACCATTACTGTGGCCCATGACTGTTCATCCTGAAAATGAATGGCGTGATGTTAAAATGTAACAATCACTAGCCTGCCCCCCAGAGGATGAACCCTTGACTTTTCCTTTAGCACCGACCTCTCAACAAACTCATTTTTAGCTTTGCTTCTGGTATGCCAGTAAAAATAGCTAAATTATCAGTAGGTTGTGTCCAATATTGAGGCTGCATTTTATTTTCTCTTTCGTTCATCATGTTCTTTCCACAGACAGACGGGTAAAAAAGATTATTTTTAGAAGCAGACAGGCAGTTCTTCGGGCCCAGTGGAAACCAGAGTGCAGTGAGTCAGTCCACACAGGAGGCCCAAACTCTAATCCGTACTCACGTTTTTATGGATCACCAGGCTGAACAGGATCGGCATCACCGTTTGAACCGGTTAAGGGGGGGGGGGGGTTACTGTCAGGCTCCTGGAACAACCTCTGAAGCCGTATCGTCTCTGGGGAAATGAGAGCGTTCGGGCGCTCCGCATCCTCTGGCTTCTATTGACTGACTTAATGTTGCCCCCTTTCTTTTCTCCCAAGTATTCTCTACATCCGCTCGATTTTTTATTCTTTGTGAATTTGAACTGGGATCCAACAAGTAAAGTGTTTCAAACTGGTGGATGGCGTGAAAGCTTCTTCAGAAAAGGACGCGCAAATTCAGATCAGACGACGTAAAACAACTTTCCCGCATAAACCGACTGCGTCCCATCTGTGTGACACGGAGGGCTCGGTTTGCATTCGTATCTCCATCCCACATCATTCTACTGTGTTTTATCCTCTTCCTTCTCGTGTCCTAGCCACCTTAATTACATTTGAACGCACTTCTACATGTTGTAGGAGCGTGACATTCAAAGTAACTCTCCATGCAGAAGGATTATCTTCCGTGATCTCTTCAGCGAAGTTAACTTTCCTGGAGTTGGTGAGCAAACAGGTTCTTCTTTCTTCTGTTGGTGAGCACGAGGAAACTTTCCAGTTGTATTTGTTTTAACGCCCTCAAAACCGATGTGAAATACCTTTAACTTGAATCTGCATGGACGTGGCATGAAGAGATTCCGGTGATGTAACGCCGCGGCCGGATCGGTCTAATGGCTGCACAGCCTCTCTCAATGGGAAGAGGTCAAGGGTTAAAATCCCTGCCAGCCAAAATGAGGGAGATGAAGGATTAAGTGTGTTAATGTATGTTGGTGAGTTTAGTGCTTTAGTGCTCTCTCTCTCTCTCTCTCTCTCTCTCTCTCTCTGTTGCTGTAATCTGTTTTTACTGTAAAATAATGAGAAAAAACAGGTGTATTTGACAGATTTTGTTTTTATTATTTCAATGATTAAAACTAGAAATGACTCAGACCCTCTGACTGGTCGAAGCTCACTCGGGCGTTCATTTTAAAAGACTATGAAGGAGGCAGAAAAATATACAATGAGAGCATTTAAATGTGTGACAACACGTTCAAACTCGTGTATGTTATGTTTATTGTAGTGGATTCTATCAATGTTTACTGTCTACTTATCACTGAGTCTAACAGCAGAGCAGATACATCATGATGTGTTGGTTTTATCTGATAATCTATAATTTCATGTAATCCAGTAAATGATCTGATTCTGTTCAGACTCAAACTACTGAACAGCTGACTCAGCAGGAGAACAGCGTCACTCATTTCCTACGGCAGCCATCTTAGCGTTTGGTTTGGTGTGCTGCGGGTCGGTGCGTGTGCCGGATGCTGCGGTTGCCATGTTGTCACGTTGCCGTGGTGAATGAGACCCGGGTGCCCGTCGCCAGATTGCATCACCGTGGCAACGGTGATAACTGACCCAGCATCCCACCAGCAGCCGCTGCTCCCCACCCTCTCCGTCTGCACCCTCTTCAATAATTAACACGCCGCGGCAGCCATCTTAGCTTTTTTGGCTCGGTTTAGGTGCCTGCCGGCGCGTTGCCTCGGCAACGGGGTTCCTGCGACCCGGCGCTCCGATGACGCCGGTCGCCTTGTGACACTCCAACTTTATGAGTCTGAATCCACTAATCTGATTCCAAAGCCGTGGCAGCCATTTTAGAGAAGGTGAGATGGGGGAAGACAAACCAGGGTGACACACACACACACACACACACACACCAGAGCCATCCTTTTACATACATGCTCACAAAACAACCTTAATTTAGGAGTGACAGATTTAAACCATAAGCTTTAATGAGCCTATTTGTGCTCAGCGTGCTACAGCAGAGTTGCCGGCCTCGTGACCTTCACACAGTGTGTGTGTCGTCGCTTCCATTCATCCACTCAGGGAGTCTTTATTCGTGAAGCTTCATTTGGGAGCCAAGCTGCAAAAGATCAACCAGGAAGAACAAAAAACGGCATGGAAGTGAAAGGCAGAATAAAGCGAGATGGAGAAATGTCTCTCGATGAATGAAGGAGGAGCTCATACTCATAATTCATCTCAGGTGACATCAATGTCCTTTTCTGTATCTGATGACAACAGAAATGACATCGCCCTCCTACTTTGAAAAGAAAAAAGAAAAAGATAAATACTCTCTGAGCACACTTGCTGCCTCCTACTCTCTTGTTCTCACCCCGACAGCTCGGCTGCCGCTGAGAGCAGAGGTCCCATTGGCCACGTGCCTTGCAACGGGCGTTTTGATTTGCTTCTGGGCCGGCTGCCACCGCGCCATCTGAGAGCACACGTTTGTGTGTGTGACGAGCGTGTCCGTCATGGCGGCCGATGGAAATGGCTGTCTGCTCTCTGCGTCTCCCTCCCTCTGTGTTCCTCTCTTCTTTTGGGTGTTCTTTTCTTCTTCTACATCTTCTGCACATGCTGAACAGCAGCAGGTGATGTCCGTTGGGTCCATAGTGTGATGAAGGGCTCTCTGAAATCAAACCTGGCTCCGTCTCTTAGAGCAGTGGCTCCCGACCTGGAGGTCAGGGCTGGATATCTTACTGGAGTTGTGTATTTCCAGTACACTGCAAAGAAAAGTCCATTATATGTGCTGAGTCATGTCTTGTGAGCCTGGAGTACCCTCTTTACATCCTGCACTGAAATCTGTTTTGGGTAATTAGATTGTAATCGGAGAGCGCTTGACTACAGGAAAGCACGGGTGTGAATGAACCCCAAAACGCATTGAGGACAGACTGTGATCTGATTGGCCGAACCACCTCACAGGTGGTCAGGGACGCACTGAGACCACGTTAAACAAACGTAAATGCGTTTTCAATCCACATTCAACAACTACGTGGGCGTAAAAACGTAAAGCTGCAGGAGCTGTCCCGAAAAAAAGCAAATATTCAAAAGCTTCTGCCGGGTTCAACCAGCTCTCTATTGGTCCCTGGCGAGACCTCCGTCACCAGAGACATGTCGTCCCTCTGTGTGTGAGTGTGTGTGTGTCTGTGTGTATAGACACACCTCAAAATCACGTTTTAACGGGTTCTCGTGGCGGCGTTTTGTGGCTTCCGCTCAGCCCTTTAAGACAGGACACCTTGACAGTCCTCAACCCAGTCCCAGAAAAGAAATGCTGGCATTGTGTGTTTTCTATAAACCACAGATACGTTGAATATCGACATTCTCTGGACCCAGTTTTCACAGCGTCTTCGTAGGAGACATGGTTACCATTGTGAAAGGCTTGGTTAGGTTTAGGGAACTTATGTTCTTGGTTAAGGTTCGAAAAATAGGTCACGGTTTGTGTTCAAATAAAAATGTAACAAAGTAGCTAGCGCCCCTTAGCGGGTTTTCTTGCGTAACGTAACATTACGAAACAACTTTAAATCAACTTTTGGTTTCACCCGGAACACGACCAGCGTTCTCCTGGGTGAAAGTCCTGAGTTTGTTTGACCCACCCACCACAACTCCCACCAGCCCTTCGTGGATTCCATCACTTGTTATGCTCACTATTATATCACAAACGTTCAATATAGGGTGCTCGAATACTACGTCACGCTCTGACCCAATGCAATGTAGTTATTCAACCTATACCTGATTCTTTTCCTGGCAACCGGGCTGCAGTCCTTAATGGAAAAATCGAATTAAATTTATACAGCACCTTTCATACATAAAATGCAGCTCAACGTGCTTGAAAATAGAAAAAAAAAGCATAAAATACATGAAGACTTATAGAGGTACACGAAGCACGAAACACGCAAAGTCAAAAGGGATATAAAAGATATAGAACAACATGTTAGAGAACCGAGATCAGATTCAGACTCCCACTGAAGATAGAAATCGTTTCTCTCTGTGTCTCTCTGAAACTTAGAGATTGTTGTTAATTACTTCATGAATTGATTATTTATTAAAGCACTTAATGAGCTGTCAGACAGCATGCACACCGACTCTTTACCTCCGCCGTGTGTTTGTTTCCTCTCGTCTTCCTTCCTGTTGTCTCCTGCAACAAAGTTCTCTCTCTCTCTCTCTCTCTCTCTCTCTCTCTCTCTCTCTCCTGAGCCTGTATATATATATATATATATAAACGTATATAAATATATATATATATATACGTATATATATATATTTATATAGATCAAACAGTGATAAATCAGCAGGCTGTCGGTTCGAATTCCTGCTCAACCCAGCGTCTGCCTTGCCATGGTTTTCCTTGAGCAAGACACTGGATCCTCATCAGCTGCAGGTGGTTGACCTTTGACCTCCCCAACCTCCCAATGAAAGGGCTAACCGGGGGACAGACGTGTAAAGAGACGCTTTATTGTGGAAGCAACTAAGAGACAGAAGTGTTTGAACGTTAACAGCCGCTCAACACTTTTCAAACATTGAAATATATCACTTTGAAATATGAGATATCTTTATTTGCCATTTTAAAAGCTGAATTTCAATATATTTTTTATCAGTGTTCACATATTCAGTTCCAAAAAACAGAAAGCAGGGAAACCGCCGAGCTCCAGGAAAAGAGAAGACAAATCATAATCCATGCTGCGTATTGTTTACTGAAGAGGTCTGTCAATAGAAACGTAAAGACACACATCTTGCTTTTCTGCAGTCAATTAACAGTCGCTTCAAATATTAAAGAAAGCAGACAGCGAGAGTCCTCAGAGGTTTAGTAATACCCCAACTATTTGTGCATCTGTCTTTTTTTATATCCGTTTGTTCATAACCAGGCCTCTGTGTGTGTGTGTGTTTTGTTCGTTTTCTGTCGATCGTGGCGTTTTGCTCGCTGACTATCGCTGGCAGTCGCCAGCATGTGACAGTAATTAAATCAAAGGAAATTGGTGAGAGAGAGAGAGGGGGGGGGCTGACTTTGCCAGAAGAAAAAATAAATTCCTGGTGGTTGAAAGGGAAATGGGAGGCTCATAAAACGAGTGTGGAAGTGACTCGTTAAGAGCTGTCACCTGTGGAGAAATGTTTTTGTTCTGTGGCCTGAAAGCCTGCACACACACACACACACACACACACACACACACACACGGTTCTCACGTGTGCCGCCACAGATGGGGAAAGCATGTCAACACACACACACACTCACAGAGGTGGGATTCTACATGAACACATACACAAATTTATAATACATTTTGAATATAGACAGCTTTTGCTATGAATTCAAAATGAGATATAATTATTATTAATATTGTTATTAATTATAAAAAGAATAATGATGATGATAATTATAAAAGTATCAATGTCAGAAAATCAATTAGAAAGATCTGATATCCTGATGATGATCTGATGTTGCAGCAGAATTCATCTTTATCAATATGAAACTCATGGTGAAACTCATGGGAACTGCCACTGCTTGATTTATGATATTTGAATTCTTAATTTCACATCAAGCTTTGATTTTATACGAAACATTTCTATTTTGTGGGTTAAAACATTTACACCTTTGGATTTATTTGTTTTCATATACAGCAGACGGTGGAATACGTCATGTTACAGTAAAGTGAGAAGTTGTAAGATGCTCTTAAGAGAAATGGATTGCTTTCAGAATTGAATGTAAAAATGTAATTTTTTTGATTAATATTCAGAAACAAAAGGAAATTTCATGTTGAAAATGGTATGAAAGATATTGCTGTCGTTAGAAACTGAAATGAACATAATGTGTTTTTCATTGGATTAATGGTGATAATGAATGCACTGGTATGTGAAAGTGTGTGTGTGTGTGTGCGCACAGTTATGGAACCTTCAATGCTCTGAAATCTGCAGTGAGATTTGTTATTTTCTTCCTCTGATGGGTATTTCTCCTTTCACACACACACACTCCGTCCCAGACCTCTGGCTATTTCCTGTGTCAGGGGGGACATTATAAAGCCACATTATGTTCACTATGAGACCCCATATTCCCCCATCACTGAAATCATCATGTGTGTGTGTGTGTGTGTGTGTGTGTGTGTGTGTGTGTGTGTGTGTGTGTGTGATGAGAAGAGCCTACTCAATTTACTGGGAAAGGAGATGTGAAAGGCTGTGATATTAGCCCACACACACACACTCAGGATTAAGGCCTTTACTTACTGAGGCTGTTTCTTTTTTCGTGCAATTAATTTGCATGCTAATATAGTTTTTTGAAGTGTTTTTGTCATGAGTAGTTTCCCACAGAACGTAAATATGAATAAAAAGCTTGACTGACTGATGAGTCATGTGACCAGAGGAGCACTGATGTGACGCTGATGTGTCCAAACTTGACACTTAAAAGCAACTTGTCTGATCCAATAGCGATGGAATATATTTAATGGTCAAAGCAGCTGCTGTGCACATTTACATTCTTATAAATCCTTCTGAATAAAAGTCCTCCATTATTTTAGGCTGCCCTCTCTTCCTCCCTGCAGTATCAGTGAACACGTTTTGTTGAAGAATAGACGGGTTGATGGAGGGATGGATGGATGGATGATAGATGATGGATGGATGGACGAGTTGATGGATGGATGGATGATAGATGATGGATGGATGGACGAGTTGATGGATGGATGGATGATAGATGATGGATGGATGCTAGATGATATATGGGTTGATGGATGGATGGATGATAGATGATGGACAGATGGATGGATGATGGATGGATGGATGGAAGGGTTGATGGATGGATGGGTTGATGGATGGATGATAGATGATGGATGGATGGATGGGTTGATGGATGGATGGATGGTAGATGATGGACGGATGGATGGATGGATGGATGATAGATGATGGACGGGTTGATGGATGGATGGATGATGGACGGATGGATGGATGGACGGGTTGATGGATGGATGGATGATAGATGATGGACGGATGGATGGATGATGGACAGATGGATGGATGGACAGGTTGATGGACGGACGGGTTGATGGATGGATGATAGATGATGGATGGATGGATGATGGATGGGTTGATGGATGGATGGATGGTAGATGATGGACGGATAGATGGATGGATGGACGGGTTGATGGATGGATGGATGGTAGATGATGGACGGATGGATGGATGGATGGATGATAGATGATGGACGGGTTGATGGATGGATGGACGGGTTGATGGATGGATGGATGATAGATGATGGACGGATGGATGGATGATGGACGGATGGATGGATTGATGGATGGAAATGTTAGAAAAAAAATCAAATTAGTGAGTTATTTTTTACTTCTACAGAAATCATATTTTCAATTTTGATCAGCTGACAACTTTAGCTGACAACACACACACACACACACACACAGACAGACAGACACTCTTGCTGTGTATACAGTTGCACTCCCACTCTTTTCTGTTAGTACACATACACTCTCACAGTCTCAGGGCTAATTCAGTGTAGTTAGTGGTCAATTAAAGCGCTGTGACTTCTCTGGCTGTCTGACTCTTTGATGCTGCTTCTCCTGGCGAGACCCGACGCCATCTTGAATTCATTCACAGGCCGCAGTGTAAACACGCCACACAGCTTCTTCCTCTCTTTTCCCTGATTCTTTTCTTCACTTTGCTTTTACCAATTTGTGTATTTTGATGAGAAAATGGAAAGTGGTTCATTTTCTTTTACTTTTTGATATCTTTGCCTGTTTTTGCTTTTCAGTTGTGCTCTTTTTTGTATTCTTACATGTCTTTACTTATGTATTATTGTTCATAAATGAAATACACATGAATACCTTTGTATTCCATATTCTTCAAACCAGCCTGATGAACAGGTTCCAACATGTCATTCTATGGCCGTCCTCACGGTTATTTTCCATTCCCTCTGCTCTTTATGATTCAGGACCGCTTTGAGCTCTAATGACTCATTTTAAGGTTTGAAGGTCTGTCTGACCGTTTTCCTGGAAACGTCATTGCTGGAGCTGAGTAAAAACACAATCATCCTCGCTGTTGGTTGTGATGTTGAGCTGAAGCTTATTCAGCAGTTTGACTCACTGAGGGTCACTGACCTGGGGTCAGCAGCTCAAACATGAGAGGGTCACAAATCTATGAGAAACAGTGAAATGTAACGAGTGTAGAGTGTTTGTGAGTGAAGATGAAGAGAAGAAGAGATGCTAACTGGGTTACTGTTGATGGAGAAGACCAGTGAATAATAGATGGCCGAGAGAGGAGACGAGAGACTAGGAGAGGAAGAAACAAGAGAGGAGAGGAGAGGAGAGACAACGAGGGGTGAGGAGAGACCAGGAGAGTAGACAAGGAAACAAGAGAGGAGAGGACAGACCAGGACACGAGAGCAGGAAACAGGAGAGGAGAGGAGAGACCAGGAGAGGAGACACCAGCAGAGCAGAGACAAGGAGAAGAGAGGAGGAAAAAAGAGAGGAGAGGAGAGGAGACACCAGGAGAGGAGACACCAGCAGAGGAGAGGAGATGAAAGACTAGGAGAGGAGGGAACAAAAGAGGAGAGGAGAGGAGAGGGGGGAACAAGAGAGGAGGTGAGGGGAGGAAACAAAAGAGGACAGGAGGAAACAGGAGAGGAAGCGGAAAGAGAAGAGGAACAAATGGGAGAAGAAGAAGAGAGGAGGAAGCAGGAGAGGAGAAAACAAGAGAGCAAACAAAAGAAGAGAGATGGATAAATAAATCATTAAATCGTTAAACAAATGGAAACGTTCTATGAGGACAAGCATCATGAGTGTGTGTGTGTGTGTGAGAGAGGAAGTGGTTCCTCCTTGAAGTATTCTTCTTCACACACACTCTTGGGCCAATTTCACTTGTTCCTGTTCTCACTTACACACTCCTCATTCCTCGTCACACACACACTTTTTTTAACGCCAAGAAATTCACAGCCGCTCACGTGTCACACACCTCTCTATCGCTCTCTCTCTCTCTCTCTCTCTCTCTCTCTCCGGCCCCCTAGTGTTTTCTGTCTGAGTAACTCGACCCCCCTTCAGTCACAGGTGCACCACGCTAACACACACACACACACACACACACGCACACACATGCTGAGTCCACTTGTCTTCACATAGGGGGCTCTAATCAAGCCACAGGAAGGCTGAGCTCCACAGGGAGTGTGTGTGTGTGTGTGTGTGTGTGTGTGTGTGTGTGTGTGTGTGTGTGTGTGTGTGTGTGTGTGTGTGTGTGTGTGTGTGTGTGTGTGTGTGTGTGTGTGTGTGTGTGTGCGCGCGTGCGTTCCGTTACAAGTGAGTTGAAGAATGTGTTTCGGTCCATGAAACCCTCTGTGTGAAGGCTCTGGATGTTTTCAATTACACGAGGGTATTTTTGCAAATGTGTGTGTTTTCTGTGTTTCCATCAGGACGTTCTAACACCCTTTGTCCCTCATTCCGTCTGTGTCTCTTTTCATTTGTTCCCTGTTTTTAATTATTTCAATAATTATTTTATTTCTTTCTCTTTTAGTGTTGCTCTTAATATATATTTCTTTCCTTATATTTCCTTTTTACTTTTCTTTTTTTATCTTCTGTTCCTATTTCTATTTTCTCTTTTGTTGTGTGTTTTATTTCTCTTCTGGGTTCTTTTCCCACGTCGTCATTAAGCTTTGTTACAAATCCAAAGTCTCTCTTTCTGTCTTTCCCTCCCTCTCTCTAAATATCAACTTTTCCTGACTATCTCTCCCTCTTTGTCATGAACTTCCTCCTTTTTATTTCTGATACTTCTGTCTTAATTTGTAATGCTCTTTTCCTCCCTCACTCTCTTTATTTGTCTCTCCCTCTTCTCTGTACTGCATCATATGGAGTCAATTATGCAGCCATGCTCAAAACTCTGTGTGTGTGTGTGTGTGTGTGTGTGTGTGTGTGTGTGTGTGTGTGTGTGTGTGTGTGTGTGTGTGTACATCTGGTTCGCATTAGTGCAATTGCAGGTTGGTAGAATAAAGGGCTCGGCTCGGAGGTGGTGGGTGGGATTTCCTTCTGCTTTCTTACACTCACACACACACACACACACACACACTCACAGTTTCTTTCCCATCCATGTGTTTTGAATCAGGAACATAATTAACCTTCAGAGGATTCTGAGGGCCGCGGCTCAGATCTCCGCTATAAAAATACATCTAAAAAACAGAACCACCCCCCGAAATGTGTTTGATCCGTCTGCGGCGCGTTTGATTTTCGCTTTCCCACATCTGCCTCCGGACGGGGCTGGGAACGCGGCGGCGCGAGCAGGTACGGAGAACGGAAGATGAATAAGTGCGTCTACAGGTGTGAGGGAGGTGGAGGACATGGATACGGTACACGGAGGGATGGATTCACTTCTGAGCAGCCTGAAATAAAAGAACGTTTGACACGATAAATTAGTCCCTAATCGTTTAAAACTGTACGTCACATATTTTTATAATGTCTGCGTGAAGGCGAGTACAGGCGAGACGAAAGCGAAAGCAGCATGTTGGAAGTGAGAGGGGCTGAGGACAGAGGGGGGGGGGGGGAACAGAGAGAGAAAATTGGACAGGCACAGGTGCAGCCGACTGTGTGTGTGTGTGTGTGTGTGTGTCAGTGTCTGTCAAGAGGTTTCGTGACTGCTCCTTTGAGTGTTCGCATTCCAGCACATCTGCTTTGGATGAAGCATGGTAAACTCTGTGAGAGAGAGAGAGAGAGAGAGAGAGGCAGTTAGCGGGAGAGAGAAAACTAAATGCGGATTTGTGTCTTCTGTATTTGTCTTTGCAAGTGCTTAAAACCTGATCAGCGACCTGCACGTCAAGATTTGAGAGGCGCAAGTGTAGTTGATGTTTGACCCATTGAGGAGAGACCAGGAGAGGAGAGGAGAGACCAGGAGAGGAGAGGAGAGACCAGGAGAGGAGGGGAGAGACAAGGAGAGGAGAGGAAAGACCAAGAGAGGAGAATTTCCTTACCAAAATGTACTGACTGAAATGCTTCTCAAACTTCCCAGACCGTGTATTGATATGTATGTTTACACTGATGGTTTTGTGTTAATGCTCGTCCACCACTAGTTCCTATTTTAAAGATACAGGGATGGCTGTTGTACTTAAGATTTCTTAAGTTTGGATAAGAGAGGAGGTCTGAGTCTAGGAACCACTTCTGTAACAGAAGACAGACAGACAGACAGGTTGTGAGCTGTTCATTCAGGTTGACACTGGTGGAAGAAGAGGAGGAAGAGCTGGAGGAGCTTCTCCTCTTCCTCTTTCTGCCGGAGCAGAGCAGCGGCAGGAAGAAGGCGAGGCGAGAGGTTAAACAGATGCTCCCCACATTTGGAGGCAATAACGCAGAGAAGAAGCATCAAAAGCCAAACAAAGACAAAAAGCCCCATTCTTCTTTTCTCCCTTTCTTACCGTTTTACCGTCTTTTTTCATCAGGAGCCGACTTTCAGCGTTTATTGTTTTTCCCATTCTCTTTCTAGTCCGACAAAACCCTTCAGGGTCCAGCGGCGTTCCCATCGCTGTCAACAAGTTACAACTGAAACACGGAAACACTCGTTGCTGTTGCTTTTTATATATGTTGTAAATGTGGCGTAAATTTAACATGCCTTGACTTTTTCCTTTTGGGGTTTTGCGATTTTGTTTGGTAGATCTGGCAACTCAGCTTCTATTGTTAACTCATAGCTATCGTTACCAGCTAGGCTCCTCACATGCTCGCTAACAAGGCATTAGAAGAGTTAGGTCTCCGACAGCATCGCGTTAAGAACATGAATACTCCTACTTAACAGAGGGAACTTGAATGCAACAGTTTTGGACAAAGTTTCCGATACTAACCATTCGTACACTCTGGATTGATTCTACTCAGGAATTTGGCCGTTTTCTCTGCGGAGCATGTGCGATTGTCCAGACTCTTCTCTCCATAGCAGAACGACCACTAGTGGGAGGGGCTACTCCACTACTTCATCCATTGAGGATGGTGTTGTTCTCTCACATGGACAAAAAAATGAAAAGCGCTCAAACGAGTCGCCAAATCTACTTTGGTAGACGGTAGGCATGTCACGATAATTATCGTTCATCGTTCGACATATGGACATGACCTCCATCATATTTACAATTTCTTCTTATGGTACGATAGAAAAAGGCTTCCATAATTTGTACGTTATCGACTTATCATGCAATATATGGACATGACCTAGCTCATTTTGACGTTATAGAATATCTGAATTAAGGATTAAAAGTTCATCGCTTGCATTGTTATATTATCATTATGTCAGTGACCTAAAATGGTCTTAAAACAACAATAATATTGTTTACCGACAGTATATTGTCCAACAAAAGTAGTTATGGTAAACGGCCCACCGGTCTCCGGGTAGACAACACTGGTGTGTGTACTTCTACTAACTCTCTTCCTCTAATTAAAGTTCAGCTGCTGCTGCTGTCTTTGTACCTGCGGATCAGGTCAGCGAGTTGCACAGCTGGTAGCTCTGAATACATGGAATACGTGTCTGTGTGTGTTTTCTTAGCTCCGCGAGGACTCAGGCTTCAGTGGAATGTGCCTTTATGTTCTCGTCTCGTGGCCGGAGGCGACGCAGAGCGAAGCTTCCATTATGTTTGGTGCCACGAACCAAGTGGACTAGGTTCTGATCTGTGACAGAGTAGAAAAAGAGCAGGTGCTGCTCAGGTTTTGATTCCGGTATGGCAGAATGTTAGACACGATCGTGTCTCTGTTGTGGTACACAGACCTGGTCCCTGTTGGTCTACTGTGGTATCATAGTTCTACAGAACTGGCTTCATATCATAATGCAGAGATGGTGCCATTGAGTCATGACACAGAATGAGTTTAACTGGGGTCAATGCAGCTCCTATTGCAGAACCAGCTCAACCTATTTCCAGCTTATTTCCACTGTGGTACAGAGCATCATTTTACAAAACTGGTTTGACTTTCAACCATTTTTATTCTCACATAAGGACCACTTTGCCGAAGTGATTCCATTTGTTTTTGTCTCTTTCAATCACTGCATTGAGAACTGGTTTGATGCAGCTCCTTTACCGTCTGGTTCCGATGGTTTTCACTGTTTCTGTTGTGGTGCTCTAAATCTGACTAGATTCTGTCCTGTTTCCATCGTGGCCCGGATCATAACGGGTCATACCGGTTATGATTGTGTCCCGCTGTACTTACAATAGGGCTTGTAAACAATGTTCCACTCCTGGATCGACTGGTTTCTCTTTGGTTTCTATTGTTGTTCTTGTTACTTTTCTCTGGTCAATGAAATGACAACACTGTCAAGGGTGTCTCTGATTGGCTCAAGGTCCGCCTGCTACTAACTGTGGGAATTCTGATAATGTGTGTGTGTGTGTGTGTGTGTGTGTGTGTGTGTGTGTGTGTTACAGACTGCAGGAAGCGGGTTTGTTATTGTGTCTCTCTGCATTCCTCAGACTTGAACACACTCTGCACCTGTTTCTGTCTGTCCGTAACATACACACACACACACACACGGACACTTACACGCACAAATCACAGCCTTTCGTCACCAGTCGAACAACACATTCAATGGGAAAATATGCCGGCGCGGCGTGAGACATAAATCTGAATATTTTCTACAGGAACAACACAAGCATGTGTGTGTGTGTTTGTGTGCGCGTCTGTGTGTGAGCGTTTTCGCGTACAAGCTTTGGGTCAATAAATGTGGTTTTATCATCAGAACACTCAGTTCTCAGAGGGGAAGAGGAGGAGGAGGAAGTTTGGGGGGATTTCAGTTTAGGTCTAATGACATCTACAGACACTGTGTGTGTGTGTGTGTGTGTGTGTGTGTGTGTGTGTGTGTGTGTGTGTGTGTGTACGAGTGCAGAGACTGATGGATTTGAATGCTTAAAACTCCCGCAAGGTGCGTTGTGGGAAAGGCACTGGCATCTCCCAGCTGATTAGCTCGCTTAGCACCTTACATCTGTGTATTTAAGTTTGTGCGTCTACAAGTGTGTGTGTGTGTCGTGAGTGTGTGTGGTTGGGTGCGTGTTTCCTGACCTCAGTCTTTCCTTCCCACAGTTCCCAGTGTCCCTTGCTCCTCAGATCAGTTCCCAGTGTCCCTTGCTCCTCAGATCAGTTCCCAGTGTCCCTTGCTCCTCAGATCTCCTGATTGTCGCCGTGTCTGCGTCTTTCCGGCGAGCAGGCGTTTTCAGGAAGTAAACACAGTCGACACAAGGCTATGCTCTGGAACACTAACTAATGTGACTGAACAGTCACTGAGTGCAACAAAACCCACGGAGGGATTGAACTTTTTGCAAATGCACGCCATATAACTTTGTGTTGTGGATGATGTAGTTTTTTTGCTACCATTCTACTCCAGGCAGATATTGGTTCCAGCGTGTCCTTCACATTGATTAATACGTCTGCTTTATTCTGCCAGTCAGTCACCATTCAGTCACCATTCAAAACACAGGATCATTTCAGGTTAAATAAAACAAAACATAACCTCCTTGGTGAAGGTAACAAGAGGCTATCAAGAAGTGTTTTACAGATATTTGCTACTATTATTGTGTCCCTCGCCGGGCGCGTTCCCGTCGGTGGCGTGCAAAGGCCCGGGGTAAAGGTGGCTCTCTGCTCCCTTGTGCCCTTACTCCCTTGTTCCTTTCCTGAGAACCAGAAAGGCTCACTCAGTGTTTTGTTGCAAAGTTCATCGCTGTGGCGCTTTCTCAGTGTGCCAAATACCTGCTGGCAATCAGGCATATCCCTCCCAAGTTGACCCCCCCTGTCGCACTCACTGTTCATATTTGTGAATACATGTTTTGCAGTTTGAATAATGAAAACTGGGCTTTAGTAAGCTTGGAAGAGACATTTTAGTGACAATTGCAAGTGACAAATAATTGTCTTGTGATTTTGGAGACGACTTCCCGCTGATGTGGAACTGAACGCAGCCGATATGTATCCGAAAGTCTTTCCTCTCAGAAGTAACAACCTTTTAGTGATCTGAAGAAAGAGTCAGGAGGTTTTGGTTTTAATACCTCTCGGGGAGTGTGGGAAGTGAGATGATGTTTCTTTTATTATTATTTTTTATAATGCCCTCAAGTGTATCTGTTTGGTCCCTCCATCTTCTTCTTTTATTTCTTCCGTCTGCGTTATATCGTCAGATTTTCTTCCACCACATCTGTGTTCCATCCATATGCAAATACTGTGAAGTTAACAAAGCAGCTCATGTCTTTTCCAGGGGATGGCGGTAGATTAGTGGGGGGGGGGGTAGCTGTGGAGCTTCTTTCATCTCGTTGTGAATCAGTGGGGAAGTCGGAGAGAAAGAGAAGAGCGCTTTCAACAGCTGTTCCAGGGTTTGCGTCACGCGGCGCGGCCTAGCGTCATGGCTGAGTGTTCGCACGCTATGCGCTCACACTGAGGCATGCTGGGGGACCCCCAGTCGAAGGCATGACCAAACACAGGCATCGTGTTCTCACGCTGCCGAGGAACAACGTCACCTGTTCTCCAGCGATGACAGGCGGCCGGTTCTGTTTGCAGTCTCTCGTTTTACTGCGTGTTTGCTGCATGACTGCTGGCCCTCTGAGGGGGGGGAGGGGGGGGGGGGGGCAGAAGATGCTCTGTGGCTTTTGTATAATATGTCAGAAAATATGTTATCAGTCTTCAGCACTCACACATGTGGCGGGCAGTCGATGCGGTTACCACGGCCACCACTGCGCGTTTACAACGTGGTGGATTGAGTTTAAACTCAATAACTTATTTTTATATGAAAGAATAAATACTATCTTCTTAATATTACTGTATATTTAAATGTGATAACATTACCAGTAGCAATGACAGGATGTTCATGTTAATATCTTATCATTTCAAGCTTTTTTTTGTTCTTGATAAGAAAAGTGTTTAAAATCATCTTATAAAACAAAAATGTTGAATAATGTGAACGCCTTTAAAAAGTACCACACATCTATTAATTTAGCAAAATGTAAGACAATTAAAATAATTTACAAGCTTCATATACACACATTTACATTAGATATTAATATAAAGAAAACTAAATTATATATTACAAAAAGTTTTAATCTTATTAAGTATGAACTAATTTATTTAAGTTTGTTTGTTTCAAAAGTAACAAATAACATTTTTACAAAATGCAAGTATATATATATATATATATATATATATATATATACAACATAAACATAACATCACATTCTGAAATTCTAAAAAGTGCTTTTTTTGCTTCTCTTTCACCAAATTAATAAACCATAAATATGAACAGACCAGAGCAGCTGCCTGTTTTTCTTCCCGTATGAAAATGAAAAGCAAAGAGCAGTGACCGTTGAGGAAGTGGTGTGTTGATGCAGTCGTGTGTATGAAGGCTTGATGTGGACGTCTGCGTTGAGGAGCGACGTGTCAATCATCTGCTGGAGGTGACGTCTGTCTGAAGCTGCTCCCTGCTGAGCCTCATGTTGTGTTTGGCCGCCGGCTTTCTAAGAGAACGAGTCGTCTTTTGATCGGAGCTCAGATTCCTCAATGACGTTCCGTGTTTCTGTGCTTTTGTGCTGCAGGTGTACGCTCCGTCTGCCAGTACAGCAGACTACAACAGGGACTCACCGGGCTATCCCTCCTCCAAACCTCCCAGCGCTGGCTTCCCGAGCTCATTCTTCATGCCAGGTACTCACACACACACACACACACACACACACACACATCAGAGCTCGCTGCAGGGGATTCCTGAGCTTATACTGGATCATGGACGATGGGAAAGATTTTTTAGGGTAAAATCCTCAACAACACAGACGAGGAGTGGTTTGTCATCACATGTACCCGTCTCTCTCTCTCTCTGTGTCAGACGGTCACCACAGCGGCGACCCCTGGAGCAGCAGCAGCAGCAGCATGAGCCAGCAGGGTTACCACGGCAGCATGCTAGGGGGCGGGAACTCGTCCCACGGCCCCGCCCAGAGCTCCTCCTCCTACTGCGGGATTCACCCTCACGACAGATTGGTGAGCAGAGCTGTGACGGGTCTGTACAGGTCGCCACATTTATTTCTTTAATTCCTAGGATGGCAAAAGTCATGCCCCGCCCCACTCTGCCTCTAATTGGCTAGTACTCTGCGTGACACTCAGTCAAGTTCAGTTTTACCTTAAATTTCACAACTTTTCATGATATTCTACACATCAAGCACTTTCAAATCCTCTTATTTTCCTCTGTTGTTTCTCTTTTATGTTTCTTTTTTAAAGAAAATACTGTTTATTTGTCTGTAGATTTCTCCTAATTTCACCAAAATATAGCACAAGTTATGGAACATTTGCATGTTTAAACATGCATGTCATTTTACAATACGTGTAGTTTTTCTCAGACTCTGTAGCACTTACACACACCAAACGTTCCAGTTTCATTCCTCTCTGTATATGCAAGGTTTTTACAGAGAGGTTAGTTCATATATCATTCATAACCTGATTTATATTTTATATTGTATTCCTAAAAACATGGCAAAAATATAGTATCTATATATTATCTAATGTTCAGATTTCTCTTCTGAAAATGTTCAATTTAGCACGGATTTAATAAGACAATGCCTCATTTACATATTTAAACAATATTTCAGCTTGTAATATATATTTAAAAAAGAATTCCCTTCATGTAAGTACTCAACTGGAGAAGTTTGCTGGAGAAATCTATTAGTTACATTTTTTGAGTCTCTTCCCCTGCAGCGTCTCGCCCTTAAACTTGATCCAGTTCTGTCTGTCTCTCCGCAGAGCTACCCGTCGCACTCGTCTGCAGACATCAACTCCAGCCTCCCCCCCATGTCCAGCTTCCACCGAGGGGCGGGGGGAGGAGGGGGTGGGAGCGGAGGAGGGGGCAACCACTACAGCACCGCCTCGTGCACCGCTTCCACCAACGGCACAGAAAGCATCATGGGTAAGACGCCTGTGTTTGACTCCAGTTAATCAGTGAGTAGTGCGAGATCGTGCACAGGTCTGTTCCACTCGTTTGAATGCCTATAAAAAAAGTTCAAGTCAGGGTATGTGTGTCTTACGACTTCAGACTTGGACTCGAATCGGACTTAAGTCACAACAGTGGGGACTTGGGACTTGAATTGGACTGCTGACTTGGACTTGGACTCTGAGACCGACTCCCTAAAGACTTGACATTTCCCCCCCAAAGATGTTAGGAAGCTCTGCTGTGTGTCAGCGTTCTCACTCGTACACCACTCGCTGTCTGTGAGGACACCAGATCATTTACATCTTCTCGTCTTGGATTCGATGTCTTGGATGCACTTGCTGGGTTTGTGTTTTTTTGACTTCGGAGAAATCCACGGATTTACAATCACTACTTGCTAAACAACATCACCGGTGCCTTTAAGACCACGTTTTATTGTTTTTATTTACTGCCACATAAGCAGTTAGAACCGTCCCCGCTGTGATACCACTCGGATGATTTCAACCACTTAATCACTAAACTTCAGCGTCAGGGGAGAAGGCGGGCGGTCAGAAACCGAAGAACAGTTGTACTCTGTTTTGGCTCGACCTTGAAATCACCGACACACACACACACACACACACACACACACACACACACACACACACAGCGTGCCATATGGACCCCTTGCTTTGAGTCCCATAGAACAAATAGGACCAGCAATAAGAAACAGATTGAAAGTTTGTTTTCATGGGAAGACGTCTCCAACATTCCACAAAGATATCACACACACACACACACACACACACACACGAGCAGATGAGTGTAAACACAACATGGAGCTAATAAAAAACATGACGCTGTTGTTTAAATGCAAACGTATGATGTGTGCGCACAGCGCTCACAGGCAGTTTCTCTGCATCGGTCCGATTGGTGCGAGTGAGTTCTCTTCACAGAGAGCAGCAGCCGCTGTGGTCACTGTGGATTCATGTCGGTAACAATTGATTTTAATAATGAGCTCTGAAACAATAATTTTCTCTGTCAACTCACCGACAGACTCGTACTCTCAGCTCTCAAAGACGTGCGGCAGGTGGCTCACCGTAAAATATCACAAAACCAACCAACCTCGTCTCCTACAAAATTCAGTTCCCATTCAACTAAAGTGCATGTTTGTCACGTTATTTAAGCAACGGACGTAAATACAAAGTCAAGTGGACTTTTGGTCACACGGGACACTAACTGTGGTCTCCTAGGTGGAAGTCCTGTGTCCGTTTGACCCATCCATCCACCCCGACCTCTTCCCTACGTTGACTATCATTAGAAACGGATTTGTGATGTGTACAAAAACAAACGTTTTCCTCCTTATGTGCTCCTTTCTAGGAGCACAGACCTGATTGTGACCTCATCAGTGTTGGCCGTGTCCATATTACTGTGACAAAGAAAGTGACACGAAAATACTGAAGTGGTTTAATACCACAATAACGATGAATGTATCGATCCACTGATGAGTAAAACAATGTAAAAATGAAGAGTTGAGTTGAGAGCTGTTTGAATCACACCGATATCACGCTCATGTGTTTTGAGTCAGCGTGGGTTGGATGACAGAACACTTACAGGCCGCTCACGTCTCGCTTCCACCTCAGACTCCCGGTTAGCGTCCGTTGTAAATGACGTGAATCCAAATGGACCACAGCTGCTGTCGTTTGTGGAGAAACTACAGATGTCACAAGTTCTCACTTGAAGTCCAGTGGTATAAAACTATTTAGAAATAAAAAGAATAACCAGGGTCAGAGACCTCGGGTTAAATCCCCGTCTTGGTCATGCATTCCAATGAACACCATTGATGGGTGTTCAGCGACTCCTCCTTCACTGGGTTTTAAAAATGCAGTGTGTTCACACAGGAAACGTTACACATGTAAGTATACTCCAAAACTCATGCATGCACCCTAAAAAAAAAAAAAAGTGTCATCTATTATTGTGCTGCTGATGGTCCCACAATGCAATACTGAGAGGAAGTAGAAGAAGCTCCGAGAAGAAGGAAATAGAAACATCAAATCTTCATTTCCTGTTGGTAAAAAAGGTTGAAGTACATTTGATTCCTTGTATACTAGCTGCAAAAACTGTGTGCTATGCATACTAGTATATAGTAAGCAATATATACAGCTAATATGTAATATGAATTTGGGTCACGGCAAAGGAGCTACAGGGCAGCCAGCATATCAATAATCAGCTGCATAAACACGAAGAAAACAAATAACTGATTTTACAATGATATGAATTAACATAACAAAATATGAATGATACAAACTGAAATGACGAGCCTTTTCTTAATGGTGATGGACAGACAGACTTCTAAATTACTTTCACTTTCTGAATGCCCGACTCCTTTGCAGCTATAAGCTCCCATTTATGAAAAAGATTTTCTACTGCATGTGTTCTAAATTATGCGTCAAGTCAGTGTGTGTGTGTGTGTGTGTATGTGTGTGTGTGTGTGTTTGTGTATAACAGTAATCCCTTGGATGGTTTACTAGGCCAGCGGTATGGCGTGAGTGAGACATGAGGCTTTAACCCCAAAACATATGCTGCTTCCTCTCTCTCTCTCCCTCTCTCTCTCTTGCTCTCTCTCTCTCTCTCTCGCTCTCTCTCTCTCTCTCTCTCTCTCTCCCTCTCTCTCTCTTGCTCTCTCTCTCTCTCTCTCTCGCTCTCCCTCTCTCTCTCTTCCTCTCTCCCTCTCTCTCTCTCTCTCTCTCTCGCTCTCCCTCTCTTGCTCTCTCCCTCTCTCTCTCTCCCTATTTCTCTCTCTCCCTCTAACAGCCTGCTGTCCTGCCAATTTCTGTAATGGATTCATTTGCCATGAAAGGATGTTTTGCTGTGCTGTGTGTGTGTGTGTGTGTGTGTGTGTGTGTGTGTGTGTGTGTGTGGGCGCTCATCTGGTCCTGTGAGGTCACTTCCTTCCTCTGTGGCCTCGGTGCTCTTCAAGTGTGTGAAACAGATTTAGTCCTGAAGTCCACCATTTGCAGTCAGTCGGTGAAAATGTGAAGAGATGTTAGATGTTGGGTTCTGTCTCTGACTCTGAGCCTGGTCACACACCTTTTTTTTTTTAAACTTTGGAGCAAAGTCAACGAGTTCCAATGGAATGACCGCTATGCGTTGGATTCTAGCGGGGAGCTGAGGCAGATCTAGACAGAGCTTTCACTCACTGTCTGGTGAACTCTGACACGAGAATTTGCTCCACTCGGAAAACACCTCGACCGAGCTTTCCTTCGACGACGCCATCATATTAGCCGTGTCACACCATCAAGTGTTATACAACCGTGCTCCGCCAAAGTGTTAAATGCACCAGAAAAGAGATGCATCATGGTCTGCAGCCGCCATCAGACAGGAGTCCATAGTCCATAATTAATGTCCATTGGACAACATTCACCTCTATAACAAAATTCATCAGGAGCTACCACTTCCTCTGCTCCTGGTTTTGTCCGCTGCGCTGTAAAAGCAGGCAGAACTGCCACACTGTGTGTGTTTATGTGTGGACAAGGAAGACAAATGAATGCATTAAAGTAACAGAATTGGATTTTTAGGTCGACCATTAATAATGAATATGTCTTTTGTGAAACCGATCGACTGATGATGCGCGACTAGACATATCAATATGTAGTTAACAACATCCATATCCCTCTTTTTCCTGTGTGTGTGTGTGTGTCACAGCTAACCGAGCGCCGAGTGCAGCAGCCAGCAGCTCTCAGACAGGAGACGCCTTAGGAAAAGCACTCGCATCCGTAAGTGCAGCACACAAACATACGCACACGTATACATGTGAGATATCTACTTAGTGTTTTATTAATGCAAAATTATTTTTTAAATGAATGTTATCTGGGTCTTTTATATATTTTTTGTGTTCTTGGAGTTGTGATCTATCCATTGATATTGTTCTACATGCTTTTCTGACTTTTATTTTTATTTTTTTTTTTTCAGATCTACTCTCCAGACCACACGAACAACAGCTTCTCGTCCAATCCTTCCACCCCAGTCGGCTCGCCGCCCTCCCTCACAGGTAGCACATGACACTCACCGTCCAGTCACAACGCACCAGCTACATCGTCATAGAATCAACAACCGCAGATGGAAAAAGCAGAGCTGACTCGGACTGGAGGAGCAACTTCACAAATCACAAAACTGAGGACTTTGAACTTGACTTGAACCTGTTTAAAATGACTTGAGACTGGACTTGAACTTGTTCCAAATGACTTGAGACCTGACTTGAACTTGTTTAAAATGACTTGAGACTGGACTTGAACTTGTTTAAAATGACTTGAAACTGGACTTGAACTTGTTCCAAATGACTTGAGAAGAAGAAAGCAAAAGTAAAAAGAATAAATGTTATTTAAGCAAACCACAAACAGCACATTTAGCTACAGCTATATATTTGTATGTAATAAATTGAAAGGGATTTCTACGTTTCAAGTGCAATCACTTGGCGTAAAATGAGACCATGAAAACACATTATAGATGCTGTGTCTCCTCTCTACCCTCCCCCTCCCCCTTCTCCTCCTCTTATTTCCACCAATTACTCCTCGCGGCTGTAAACTCTCCCTGCTTCTTAAAGTGAAAAATTACTTTTCCTAATAATAGTTGTGTCGAATTTGTCTCTAATTGTCGCCGCTACACACACCGTTTGATATTTCTGTGCCGCACCTTGTGACTGATAGCTTTAATTACGAGCACCACTTCGGCAAATCGTTCACAAACCTACCGGCTCCCCCTCCCCTCTTCCTCCTCCTCCTCCTCGTCATTATAGCTGCTTCGGATATTGCCTGCTAAACCATAATTGGTGTTTATCATTGTGTCGGAGTTACTCCACTTTTTACAAATTAGAAATGACGCCTATTAGAGCAAACTACATGCAAATTGATATTAAGGCTAATTCTGCAGGGGTGTTTTACAGAGTCGGACTCTGAATAATTTAACCAGCCGTTTAATACATATATTTGTATTTGCACATGAATGTACCCAGGTGATTATTCATTAATTAGCATATGGTAATGAGCATGTATTATGAATAAAGGAGAAGGGGGAGAAAAGACTGAGACAAAACGGGAAGACAATTACAAAAAGGGAGAAACACAAGCTAATGAGATGAGATCCGAGTTAGAAAGGAGAGATCAGTGGTGAGGGCAGAGAAGAGGTAAGAGTAGAAAACGATGAGAAGGGGAATAAAGGAGAGAGGAGATGGAGGAATGAGAAAAGAGGAGAATAAAAGGAAATGAGAGGGAACAAAAGGAAGTGTGAAAAGGAAGCGAAAATAGGGAGGAACACAAGGAGTGGATGTGTTGAAAGGCGAAGACAAGAGAAGAAAGAGGAAGCAAGTAAAGAAAACAGGAGACAAAAGGAGAGAAAAAACAAGGAACTGGGGTATGATGATGATGGAGGCATAGGAAGAGAGAAAAGGAGAATGAAGAGGAATCAAGAGGACAACGAGGAAAGAGAAAATGAAATGAGAACAAAATAATCAGACGGTGTCATGAATGCTTCTTTCACCTGACTGGATAAAAGCTGCAATCAGTGATTTTCAAACTGGAAAAAAAAACGCATTTTGATTACAACTGAAACGAAATAAGCTCATAAGCTCAGAAAGCGTTTATCCCTCTTAACTCTTCATGGACTGAAATGATCTATATGAGGAGATTAAAGGGCCCTCAGAGGGCTGAAGGGCATGAGGTCTGAGTTTTTTCAAGTCGTTTTTGACCACAATCTAAATTCCATTCACCACCAGAGTGTCGGCGAATAGAAGAGGTATACCTTAAAAACCTGGACACATAGATCAAAAACTATCTCTCTGACCAGATACAACGAGGGACGGGTGGCTGAGCTCAGTGCTTTGAAGCTCGTCTCACATGTGAAACGCTGTTGAAAGGCCTCGGTATACCCAGAGCCTCATATTGATGTAAATTCACACAAATCGCTGTCTACCAACTAATGAGACCCGTCGACCCTCCTGAGCGACGGCAAACACAAAAGCAGAAAAGAACAGAGACACAAAGCGTGTTTATTCTGCAGAGGGCCCATGCTAATCAACCACTTGTACCTTTTTTCAAAGACAAAAGCCTGGTATTAGCATTTCTGCTACGAGATACGAGTTGGTTTCTTCTTGTCTTTTCTCCCTCATCTCCACATTTATTATGTCCGAGCACCACAAGACGACGAAACCCTCCTCAAGTGTAAATTATGTTTTGCCTGCCGCTTGGCGCTGCGTTGAGTGGTTTGTTTCTACGACTCATGAAAGGAGAGGCGGTTTTGGCTCTGATCTACACGCAGACATCCATTTTTCTGTGCACTCGCGGCCTGTGCAGGAGTCGCTAAGGGGGCTGGAGCCTATCCCAGCATGCACCGGGTGAGAGGTTACACCCTGGACGGGTTCGGCAGTCTATCGCAGGACATCTATGCAGATGAAGGGATGCCAGTTTGAACCTAAACACAGAAAACACAAAAGAAACATGAAGTCTCCAATTATCCTTCCCACTCCCAGATCTCCCGCTCATATCTCCCTGTTCTGTTCTCCGAATCCTGTCATGCATCCCTGCTTTTAATCTTGCATCGCCTTGCTCCCCAACCTCCTCTCCTGATGATGTCTCCTTGTCTCCTCTCTCCTAGCTGCCAGTTCAGCTGTCTGGTCGAGGAACGGCGGACAGGGAGCGTCGTCGCCGAACTACGAGGCTCCGTTGCACTCTCTGGTATGCGCCCACCCACACACCACATTGTGTCCATGTCTAATATATAAATCCCATTCACCTCCATGGCATTGAGGTGGAGATGTAGCTGCTCTGCTTACTGACCAGACATGAAAAGACCCAAAGCAAAAACGTCATCAGAAATAGTACATTTGTTGGGGACTATTTTCAGCAGCGCATTAATCCACATTCGGTGCTCTAGTGAGTCATTTTGGCAGCAGGACTGAGTGCGTGAGATTGAATCAAAGTAAACTACAGAGTGTGTGTTCATGGTGATGAAGGAATATGTGTACCAGTACAACAGCGTGGCTCACTGATGTGTTTTCAAAGACTTAGTCACTCAACAGTACTTGTTAGTGGGATCAATTAATGGTCTTTTCATGGGATTTCTTGACAGTAAGATGAATATAGTCATATATATCCCTCCGCTCTGCAGCAAAGTCGCATCGAGGACCGCCTGGAGCGCTTGGACGATGCCATCCACGTGCTGCGGAGCCACGCGGTGGGACCGTCGACGGGTATGGCCGGCGGGCACGGTGACATGCACAACCTCATCGGGGCGGCACACACGCACAACGGCGCCATGGGCGCTCTGAGCAGCGGGTACGGTTCGGGACTGCTGTCGGCCAACAGACACTCCCTCATGGTAGGTCCTGAGAGCATGTTTTTATACTGTAGGGATGAATGTAAGGGGGGTGACAGACGTCCCATTGGTCCCTCTATAAATGGTCTTCAGTGTTATTGTGGCACAAAGTAAAACCATGCACATTTTACAAATGCATTTTTTCGTGAGAGAATATAAATTTACGGTTAAGATATTATAGCGCTGAATGTCCAACGGCTCCTCATATTGTTGTTTGTTAAAGTGAAAACACTTTGACTTTGCTATTTCATAAACGCCAGTCAGCAAATCTATATTTTTTATTTGATCCACTTTAATTTGTTCACTGTGGAACTGAACCAGAGATATTAATTTCACTCTGATTGGGACTAGCCAAACAGGCTTTGTCTTGTAAAAGCGCACAAAGCGCACTTGTTTACCACTGACATAATCCCATTCCCCAAAATATTCTGAGCCATGATCTACGTATGTGGTCACACAGCTGAGTGGCGAGTCACTGAAGACAACCGGTATCTTTTTTAGTGGTCATTTTATATGAATCATAAGGTGATGAAATGAGTAATGCACGGTCATACACATGGTCAAACATGTTTACATAGTGTATTATTCATAGAGGTCGAAACCGGTAGTTAAAGAGGAGGAGCAGAGGAGTGAGGGGAGGAGGCCAGTGAGGAAAGGAGGAAAGGGCGCAGGACATAAAAGAGGAGAGGAGAACTGAGAGGATGAAGTCAGCAGTAATGTTTTCCATATTTTATTTTGGATTTTTTTTTTTGTCAACTTGAAACAACAACCATAAAGAACCATACAGCTGTGTGACATAAGGAGATGTAGGAGGGCGAGAGAGAGAGAGAGAGAGAGAGAGAGAGAGAGAGAGAGAGAGAGAGAGAGAGAGAAAGCATGCATTATGAAACACTGCTGCCATAAACACACTCACATGCCTGAACATGTTCATTCAGACCTACTTCATTTACTTGTGCTTCATGTTTTTGTGCATATTCACACACAAACATGCACACACACACACACACACACCAGATGTTCATACACACAGACTCACATACGAGACAACACCTCTTTGTCTGTACAAAAACTGTGACATCATCCGTCAGGCCTCTGAAGGGACGTTTTGGCTTTTGTTCCGTCTAACAGTTTTGTATTGTGGCTGTAATGAACGCTGCGGCCTCTAGGGGGCGCTAGCAGTGCCGCTACTCCGTTCTCACTATACGGCAGTTCAGGAACTTTGTCTCTCTGTCTGGTCTTTGTTAAAAGTATTTACTTTGAAGTGTCGTTTTCTAAATGGAGAGCACCTGAGGGGTGTGTGTGTGTGTGTGTGTGTGTGTGTGTGTGTGTGTGTGTGTGTGTGTGTGTGTGTGTGTGTGTGTGCTCATATGCTGGCTGGCTCCCGCAGAGATTATCTTCTTCTCACGCACATCTGTCCAGCTCTCTCTCTCTCTCTCTCTCTCTCTCTCTCTCTCTCTCTCTCTCTCTCTCTCTCTCTCTCTCTCTCTCTCTCTCTCTCCTCTCACATGTGTATTTGTTTGTTGTACTTCCTGCTTCAATCTTAAAGGTGCACTGAATTTATATTAACAATGATTGAGATGTAATGTGAACGCTGTCACTCATAGTTCACAGCCACTCTGGACAAAGCTTGTGATTGCACCAGACAATGTGTGTTGGGTATTCATTTTGTCTGTGGGCTACAGCACAGCAAAGTAGGAAATAACAACGAGAAACACAATAAACACTGACAAACACAATAGCCATTTAACTATGTAGCTTACTGGTTGAAGCCCAAATATCCAGGAAAAATGACCAAACTTAAAGTTGAGTTTCATGGTTCTGTCCTACTCACTGATGTGGTTTCCAGCAGCAGGCAGCTGTTTCCAGCAACGCTCTGATGAAACCCACTGTATACACTGTGTGCCCTGCACCAATCAGCATACAGAAACAGTTAGCATTAGCTGTTGTTAGCATAGTGGAGCATCTAGCAGCTAGAGAGGCAAATAGTTTTTGGTAGGTTCGTGGAGACCAAACCAGAGTCAACATTAACTATTAGACTGAAGCTGATCAGGTGGACACAAACACAACACACATTGGTGTTTGTTGTTAGCTTACTGAGGGCAAAAATACGGATCAATGCAGCTTTAAGATAATTAATTAAAGTTAAGATAGAAGAATCAGGCATTCAGTGAAAGAAAGAGACAACATACAAATATCAAAGTTTTACGAAATGATTTCAATGTCGAAGACTAATAGAACAAGACGTTATACAGAGGATCTGAGTCACAGAGCGACTTGTTCACTCTGGCTACTAAACACTTTGAAGCTTAAGTAAATACTTCCTTAACTTTGCTGTTAGTTTTAACACGTTTGCTTTTCAAACTGTGTACATAAAGATTTGACCAAAGGGGAAAGAAGATTACAGTGCGTTTTGGATTCACTATGTCATTTTGAAGTTTGTAAAATTGAAGGGAAACACTTGCAAACTGCTCTTTAAGTGTTATTCTGAGCTGCTTTTTAACACTTTTCTGCTCTTTGGACGTCTCCGGAGACAAATTTGGCGTTTAGCTTTATGAGGTGACGTGCGGTTCAGCCCGAGAAAACATTAAAAGTGAACTAATTGTTACGGGTAATATTTGTACAAACTACTTTTCAGTTTAATCTTGAAATGATTCAAAGTGCATTTCGGACTTGCTTTTATACATACGCGTCCAGTGGAAAAATAGAATCAAATCAAGTGAAGGATATGTGTTAAAAAACCCACTATTTTATTAATGGACTCTATAAAAACACACAGAAGCTCATGAATTGCTCCCTGTGCTGTCATTAGGACCCGTGTGTGTGTGTGTGTGTGTGTGTGTGTGTGTGTGTGTGTGTGTGTGTGTGTGTGTGTGATTCAGGCTCTGGATTATTTGCTAAAAGACAAACAGACTCATTTAGACTGAAAACACAGCAGCTCTATAAAAGCTTTTTTTTTCATGGACCAGGGTCGGTTCTCCCGATGATATTTTACTCTACAGACTCACAGCAGGAGATGGCTTGTTATACTATTGTAAAAACTGTCACATTTCCATAAAAATGACTGTAAATTAGACTGCAATTTGCTAAAAAGAAATTAAATTAAATGCATAAACTCCATTGGAACACTGAGCTATTTTCCAGTGTTTCACTGCCCGTCATGGGACGGTGTCATCTTTCCTTCCACCTTACTCTCCATTCCTAAACTCCGTAGAGAAATTTGTTTCCTCATGTAGGTGGAAAGTTTATGACCACCGGCCACACGATCAGATCTCCTTCTTGGACACAATGGACGCTACGCATAATGTGTTGTGGAAGTTCACCCGCCACAAGAGTTAAGTTCCCTTCAGACAGATTAAAATGAGTCGTCATTTCTTCATGAGATGGGAAGGAATAGACGGGGACTGAAGTCTCCGTATGAAACAGGTTAGTTAGTTACCCGTTCATCAAAAAAACATGATCAATGAATGCGCTCGTGCACACAACACTGAGTCTGCAGAAGATTGCTAGGGACGGATCAGACATGCAAAAGGATTATTTCACAGGTGTTTTACATGAGAGGACATAAGGTGTGAAGTGGAACAGACCTGTATTTCTAGACCTGTAGCTATCTTATACAATACAGGGAGTAGGGCTGTCCTCGACCAAAGAAGTTCTAAATCCACTAGCGCACAACTTTAAATCTGTTTACCATAAGTGTGCTCAGAAGTTTCTTGGAAATAAGTCATTATTTACGACCGATTAATCCACTAATCGACTCAGAGTGGGCGGCTCTAGTATTGCATCACTGGGATTACTTTAGTTTGATTTTGTGCACTCTCGTACCATGCCAGTGCGGCTTGAATGCTCGCGGCCAATCGCGGCATGGTTCCTCCCCTGGACAAGTGCATGTTTTTCTGGTTGGCAAGACATTGTGGGGACCCACTGACATGTGGGGGACTCACCTCTATGGAGTAGTTTGATTGGAGTAGCTGCTGGTTCCAGAAGTGTTTCTCTTGAGCGTGTGTATGAGACGCACCCAGCTTTCAACTAACGCCAATGAAAACCCATGTGTGTTGCTGAACTATCGCCAGACAATTATGTTTTTCTTGACTGTTTTTTGTATCCGTAGTCTGCGATATCCACGTGGCATTTACAGTACAGTTTACGTCAGGGAAAGCTTGTGGTTATGACAAATAACCCATATTTAAGAAGAACAGGTAAACAACATTACGATTTCTGCCAAGACATCTCCCCACAATTCCTCACACTTTTCAATACTCGATTTTGTGGACACATCTCAGTTGGTACCCAACAGCATGGAGGTTTGCTTCCCGGGGCCTCGGTATGGTGTGAGGAGCAGCATGTGTGAGTGTACAGTGTAAACAGGAAGTTTGAACCAAAAGAAGAGAAAGAGACTCAATAGAAGCACTGAAAAAACAGCAACAAATGAGCGGAAAATGAAGCGAGAGGAAGGAGTGATGTAATGTCTAAAATGAAGCCGTTGTCTTTGCACTGAGACTTTTTTCTGTTTTTCTCATGCATACATTCACTCTCTCTCCTAGTTTTTCTGACACTCCTAGTCACCCTTTTATATTTCTTTCTTTCTTTCATCCACCATTTCCTCTTTCACTACTCTACCCTTCTCCTCCCCCTTTCTTATTTTTGTATCTTTCTTCTCTTTCCTGTCTTCCTTTTCCAGTCACTCTCTGATTCTTTTCCTTCCTTTTCATTCTTCAATTTCTCTTTCTGTAACTTTCCCGCACTTCCTTAAGTTATCGCCTCTTGTTTCTTTTCTATATATATTTTTTCCATTAACTCCCTTGCAGATATGACAACTCTTTCTCTCTCTCTCTCTTCTGCTGCTCTTGCTCTTACACACACACACACACACACACACACACACACACACACACACACACAGCTGTATGTAGTTTGGCAGTGTTGGGCAGAGACGCCTGCAGGCTGAGGTCATAACTCTGGGAAAACAGGTGGTAGACTGATGCAGGAGAGAGAGAGACGCATACATATAGACATTAATGCGTCATACACACACTGAAATACATAAACACATTAATGCAGATACGCACATGTGGTCTATTAGGTTTATATTGTCTCAAATCTTTGCAGTCAGTTAATAAAAACACACAAAATATCCGTGAAAACAAAGAAGACAAGCAGCCCATTTTTTTTGTGATAATACAGTGGAGAGATGGGATTGGAGGGTGTGCGAGGGTAAAAGTTAAAGGGGAGGAATGCCCCTCTCTGTCTCCATTAAGCAGTGTTACAGTAAGTGAAATGGGTCGTAATCTGCATCACTTTGCTGTAAAACACACTAATGCCTTTTAATGCTCTGCATCTCTTCACTAAATGTACTCCTATAAGCTGATGGAAATCTACCGTCGCTCCATTTAAAATCTTTTATGATATTTTTCTAAAATTGTTCTGGGACTATATGGACAAAAACGAATGGGCAGCCAATGCCCACAAACGTTTGTGTTGTGTGAGGCTGTTTTTCCTGGTGGGCCTCAGAGCGCCATCTAGTGGGTTGCAGAGGTACTGCCAAATGGTTGGATTCAATGGAAAATGTACATATTTTGGGGGGGGGGGGGGGATTTACCACACTAGTTATGTTGAATGAATAAAAAACGTCAAATTAAAATGCTTGAATTCAATAATGACCAGTTACATGAGAATATCGCCACGCAAAGCAACAAACGTGTTTAGCCACTGTTCAACGTACCCTCATACAGCGGTTCGTATGATAAATTACGAAAAAGTCACTCCTCAGGTTTCGTGCGTTTCCCCTTCGGAAGCCGGCAACACGTGGCAATTTCATCGTGTATAGTCTTTTCAAAATAAACTCCCGTCTTCACAGGAAACAGCTTGGTTAGGTTTAGGCAACAACACTACTCGGTTAGGTTTAGGAAAAGATCGTTGTATGGTTAAAATGACTTTGTAAGTGCCATTACTGAAGTATGCAAGTTACGATATAAATAAATCAACGTTGACTTCTCGTTTCACTCTGGAAACGAACAGCTTTTGCGATCTTTATACTTTATCGTTGATGATTACTTAGATAACATACAAAGTAATTCCGTGGGATACCTACGAATTACGGTGCGTTACTTATCGTAGGTATAGCTACCAATGCTGGATGAGAACAGCCTGCACTGTTTATTTAAGTGGGCCTTAAGTTACAAAAGGTCGAGAACCCCTGGACTAGGACAGTCATTCCCAAAGACTTGGGACTTTATTAGGGTCGTCAAATATTAGCGGAATTTCTTCCAGGCAACATTTATATCTGCAGTACACTTCTGAGCCACATGAAGGAGCCTCATTGGGATTTTCCAAACGTATGCCTCCGCTAAAGGGCTGGTTTACCAACTCAAAATAATACAAGTTGAAGCCGAAATGGCATTAAAAATGGTCAGTAACATTCATTTATGCACAAATTTGCAGTTGTCATGATTTATAGATGAGGCCTGTTGTGAATTGGGTCACGGTGGTTTGTCCTTTTTAAAAAGTGGGTCCTCTGGTCTAGACCAAACCAGCTGTTATAGCAGCAGATTAACGCCCATGGTTTAGGAGTGACATGTTCAGTTACCACACATGGATGTCCACATACTTCTGGCCACGTATCCTAATATCTGGTGGAAACAGGTGGGAAACAAAGGGCAGACTCAAATGATGTGTCGCTTTGCAATTCTTCAAACAATTGAAACAATCAGACAACATAAAGCGCGGTGAATTTGGTCTATTTATTCATGTTCTTCCTGTAATTAGATGATTGTGCTGCTAATGTTTTCAGTGATGTAATGCTGAAAACAAAAAGATGTGCATACTCTGACCTTCACCCGGTGGTCATTGTAAAGTAAACAGCCACAGATATCAAAAAACAATAATAGTGCCTTCAAAGATTTCTCATCAGATTAAAAACAATCATATTTGCAGCCTCGCCTTCATGATGATGATTAGATGAATACACTTTAAGCTCCTTGAGAATTGTCCAATGCAACATGGTTTTGAGTCTGAGGTCGAGCAATGAAAAATGCACTGTTGGTATAAAGGAACTGTGAGAAAAACAAATACATATTGAATATTAATGAATACTAAATAATATGAATGTATAAAATAGAGTTCAAATAAAGAAAATGAGCTGCAGTATAACTTACAAACGACATGTTTGTTAAACTATAAAATATACGTCAGGTCCGCTCACTAGCTGCAATGCTATCTTACATTCTCAATCTAGTTGTTTCAAGGGGTTGCAGTTGAAAGCTCCGCAAAAGGCCAGTAAGTGGACCTTGAGTCAAATTAGTATTTTTCTCTCAAACTACTATTTCCAATGTCCTTCACACTCCACTATTAAAGATTATTTAACAGTTTATCCATATGATATATAAATATGACAAACTACTGCAAAAAAACATGTTAAATGTTAAAATAATTTAGAAAAAAAGATGTAGAAAAATATGAATAACAATTAGCTTTCAACAAAACACTAATCTTGAATGTTATTTTAGAATATTTCATTATATACATTAATATAATTTACAGAAATGATTTTGTGCTGGGCTGGCACTTACTTACTAATTCACTCATTTTGAATTGCTCACATGCATCAAAACACAAAGGCCACATGACAAAAGATTAAATCACTTCTCATGTCATCAAATCTTTAACCTCATAATAAAGTTTTCCACACACGACATAGTTCTTTCCTCCATTTTCCTCCGTTTCATTTTTTCTTTTTTTTGTTTGACATTTAACTCAACGGAGGAGTCTGTCGTCCTCAACTCTGTTCATTACACAGAACAGAGAATTAGGAAGAAAAAATACATACACATCACGCCACTGGAAAATGTTGCTGTGCTTTTCCTCCCATGGAAGTTCTCAACACTTGGCTGTGTGTGTGTGTGTGTGTGTGTGTGTGTGTGTGTGTGTGTGTGTGTGTGTGTGTGTGTGTGTGTGTGTGTGTGTGTGTGTGACGTCGCTACAGCAGGTGCTTTCTGTCAAGTGTTCAGCTTGCACAGAGGAGAGACTGTTCAGTTTTAAGAAAGTTCCACCGTGTGTGTGTGTGTGTGTGTGTGTGACCAACATAGACCCCAGTCCAGTTTGTTTACAGTTCAGATATCCAATGTACGTCATATCACATCTACAGAAATGCATCGCACTCACAAAATATAAACAAAACTCAGAGGCCTAAACGACATTGATCAACAACAGAAAATGGGGCATATATTCATTTAATGTTGAATATGCCTGCTCCCCAGAGGATGATCCCTACTGATTTTGCCGAACCCCTGACCTTCCCTCTGACACCACCCTCAGGAAAAAAAAAGTTGAAGAATGCACAGGAAATATCGCGATCTATAATCCTCCAGGAAAATATCCTAACATTCCCCCTCCCCTGGTGATAAACTCTTCCTGTGTTTTTTTTGTTTTTTGTTTTTTTTCAGACTGCAACGGTAATTGGAAACGACAACAGGAAATTGCAGAAATCCGTCTAGTATAGGGGGAAATATTACAATATACGGAGTCGGTAAATTCCCTCGGACGCGTTACGGCAGCAGCAGAGACCGACTTGTCCCTACCGTTTACAGCTGCATGACAAACCTGTCTGCGTGTGTTTGTGTATGCACGTATGTGTTGGAGAGAGAGAGGGAGAGAGAGAGGGAGAGAGAGAGAGAGAGAGAGATCTCTTGACCCAGAAATTCCCTTCTTTCTCTTCTTCTTCTTCTTCCTGTGTAATCAGCACACACACACACACACACACACACACACACACACACACACACACACAAAATGAACACACTTCCCACTAATCAACAGCATTGCAGATGACAGCTACTCAGCACCTCCTCCTCCATCGGGCTCTTTTTAATTCCAATCTGCTTCATTGGAATAACATTTTTCCGAGCGGAGAAGAAAAGTAGCATGTAGAAGAATGGAGAAAGAGACGGTGATAACATCCGCGGATAAAGGTTTTCAGTGACCGTTAAAAGTAAATATATAAATAATTAATATTCCCTGTCACATAGCATTATTTGTGTTGGAATACTGTATAGAGCTGGCTGTCAAACTCTTTTTTTTGTTTGGGCATCAAACAAAAAAAAGGTATAAATGTCCCGTCAGATTCTTAGTCTTAGCCAGTAGCACTCTGCTTCGACTAGCATTCGCCAATACCTCCTACACTAGGCCGACTCGTCACAAGATGTTGTGTAAAGAATCGTGACTTTGGTTTGGTGTTCGGCAAACAACAGATTGAAAATGACAGATTTTAGAGGGGCCTTGAACGCACCAACAAGAAAAGTTTCTTTTTTTCCTTTTGTTATGTTCTTGTGATAATACAGTTGTTAGCAGCGCCTGGAAAACTCTCTGTTCCTGCATTAGGACTCTCCGACATCTGTGTTTTGAGAGTTGGCTGCTGAACAGCTACTTTTATCTTTTTTATTATTATTTTAAATCAATCAAACAATATTCGCTTCAAATGTTTCACAGCAACCACATGTGGGTCTCATTTGTTGTCTGGGGTTGATTTTTCAGACACAACATCTCATGACTGAGATGTTTTTTCAGCAATCATCAATCAAATCGCAGATGGCCGAGCGTCCTTGAATGCAACTCTGAAAAAACGAACAGACCAAAACAAAAGTGAACACATTGACATTTTAAGATAAGATCTACCTCCAAACTTTTTTCCCGTAGCTTTCAACCGCAGCCCGCAGTCGTGGCTGACAAAATATTTTCACTGCCGCTTCCATGTTGTTATTGGCTGCACGATTGGCTTTATCATCCAATCGGATGTCTTGAACCTGAGGGACGGTGGGTGTGAAGTGGGCGTGGCTGTGGTTCACGGTGACAATGACAGCAACACCGGCAGCAGATCAGTTTATGCCTAATTTATTTATATTTTCCTCTTCCGTCTGTCTCCTCGTTGAACAGAATGAAGGAAGAGAGAGGGAAGGCTCGTTAAAAATATAAAAGCCCTCCATTAAAAATGTACGCCACCCTCTCTGTCTCCCTCGCTGCTGCCATTTCACATTTGGGAATCCAGGCAGTGATGAAAGGCGGTGAACAGAACCAATAGATGGAAAGAAAGACAAGAGGCAAATAATAAATAAGGGAGCAAACAGACGTATGGACGGATAGACGCTCAGTTTGAAACACACACACACACACACACAGTGAATACACACGCATGCAAACAAGGGAGTTGACATTTTGTGATATTTGTGTGGAGCGAGACGGGAGTTTGGCATACGGTGGGAGAGACCTCGCTGTCAGCCAGCTGGATTAACAGACAGACAGAGGTAGGGCTGCCCGATTATGGAAGAAAAAAATCATAATCGCGATGATTTCGGTCAATATTGAGATCACCATCAATTAAGTTGACTCCTCATTGACTTTGGAAACGTCATGCAACATTTTGTAGCCTACATTTTAAAGTGTAATGCATCAAGCTGGGGCACTATGAGAGCAAAATGAAGAGGCTATCTATAAGAGCTTTGTGCTCTTGTAAACACTTTAATCATGAACACATTGGTTGTATAGATATGAATGGTGCTGACACGGCAAAACAAAGTCCCAGCCACATAGCTTTGTAAAAGGGCACCGCTGTAAAGGAACGGGGTGCGCTGGATTTATATATCACAAGGACAAAAACGGGAGCGTCATTGCGAAAAGGGATGCGGCACAATAACCTTTTAATGTCCATTATTCTCTTCTCATAATCGTTGGAAGCCAAAATTGGATTTTGATTAATTGCACAGCCCTAGACTGAGAGGTTCGGTTCGGTATTCATGATCTGTTATAATCTGCTCCAAATATGAGTATAATATTCTCAAAGCGTTCCCAAAAGAAGAACCATTCTTATATACTCAACAGACCCACAACCCAAAGGGCTCCAAAAGGCCCACGTTCACTGTCAGTTGGTTTTAGTAATCTTATTAATCACAATTTCTTTCAGGAAATTAGCACCAATATTAGCCAAGGCAGTCTTTTTTAAGGGCCCTGTGTCAGTTTAATTAAAGACCTTTATATATATATATGCATTCTCTCTACTGGCCATCAGGGGGCGACTCCTCTGGTTGTATAGAAGTCTATGAGAAAATGACTCTACTTCTCTCTTGATTTATTACCTCAGTAAACATTGTGAACATGAGGTTATGGTCTCAATCTCTAGTTTCAAGTCTTCTTCAATACAGCATGATGTTCATTTAGTAATTGATGGTCCATTTAGAGTCAAACAGACCATAAAGCAGAGTATGCTTTAGGGCGGGGCTACCTTCTGATTGACAGGTCTCTACCACAGAGCCGTCTGGTCTGGGAGTTGTCCGTGTTTTTTCGTCTATGGACTTTAACCCTCTCCCGGTGTGTCTTCACTTCATGAATTAGGTAATTGGTGAGGGCAAAATAACCAGACCCCTGTGATCATCACACCATTAAAGCCCCCCCCCCACACTGCCATTGGGCTTCCTGTTGTTCAAAACATGTACGCAACATTCATGTACCAGCTTATACAGAAACATATCTATTCATATCTGGCCACTGTCCTGCTGATATGTTCAAAGGAAAAAGCCCAGGAAAAGGAGGGTGAGAGAGAGAGGGAGACTGTTCTGAACCGCAGGATGCCACGAGAAAGCTAGCATCGCACACACACACACACACACACACACACACACACACATGAAGGGAGCCCATTTTGTGCCAAAACAGTGAGTCCCTGCTGGAAGCTGCTCGGTGTTCTGGGAATTAGAAATCCCACAATTAAACATATGGGCATTAAGATAATTGTCAGTTGTTGTGCTGTCGCGTGTACATGCGTGTGTATGTGTGTGTTTGTGTGCGCGTGTGCATGCGTGTGGCAGACAGATGGATAGGATTCAGCCAAGCACACAAACACACACACACACACACACATGGAGCCCTACAGTATTTCCACGATAACACACATGACACACTGGAGTTCCAAAAAGAAGAAAAAAAAAACAAGTAAAAGTGTAAATATACATGTCAGACATGCAGATATGAACCTGGACCGAGACACACACACACACAAAGATACACACAAGTGTAGGCAGTCTGGAGGGGCAGAGCACAGTTTGCCCATCTGAGTTGTACTGTACTGGAAAAATGGAGAGGACATTTTTTTAAAACATAGAGCGTAATGGTGTGTGTGTGTGTGTGTGTGTGTGTGTGTGTGTGTGTGTGTGTGTGTGTTTGAGAGCGAGAGAGAGGGTGTCAGATGGAGATCAGTGTCTTAGAAAGGCAGAGGATGCCCTCAGCAGGCCAATTACAGAACTACAACATTTGGAGGGGAACGACATCATTTTATATGGACTATTCCAGAGTTAGATCGATTTTCCACTGTTGGTTTTTATGACCATCTAATTTGGTAATTGTTTTGTAGTGTTGGAGAGTGAGATCTCTCTTCCCCTCCTCTGGTGTTCTCACATTAGGATTTATACAAAAAGAATTAGATACAATTGGTTCTAGTCACGTAACATTCTATTGGCTTAAAGTGCAACAAGGAACAATAAGATTTAGTATAAGGACAGTTACTTTCTTTTAAACGGGACAAACAGTTAAACGGGACAAAATGTAGATAGATAGATAAAACATAATTTATGTATTTTAAGTAAATAAGGGACTTAATAGGATTAATAAAATACTTGTTAACAACATGCCACTACCGAGGGTAAAAACAAATGAAGCTTTTTTATTTCCCTAATTTCATGTCCATTAATCTCTCCATCGTTTCTCCATTTTCATAACAATCATTTGTAAAACACTTTGAATTGCATTTGATTTCTTTGAAAGGTGCTGTATGAACACAACTTGATTGATTGATTGAAAGTCAAGTTTTATGAATTATATCGCACAAAATAAAAAATGTTGCCACAGTTTGAACCATATTTTCTTGTTTTTTTGTTTAAATATTTACACAAAAAATAAAAATTCCAACCAGCAAAATCCCTGTAAAATAAACCATGAACACACACACACTCGGTTATTTTGAGTCAATCCCACCTACACTGTCCTGCTGCCACAAATACTCACTGGAGCACCAAATGTGTATCTAAGACCTGCAGCCACCAGCTGTTGTAGGAAATAACCAGTCAGAGGAGAGAAGACAGCATTCAGAGACACTGTTGCTTTTTTAAGCGTTATCCTTTAAAGACGGAAGGACAAGACAAAAGGACAAAGCAATTTGATTTAAAAGAAGAAAGTATATGACCTTTTTCAAAACTGTCATGAATAATAATGTCATTAAACGCAACCTAATGTTAGTCCAAGGGAGTTCAGAGCCACCAGTTCAGACCTGGAAGAGGCTCGCACTACACCTGGACTTTAGAAGATGCAGAGGGAATCAGAGCACAGCTGCTTGTTTAAATATAAAGATATGAATAATCTCACCATCTCTCTTCTCTCTGTCTTCCAGGGGGGCTCTCACAGAGAAGACGGCAGCGGCGTGGGCCCTCTGCGCGGCGGACACTCGATGGCGGGTCAGGGGCCGGGGCCTCAGCTGCCGGTTCAGTCGGCCACGTCGCCGGACCTCAACCAGCCCGACCCGTACCGCGGTAAGACCCGCCCTACTTTTTAAACACCAGTAACGTAGACACACTGAGACTCGGACAATATCAGCGTTGTTCTCCTTCTTTGTTTGTTACTTCTTCATATAGACATTTATTAATTATACATTTTAAAAAAGTAACTACATCGGTGTGTCCGGCTTGTCTTAGTGAGTGAACGATGATCACGGAGAAGAACAAACAGTCGCTGGTGGAGAAACTGTATCAGCATCTGTTGTTTTTGTTGCATGCGTGTGTTCCCATTTAAGCACAGGCATCCCACTGGTATCCCATCATGCACTTAGGCACACACACACAAACACACACCAAATTTGCAGCTCCACATAGTAGTATAATAATGATAATAATGATTAAATGAGAACTAATGAACAGGAAGCAAAGGAAGAGAAAAGTCAAAGTGGAATTTGCAGAAGTGGATGAAGATTAAGAGGCAGACGAAGTGCTGAAATGAAAAAGAAAGTCAGGAAAACAAAGAAGAAGAAAAGAAGGAAAAGATGACGATGAAGAAAGTGGAGGTAAATGATGAGAAAGAGGAAGAAGACAATCACAAGTCAGAGGAAGCAGAAAGGGAAGAGCAAGAAAATGAAGGAAGAAATGGGATGACTACAGAAGAAGAGCAGATGAGGAAGAAATAAATGAAAAGGAAGAGCAAGAAATCAAAGAATAGAGATAACGGAAGACCGTTATTTAAAATAAATAGGAGGATTAGGAGGGAAGAGAAAGAAAGAGGAAAAGATCAAAAAGAGAACGGAACAAGGTGATTAGGAAAGGCAATGAGGAGAAGGAAAAAGAAAATGTAGAAGAATGAGATGAAGTGGAAGAAAAGGAAATAAGGGAAGACGAGATCAAATGGAGAGAAGGGAAACATTGGGATACAAAACAAAGAAGATGAAAAGGAATAGCAGGAAAAATAAGAGAAACAAATGACGAAAAAACAGTGAAGACGAGGAAACTATCCGAGAACGAGGATCAGAAAGTTGACGCGTGGAGTCTGGTCTCAGCTGGCGAGAAAGGAAAAAAAACCTAACGAGGGGTATAAATATATATATATATATATATGTGTGTGTGTGTGTGTGTTATATGAATATGGAGGAGGAGAAGTGTATATGAGCGCGCTGTGGAGCAAATTAGCCCTGAGCTCGTTTTTTTAAAGGCTGAAAATGAGTCTGCTGGCAGGGAAAGTTCAGCGAGCAGCAGCCAGAGCCAAGTGTGTGTAATGAGGTGAGAGAGAGAGAACACACACACACACACACACACACAGTTGAGTGTGTGTAGAGGCTGTAAATAGAGGGCATTAAAATGGTTTTGGCAACAAACACTTCAAACTCGGTGGCAGAGCTGTGGTTTCCCCCTCTCCCAATCTCAATTTCAAAATAATCATAAAGAAGTGAAGATTTATAATTTATTCCTAGTATATTATGTATACATTCATGAGACATTTTATATATTTTATACTCTATTTCAAACTGCTTTCATCTCTCTGGAGCAGGTTGGATGATTTTATTCTATTTCATTTCCTATAATGATTAGTGAATTTATATACTACCGACTTCATTTAAAGGGTCAGTTCACCCACAGTTGTACAGAGCACTAAGCGCTGGCAGCTGGTCCTAAATCACCAGGTGAGGAGTCATCAGCTATGAGCGTTCTTTCTAACATTTGGAGTAAATAATGCGACGTGCGCCACAAACTGCCACTTTGGGAAGCCATATTAACCCTAAGAAGGAGGAAGGAAAAATGTAGATTTAATATAGCTTTTTTATTTTTTCTTCCTGTAGCTGTTCCACAACCATACGCAAAATATTTTAAAAAGTCCCTGAAGACTTGGCTTCAAATGTTCATCGTCGCTCCACAACATTGAATATTCATGACTGCACAAGCGACACCTTTAAAGACGCATCTTTAGGTGATATTCATTGCGTTTAACAGTCAAAAACTCAGCTAATCCGCCTCGGCAGCATTGTGTGGGTGTAGTTTGATCGGATTTGATTGACAGTGACCAAACACCCCAACAACTATCATCTCACTCTGATTATATTTTTATTTCATATTATATCTTGATAGGAGACTAGGATTTATAGAAACATAGCAATTACATAGAAAACTGCTCCGTCTTTGGCAGGAAATTGTCTTTCAGGGTACTTAATGACTTGCAGATTTGACTTCATTTGTGCAATGCATTGTGGGACAGTAGTTGATTAACAGCACATTCAAAACAAGCCGATTTAGTCCGCATTCTGACATCTTTGGGTTTACTTCAGTTTGTCACTTTTGCAGAGCGAACAAACGTCTGCCTGGAGTTAATATGTGCCCACACACACACACACACACACACACACACACGAAGTCTCCTCCAGTGACATTCAGAGGCACAGAGACACTTTTCACAGTTTAAATCCTTTTTTTTTTGTAAATGCAGCTATTTGTGCACAAACAACACAGCAATTGTATGGAAAGAGACGCTGGCACACAAACCAAACACAGGCCGTCACTCAAAGCTGCAGACAAAATGCCTCCAGTCAGGCAGACGGAGATTCAAAATGGCCGATCGTTGGTCGTGTGTGTGTGTGTGTGTGTGGGAGTGTTTTCTGTTGACTGAGAAGTTGGCAGCGTCCCAGCGACGGATCCATACAGACGTCAAATAAAGACGGCTGTGTTCGGCTGAGGAGAGCGGAACATAGAGGGCACAGAGCCCCCAGCTTTACGTCTGCACCGCAACTCTCCTAACGCCGCCATCTCGGAGGTCGACTGGTGAACTAGCTGTTCACACGGGCCCCGATGCTGCATTCACGCTACATCAGCAGAATGGCAACCGTGTCCATGTTCTTTTTTTTCTTTTTTTTAACCACAACTTGCCTAAATTAGCCGTTTTATCCACATAATTATGCAGTGTTTTATGTTAGTTTTAAAAATGGGTTCTTCATGCTATACATATTTACATTGTTACAATCTCTACTTACAACCTCTCTGCTCTGTGTTCAGCAGCCTGCAGTTCACTCAAAGTGTTTTTTGTCACTTGACTGTTGGTCTCTGGCACGTCAGGATCTGGTTGCTGCAGATACTTTATTTTTTGGCAACATTTTAAATGAGACCTTTTTGAAGAAATATCATAATTTTGAGATTAGTTTTGGTTGTTTCTCCTAATTCCAACCCTCACATCCATCATCACTTTGTTGCCTCATCCATCCCAATAGGTTTTTTTCGGCGTTTGAAGCAATGGCCAATGCAAGATGGTTGTGGATCTTTCACTCAAGTTGAAACAGTTTAAACTTTCACTAACATGTCTTGAATTGTCCCTTTTATGGTCATTCAGACTACTTCTTTGAGGACAATTACTACGACAGCAATCACGTCAAATATAAGTGGTCAAGTCCAATTGTCGTGAAGGTTACAGAGATTGTTGGACTCATAATAAACAAGTGGTCGTACATTGTATTCCTCTATGTGCCCCCTCTAACCCCTCCTCTCCTTCCTCCTGCAGCCCTGTCTGGAGGCCTTCAGGGCCAGAGCACCTCCTCCGTCGGCTCGGAGATCAAGTCGGAGGACGAGGGGGACGAGAACCTCCTGCAGGACCCGAAGTCCATGGACGCCAAGAAGGAGGACGGCGACAGCAAGGACCTGAAATCAATTGAGAGGTTAGGATCTAGGTTCAGGTACCCCACAGACGTTCGCTTACATCGAACCCCTCAGCTGGGCTGGGACCGCCGTTGAACCCAAAACCCCAACGCGCTCACAGACCTTCCTGACGTCAGTCAGCATATTCCGAGGATAGGGCAGGAATTGTAAACTTGGAAATTAAGTCATTTTTCTGAAAGAATCTATAGAGGTTTACATGCCTCTACTTTGGATTGATTGAGTTATTCAAATATTCTTCCACCGCTGAGCGGCAACCACAGATCAGTGGTCAGCTGAGGTCAAAAGAACAGATAAACAGTGTTTTGTGTTTTTTTTGAAGAGAGAGGACTAAAGGAAGGACTGTCAGCTGTGGGGGTTTTGGGAACCAGCCTCTGGACTTTGATGAAGTGACCAAGTGTGATGAGAAGCAGCTAAATACATCAGTTAATGCAGATACTTCTTGTATGTGTAATGTCCACCAGACATCTCTCTTTTTTTAACATGTTCACAACTACAAAACTGTAATATTAAATATAAAGAGAGGTTTCTGGTGAACATGAAGTCTCTTCTTGGTCTTGAGCCCGGTTTTAACTGTTTCTCACACAACAGAGTAGAGCCCACGGTCAACATTCTCAAAGATGTGCTGCCTCACATTCAGAGCTGGGGAATAAACACCAACAGAAACATTGAAGACTTGGAGAGAGCGCCCACCAAAGACGGCTTCCACAAGTGATTATTGATGTGCCCACCCGCCTGGTGACGACTCCCAAATTGAAAGAGTTCTTTCTTCGACCGTGCTACACCCTTCCACCACGTTTCTTGGCCTGTGGTTTTTCCATAATCCTGCTGAAAAAAGATATAAAGTTAACCGAAAACACAACATTGTTGGCGGAGGTGGCTAGAAGGGCACTTGGGGAACGCAGACCTTCACCAAGGCCAAGCCACTCCAAAACGTAATGGGTTCTTCCTTGGCCTCTGGTACAGCCTTCCACCAAGTGTCAGGAAAATCAGGCCAGCAGTTATTCAGTTATCCTGCTGACGAGCAAACGAAGTGAACCGAAAACACAACCTCCTTGGTGAATGTAATGAGTATTCTTGCTGTTTGGCGAGAAACAATAAGCCTTCAAAAGACGTTTTTTAACATATTTCAAACCCACTCATTATATGGAGACTCAGGCCGGCGACATTTGAAGTATTAGAAAGATCAACGTTGGTCACAGTGTTTATTTCCCGCTCTGGATGCAGCTGAGCAGCCTTCACCCCTCCATTGATATTTCTCATCTGGAGGAACATCCCAAACATCTGGATCCCAAACTCAAAGATGGTGGGGGTCATGATGATGATGATGATGACGATAATGATGATGATGCAGATAGTTTGATGATAAAGACAAGACATATGTTGCCCATGCTGTGCTGCAGAGTTTGGAAACGTATCGTCATGTGATCCAGCAAACCGTGTTGACCTTAAACATGACCCGCCCATGTTTGCGGTGTCTTCTTTAATTTCAGATAACTTGTTTTCAGCTAGAGTGATGAGTGTATAAGCATATGTGAAAATTAGGTTGCATGAAGCATTTATACAACTTTACAACCTAAAGCCTTTATGTCCATCTACAGTAAAGCTGTGTCTGAAATCACCCAAATGAAATACCACTGCCCGCCTTCAGCAGTCTATTGGATGAGCTTGTCATCATATTGGTTTGCAAACAAGCCTATATGTTGGTGTTAGCATGTTTCTGTCCATCAGAAAAGTCAAATTTCACACAAAAACAGCAAAGAAAGCAGAAGCACTCTTCTCACTTTAAATGCAGAAGTTTCTCCAGACAGGATTAGGACCACCGGGGCAGCACATGATGTCTGTTTCCAGGCCCTGCTCCCTGTTATTTCATCACTTAATAAATCATCTTGTGAAGCAAATTTAAAAAAAAGAGCTCTCATCCTCAAATCCTCCTCTTCCTCCTTCCTCTCCTACCCTCATCCCCTTGCTTCCTCCTCCCTCGCTCTCCCCGCTCTCGTGCCCGTCGTTGGTCACCGTAGCAACAACGACGACGAGGACCTGTCTCCGGAGCAGAAGATGGAGAGAGAGCGGGAACGGAGGATGGCGAACAACGCGCGGGAGCGTCTGCGGGTCCGCGACATCAACGAGGCGTTCAAGGAGCTGGGCAAGATGGTGCAGCTGCACCTGAAGAGCGACAAGCCTCAGACCAAGTTACTGATCCTGCACCAGGCCGTGGCCGTCATCCTCAGCCTGGAGCAGCAAGTCCGAGGTCGGTTCAATGTAGACACGCAAACGTAGACCTCACTAATGGTTTTACTTTTATCCTCTTCTGCTTATTTATTCATGTATTTATTACAACAATTTATTGTTCGTTATGATCATAAAAACACAAACACACTAATATTCTGCAGCTTGTTGTTCAACTGACATGGTTGTGAAAGTAATGAATAAATAATATTTCCATTTACTATACACACGTTATATAAAATGAAGAAGTTGGACAGTTGGCCGTGCTAGTGATCGAGATCTAGTTTAAGAGGCTCCAGTAAAACGGTCACTGATCACTGACTGCAGTCGTTCATCTAGTCGGCTGTGATGGAAAACTCTTTGAAATTTACTATAATTTAAAAAATCGAAATTAGTGATAAGAACGTGGTAAAATATGAGATTTCATTTTATTCTATTTAGTATGAAATAAGCAACTGCAGCTGCAGTGACATTGGGATCTTAAAGATAATCTAAATGTTTTACATTCTGAAATTTCAAAATGTTTCCTATATTGTAAATCTTAAATTACTTAACTTAAATTACTTGAATTAATTAAGGTGGATCATGAGGTTACAAATCCAGCATATGTAGTGCTACAAGAGCTCCAGGAGAGGGCAGCAGTGGCACCTGTTGACTGTCTTCAACCTGGCTGAAGTTTCTGGCTCTTTTGGCTTCAGTGTCAGTACTTGTGTAGTGACCCAGCACGGAGACATACGTCAGTGAAAAACACAGTCAGGGATGATATCAATCTCTCCCCCTCTCTCCCTCGGTCCAGAGCGGAACCTGAACCCCAAGGCGGCCTGTCTGAAGCGTCGCGAGGAGGAGAAGGGCAACGTGTCATCGGACGGGGCTTCCCTCTCACTGGCCGCCGCGCACCACGCCATGAGCGACGCCTCCAACCCCCTGGGACAAATGTAAGACGCAGCAACATCTCCCCCCCCCCCCCCCCCCCCCCCGAATGGTCAGAAGGTTTCACTTAGTCACTAATCTGCTGTTGTACCTTTAACTTAAAACCAAAGAATTCAGAAACCAGACCAGAAACTTCAAGCAATCAGTTTGTTAAATCACTTGGCAAACTAAACATTCCTTCAATGACAATAAGTTGAGGTTAATAGAATATATGCTTCATTATCACATTTGGGCTCCCAATCACTGAATTGGAAAAGGACGTTCCTGCTTTCAGGGTCAAAATATGGGCAAGTTATCGTTTGTTTGATACAAATTAATTTGATGTCTGTGTACTTTTGAGACATTAGTTTCCTGCTGAACAGAATTATAGTCACAAAAACAAACTTTAAAGATATGTGTTATATAACCATTTATATCATCAAACCAACCAATCAATTTGCTCATTGGTAACCATTCTAAACTTTAAATTCACTGATGAAAATATATCATTATTTTGTCTTCTGACTTTTTTTTAAATAGTTTTTACTGTCACTCTCATGCAGGGGAGAAATAAAAGGTTTAAATTGACACAGGCAACATGTAGACCAAATACTTCCATCTCTTGAACAAATTTGGAGAAGTGCGTCGTTCAGCTCCTGGTGGTTAATATCTGGCAGAGCTGCCGATCTTTCAGTTGTCTAAAGTCAGAGGCCACAACTTGAGTTTCTGTCTAGTCTGGGTACATTTTAACAACAGATTGGCAGTAAGTGTGATTTTTAAGTGTGACTGTATGTGTGTCTGTCGCTGTTCTTTGCTCTGCTACTTTAGAAATGTTGAGTTGTGGAACAGGTCGACTGTTTCATTGAGCTTGTATCACGATGTTCTGTAGTCTTGAGGTACCAAAGGTCCTCGATAAGCAGCAGGAGTGACCGAAGTCAGTCAGACTTTCTTATCTGCAAAAGCTTTACAGTGAAAGAAATGAAGTAAAGGCTTTTCTTCTTTATACAATGGGGGGGGGGGGGTAAATACGTAATAAATACGTACAGATTTATCTGGGTCCAAAATATTTTAAAGCTGCTTTGTTTCCTAAAGATGTACATTCTTACTAAGAGTTAGGACCAAGTCATGACGCAGTCATGTAAAGGGAACAGTGGGCGGAGGGGTGTTTATGTGGTTGCAATCTGCAACCACACCACTAGATCCTACGCACTGTCCCTTTAAGTGTGACCGACCAGAATGTGATGAGATTTGCTGTGAATATTCATGGTCGCCAGAGGATATATGCTAATGATTTGGTCAGTGCAGAATTTTACTCTGGCATCACTTTCCGGCCAAAATGTCCACAATCATTTATTTCAGTTGACAAATAATGGCGATTAGTGACAGAATTGTCTAGATCTTTATTTTAAGGAAAATAACCCCCAAAAAGATATTTAAGGACCCTGGAATTTAATGAGCACAGTCATGCTCCCCAGAACATGTTCCCTTTCTATTCTGACACTTCATGAGCTTTTCCTCTTGACTGCATAAACTTGAGTACTTGTGCCTCCTAACCCCCCCCCCCCTCTTCTTTTATCTTCTCTTTGTCTCCAGGTCCAAGGTGCCAGAGTTCATCAAGATGATGAGTGACCACTTCCTCTGACAGCGTTTCCATGACAACCCGGCAATCGATCGACCCCCCCCCCCTCCCCCCCCACCCCGATCTCTGGATCTCCGGATCTCCGGCCTGACCACTCAGATCAGCCTCTCTCTCTCTCCTCTCGTCTGTCTCTTATCCTCCTCCTCACCTCCGTCTCCTTCTTCTGTCGAGAACACGAACTGCAGAGTCACAGTAGATGCTTTGGTCACCGAGTGAACTGGATGCTGCTTTGTGGAGACGTTGAGCTGTAACACCGGCTGCTACAAAAGTGGCGGTTTGTGGGAGCTTTTGACACAAAGTGACAGCAATGGACAAGTCTTTGCGATCACATCATCCAAGAAATTCTTCTTCTTGTACTACTTGTTTTATCAGCACTCCCAGTTGTAAAGAACAAAATGGTTCTATATATATATAGTATATATGAGAAAAGGAAAACATGACAAAAAACTTGTTAAAAGAGTGCGACAGGACGCGGGCGGTGAGGAGGGTACGGGTTGTGGAGGGTTGTTCAGAACGGAGCGAAACATATCACAAAGTGTTTTAAAGAGTTTTCCTTTCTTTTTTTAAAGCAACATTGCGCAGCTGTCGTTGGATGCAGCTCCGGCGCGTCTCTGACTGAATGGCAATCTTAACGCCACACTGTGGATGAAGCTGTGCCTGATCTCCTCTTGGATGCAAACCAGTCACATAGATACACACGGAGAAGCGAAGCGAAACAAACAAAAACAAAAAATGTCAAGAAGTATCACAGAAGCAAGCTGCCCACTCACACGTCCCCTTACGAGCCACACCTTTCCACAGATCAAAGTATACATTTAAAAGAAAGAAGACATGAGGTGCCGAGTCATTCGAACAAACCAATTAAGTTCTCAAGCGCTTTTTGACGATCATAGATGCCGAGAGAAAAACGGGGCTCAACAGGAAAAACGGGGGCAACCCGTTCTTCCCCTTCTAATGCATTCCCTCTTAACCTGCAAACATTCACAGTAGATTGTGTGAAGAAAAATCTCAACCTCTTTGTGTATTTCTATTAGTGTTTTATGCTAACGGCCGCGTTAACTTTGTTAGCAAGTGGCTAAATTGTGCGAACTGCTAACTCTTTAGTGTGATCACATACAAAAGCCTGGAGAGTTGTACCTAGATGGCCCGTGTGTATCGACTGGGAGGAAGAGAACACTTCAAGAATCAATCATTGAATCAGTTAATCAATCAATCAGTGAATGACTCCAGAGGGACTGAGGTGTTTCAATTATTGAGGCTAGAATTACAGAAGAGAAGCATGAAGGAAGAATCATGCAGTAATGAAAACGTGTACTTCTAAGGAAAGACTTTTCTCGACACCTTCATTTGAGATTGTTATTGTGGGTTTGTAGTGCGAATGCAAACATGACGACAGAAAGATCCCGAAGCGGAGTCCTTTGTCAGATATTCATCAGCATGCCCACAGGTCAGAGCACGCAGGAGTTCTAATCGGCGTCCAGGCCTTGGCTGAAGTCTGAGGATTGCTGGGCAGATGGTTGGGAGGACGGACAGATGACACACAGGGGAAGAGGGCCGCACTCAGCACTGAAGTGAATTCTATTCCATGTTTCAGCACATTCCCCGAATTACGATCACTTGAATCGAGTGGTCCGGATGTCCCCGAAGGCCTGAGCTATGAGAGTTTGGGAGTCGTTGAAGGGTAAGGGGAAAGGATTTAAGTGGGCCAACATCCTTAGGAGCTAGAGATAGAGGCAGAGGAGGAAGGAGCTCGTGGTCTGCATGATGGCACCGCTGCAGGGGAAGCAAGGGAGCAATCATCACGGTGAGGGGTGTGTACTTTTCTTCTGGGGGCCAAGCAGCAGTAGTCAAAGCATTCGTGTGTTGGACTCATTTGGTTCGCCCATTTCCTGGTTTAGTATCTGAATCCCTAACCTGCACACCGGACTACCCTGCCCTGAGTAAATACCTTGGGGGACTTTCTGATTGACCACTTGATGCTAGCTGGGTGTTGCTGGGACCATTAGCTGCTACACACTTCATTGGCCTTGCAATCCTCTAGGGATGTTGATGTCTGGCAACATGTGGAACTGTCCTCTGTTCTGCATTGCATTGTAGAGACTAAAGCCTCACATCTAGTAATGACCTAGGGTTCAGACATTCTGATTACCTTGGTCTGCTCAATATACATGAAAATTAAAATCATATTTGAATCAAATGACACCAGATCAGTACTTACCCTGGTTCCTGGTGTATAAGTTTGGAAGAACATTGACTTGGGAGTGATACAGGATCGGGACAAAACGGGATGTGGCAGTGACAAAAGTCATGACCGGGACCTTTGAGGAATAAATACATCCAGACCAGATAGGGCAGGAAGAAGATGGTAGTGTTTATTGCATTGCTATGCATCAATGTCTACTGATTGGAATATCTGCAAGGACGTTCATTGTTTTCTGGTGTCAATCTGAAAGTCCCCTTTCACCATCGCCCCAGTGTGAACCATCCTCAGTCCAGGCCTTTGTTTAATACCCGGTCCCAGTTCTGTCTTCTCTGCTGACCCTAGCCTTATGAGCCCTAAACCAGAGCCCCACCTAAGTGGTCCCACAGATGCAATTTGAAAATTCACATTTCTACCAATGTGCCTTTTTAGAGTTCATATCATTCGAGTTGCCAGAGGAGGACACGTACCTGGTCTTTTAATAGGATGCAAGCTTAGGGAAACCTGTTCTTAGTCGTTAGGTTCTATGCAGTCAGGTTTTTTACCAGACCTGGGAATTTAAAAAAAGCTAAAAAGGAAAAAAAAGTATTTTTTTGGATAAAAAAAAAAAAAAAAAACTAACCTGTATTTAATGTACTGTACGCTTATATGTAAGTAGACAGCGTGATCTGGCTTGGAGCCAATGAGGCAGACGCTTGATTTAGCAAGATGAGCCCCCGCCCCCTCCTCCCCCTCAAGTTCTCCAGAACCCCAAAACCCTTCCTGGTCCTGCCCCAGCCCTGTTTCCATGGTGAACTACGCGTCTCTTCTTGTATTATAGCTTATCAGCTTTTTATCAATATTTGATCGGCTTGTCCGTAAGCCAATGTAGTCTTCAGTACAAAGTGTGTGGTCGTATGTTGTAAAACAGATTTTCTTTTCTCTCTCCCTCTCTCTCTCTCTTGCTTTTTTAAGAAGACTCTTTTCTCTTATTACTTTTTCTTTGTCTGTTCTGGTTTACATGTATATTATAGAAAATGTAAAAAAACAAACAAAAAAAATTTGCGGTCTGACAGCGTTGTTCTCTGTCGATGGTCATTTTGACGCGGTTACACTCCTACCCAATCAACAGGAAGGCACGGAAACTGGAAAAGAATCTATTTGAGTAAATCAATCTATATATAACTGTACAAAAAAGTATATACAATATATAAGGAGGGTGCCCTTTTCTGTTATTTTTTTATTTTCTGTTTGCTTGGGGAGGACTTATTTTCTCAAAGACTGAACAGGCAGAAGTTGGCGAGGCCCCTCAGTGGCCCCTCAGTGTTATCAATGACAACACACTCTGACTAGTACGGCACCCTGCGCAGGACAAAACGGCTCCACTCACTGCTCTCTATCCAAGGCAACAACACACAGACGTTTGTAAATTGTATGCAACAAAATGGCAAACTTTACCATTATTTTGAAATTGTGTATGTAAAAGTTATATTTTTACATGTAGACTGTTGTTACTTTGTGTTTTAGAAATATGTTGTATCGGTTTTTTTGTTAAAATATGAAAACGTAAAATTCAGTGTGTGTTGAAAAAATGTGTCACATTGAAAATGTAGTGAGGTAAAAGGTTCAGAATATTTTTTTTTTTTAATTTTTCAAAATTATGTTTATATCTGTGGGAAACATTTTGAGGGTTCGAGGAATCAGAAATCATAAAAGATATATGATATTGGTTTAATTCTCCATGCCTCATGACATTACCATTTTTAAATGTATTTTTTGCAGAGAAACATGTAAATAGTCATAAAACATCTTCTGTGGGGTGAGGACTTGCCGGTCATGGGCGATGATGATGATGATGATGAACTTGTTTGATTTTTCTTAGCTTCAGTCCTGTTTGTGGTCGACCATCTGAGTGTAAGTCACATGAACCTCTGAGCTCACACCGTCAGAGCCGGAGGAACAAAAGACCCAAAACAAATACATGTTCCATTAAATGCTGATTCATCAAAACAAAGGATACCACAACTCAAAGGTATACTACCTTCTTTTGCTAAATGCAAAAATGTGTAACAAATAGAAATTGGTTATAAAATAATACTAATCTTTTTAGTCGGAAACTGTTTTAGGGTAGTATCACAAAATCTATGATTTTATGTTTAGTTACATAAATTATGACAAACACGTAACTGAGGAACCCAAAGAGTTAACAACAAGCCGACTCTGACTCCTGTGCATTGGTTCTCTTCAGGACGGGTTGTACATGTTGATTAAATGAAACACCCTCAGCACTTGATTCAAGATTAATATATGAACATTTAGTAAAAGATTGGAATGTCTCTAATATAAAGAAGCAGGTCGTCAGCAAACAATCTTATCAGCTATTTTCCCAAAAAGATATCGGATCATGTGCAGGGCAGGTTCAGTCATTAGTTTTCAGTGTTTGCCATTAAAATTGAGCTTTTTGTCAAAAAGAAGAGCTGCTTTGAATTGGACCTAAAGGTTAAACACTAGGATTGAATCTGTCAGTGTCAGTGCTAAATGTATTTTTTGCGTAATGTTATTTTTGCGATGCTTCATTTGGTATTTTCTCTTTGTTGTATAATCAAGTCATCTCCTGAATTACAGTATCTTCATCTTTATGTTACCCCTGATGTTTCTATTAGCGTTCCTTTTCCCTCCTTGTTGTACATACACACCTCATTTCTCTTTTTCAGTGACTGTGCCATGAGCTTTGTAAGCTGTTAACTCTGTACCAGGTTTACTACAATAATGAGTTGAATTCAAAATGGCCGCTCCTGTCCTTTGTTTTCCCTGCAATGTCAGAACCAGGAAGCATTTCTCTCTTCTCTCATCAGAGCTTACCCATCTAAATACACCTGTGTATACTTCAGGCACGAACACCAACCGACATCAGTAGGACAGCCAATCTGCTACATTTATATCATTCTAAATTCAATCATTACAAATCACTTCAAACATGTTATACAAATGACCAGTCTGGATGCTAACATATCGTTCCTCTGAAAGAAAGAAGATGATCAAATGAACAGTGAAGGAAGGTGTTTTCATTTCTTCAACCTCCACATAACAGACGATGTAAGTCGTCCACTGCCAAAAGAAAGAACTATAAACGCCTGCCAATATCTCTGTTTGCCTAACATTTCATTTAAGGCATTGCATATTTTTCCAGTTTCATATTCATGAATAAGTAAAAAGTATTTTTTTCTGAACCATCTTACATTATTCTTGGGACACAAGCTTATTAAACCTCACGCGTATTTTACTTTTATTAAATAAGTTCGTTGAAGGAATTGACGTTCACAGGATTCTCTAAACGGACGACCATGAAAAGAAACTAGAAGGGCACTCAGAGCCCCCTTCAGCACCAAGTGCCCTCTCTTGCAATAGTAATGAAAATATAATAAGTATCCGCCCCATGATTCTGATCCGCTCCAAAATGTAAATGTTCTTTCTTGTCCCATGCTACACCCTTCAACCAAGTGTGAGAATGGAGCCACGAGGTTCCCGGGATCCTGCTGAAAGACAAACTGAAGACAGAACCTCCTGAGCAGAGGAAATAAACCGACCGACAAACTATTTGATACATTTTGAGATTATATTTATGTTAGGGTCCTAATGAGCTCTGTTTTATAAAGTTGTATTTCAAATGTATTAAATCATGTGCTATTATTAGTGCTCAGTGAGCCACAGTCAATACTAGCAGTTTCAAATCAATACATTTTTGACATTTAACATTTCAGTAAATTCTGGATTTTGCTTATTGTTGACATTTTTTACAGTAAGCGGCATGTTTTTTTCCGGTGGTTATTCCCTACCATACATTCTCTCGAGTCGGATCAGTTTCATTTCTGTGCGTCCGTTGTAGAGGTAGGTCCAGGATGTGTTAGCCAAGCTTAGCACAGAGAATGCAAGGAGGGAAAACTGTTTGCCTAACTCCGAGAAAAAATAGACCTTCCAACAATTTCCAAGCCCTCTGATTTACATGTTTAGCTAACAAGCTAGTCACCAATTCATCCGAGAGTCCACTGGGTTTTGTGGTCGGTAGAGTGCCGGGTAGAACTCAAACCTGGCAACACAACAAAGAGCTTCAATGCTAACCGCTGGTAAAACCACAGTGTCTCATTTTAACATTTCTATTTCTACAGCTATCCAATAAACACGTGAACAAGACAGACGTGGAGGTGATGCGGATTTTCAACACAACTTAGAAATGTGTCGGTAATGTTGTGAATGTATTTGAGATGATGGATGGCTAACGTACAGTTTCTTGGAAAAGTTCAGAATTTGATTGCAGCAAATCTGCACAGCTGTTTCTGTCTCATCCCAGCTTGGGACCACTTTTATGAACCAGGATACGGCCCCACATTTTAAAAAGTAAAAGAGCGATATAATATAATTTAGCAATGACAGGGAAGAAGTTATTTAAAATCATTTAAAATTTCCACATAGATTACAGGACACTGGACTTTCCAACATCCCAATGAAGATCAAACACAAATACACAAATGGACACGAGGTTATGTGGACTCATCCTCTTACTCAGTTCATCATGTTCTCTCTTTGTCATTTTCAAAGACATGCTTCATTTTCAGTATTAACATCATGAGGTGAAGGTGAAAATATATGAACTGTGGCCTTTTTTCTTTCTTCTTGTTCCTTGTGATGCAATTCAGTGATGAGATGGAAAAGAACAACATACACAGAATGACCCTGTAATCAGTGCCTGGGCTTTTTGTTAAAGCTTCCTCTGTCGAGTGCTCTTTTGCTATGGATTAGACTTAGTGCACCCTATTATATGAGCAAATTTAAAGTTAATCTGTCATAAATTAAAATATATTTGGCTTATTGTTTTGCAGGGGCAATCCTTTTATATCGTGAATACTGAAAAGAATAAGTAAAGAAAAAAACATTCAGATTACTGTACGAGAACAGAATAACTACAATAAAATATTCCACTTTTTTGGAAATGCTCTAAAAATCAATGATGAATTTGTTACTTTATTGTATTATATTTAAAGATGTTTTATTTGAACCACGTGTTCAAATGAAAACACCTGTGAGGTTTCCTGTGTGACGGGTCACAATAAGAGGCCACAGTGGGGGGACGTCCCATCCCAGCCGGCAAACAGATGACAATACAAAATATCAGAAAAAAATAAAAAAAAGTTACACTTTTCCCCCAGTGTTTGGCTGAGTGCCTCGAATCTGTATTCCATTGTATTTTTCTACACTTCCATTTTCTTAATTATTTCTGGTTGTATTCTTTTACTTTTTACTTTTGATTATTATTGTCCTTATGGTTGCTGGTATTGTTGATGTTGTTATTATTATTACACTGTTTGTATTGCAGATCAGTGGAGGTGTTGGGGGAACAGGTTCTCTTGGGTTTCTGTGCTGAGGGTTTTATTCTTTCTCGTACCAGCCCAGCAGTCGGCTGTTTGTTGCCTGTTGGTTCCCATCTTGTCGTGATTCAATGAGGTTCATGTTCATGACCGTTCTGTAGCAATAAATGTGCCATTTTTATAATGCAGCGCTTTGAGCGCGTCTTTCTTTTCATTCCGTACAGCGGGGGGGGGGGAGGGGGGAGGGGGGAGGAAGGCGTAGAGTAGGAAGATATCATTAGAAGTTTAATTCATTTTGTGAACGTTTTTCCTCTTAAATGAAACAAAAAGAGTAACGTATATAAAAAATAAACTGAGCAGCAAGAGATCCAAGAACCGGCTGGTTGCAACTGTGGACTTCCTTGCCTTTGTTGGGCTATTAAGATAAGTCTATTAAGATAACTTTACTGCAGCTGTTAAGGCTCGCGTCACCTCTGACCACTACAATCTGATCAGTTCGTGCTTGAGTCCAAGTTTGTGTCAAATTTGAAGAAAGTCCCTCCAGGCGTTCTTGAGATATTGCGTTAGAAATTGTACTTTGTTGCTGGCCAACACTGTAACATTTTTTAAAGTGACAGAGTAGAACAGGATTAATTTCCTGTCTAGCCCCAGGTCTTATTAAACCAAGTCTAAAACATGACGATATGTTTTGAATATACAGTAACACCAGTGGCGGGCCGTGCATTTTATACCTGGGCCTTCTGTGCTGTCCTGCTGAGCTACGGTTATTTGCTTCTAATACGTGTATTGTAACAATACACGTATTCGTATTAAACCGTTCGGTACGAGGCTTACGAACCGAACAATACGTTTGAATAATACTAGTGCGTTTGGAAAATGCAGAAGCTTAAATTGTGGGAAATATAATGTTTTCGGTGGACTGCACTCACGTAACAGATAAATCAGGCTGGCCCACTGACCAATCACGGCGCACGTTAATGCAGACGTACTTAGGAGGCTACCTCCTAAGAAATAGGGGCTGAAACTGATTGGATAAGAGCTCTCCTTAAAACAAGCTGCAGGCTGGAAGCAGAGCAACAGAGGAAGATAGGAGCTGTGCAATGAGAAAATAAGCTAATGGGGAAAAAAATGTATAATACATGTAGTGTATTTGTGAAAAATGATTCAATTATAAAAGAGCTATAACTTTGTGATTCTGTTTATATATATATATATATATATATATATATATATATATATATATATATATATATATATATATATATATAAAGACTAAAGCTGCTCAAATAAATGTAAAATGTACAACAGGTTCCTCTCAATTGTACTGTAGAAGAAGTATAAAATGGCAGAAAATGGACACAGCCAAGTTAAGAGTCCTCAGTTGATGTAGCATTGCACTCCGGTAACATCGTTACACTCACAATGGACTAATACAGCAAAATCGAGTGACATCACTTGTAGAAATGCATCAAACTTCACACAGCTCCCTCTGGAGCCACAGAGGTATTTATACATCTTTTTTTCACATATGCAGTAGTACTCTCCAATGCCTGTAATCAGACATTGATGTAAAATCATAAATAGGTCTCCCTCTTCCCCAAAAGTACCTCAAAATAGTACTGGGTGAATATTCTTATTAGTTTTCCATGACTGAAAGGAGAACTATGTTGAAAGCTGGAAAGTCTGTTGACACATTTTTTTAAACTGATGACATTCTTTATTTCGTTTGGTGTGTTCACTTCATATTTGTGTTGGTTTAGCTAGCGATAGAGATTTAGCTCAAACATAACCCTTCATAGAGCACACGACATGGAGCGACAGCAAGAGAAGGGACTTTTCTTTTAGTTTATCCTGAAGACAGCCTGATTTATGCGAGACTCGTCTGCGAGGGTCATGAGAAAATTCCACACGGCAAAGTGACTCCACTAACCAGCATGCTGCTGGCTGTCTGAAGCCCGGTAGCTGAAAAATAAGATGGATGAAAGCAGCGGGAAGTCGGTGACTGTTTAGCCCACATACTCACAGAGACCTGGATCCATCGTTCATCCCGGATCAAGCTGCAGTTGACTGGCGGACAGCAGGACACAGAGCAGGACTCCGGTGGAACCAACTGAATTCCGTTGTGCTTCCCTGTGTTGCATAATGACAATAAATAATCCTTGAATCCATAAATATCTGTATTGTGAGCATAGAACATAACACTCAGTTTCCTCCCACAGTCCAAAGACCTGAAGGTGAATTGAAGATTCAAAGTGTCCCGTTGGTGTGAGTGGTGTGAATGCGAGTGTCAGCCCTGTGATGACACTTGACGCTAATATAAATTATTAAATGTGTTTACAGGCTTTTTGCTGGAACAAGCAGGGACAGGTTACACGTTGCGTCATGATGAGCGCAAAGGGTTCTTCAGGTGAAGTTAGGATGACTCTTCGTTTTGACTCATCAAGGTGGTTCCATCCGTCTCTGCTTGCAGGCTGCAGTGAGTTCACCAATATTTCTATGATAGATTTTTTCTTTAGCTGATTGTTTCACTTCCACAAACCACATCCAGCTTAATCCGCTGATGATCCAATGAAGATTTTTTTTACTGCTTTAAGACCTTATTGCATCCTTTGATATATTTCTATGCGGACGACTCAGATCTATTTCTTATTTCATTCCAACAACGTGAGCAGAAGGCTAAACTATTAGCAACATTTTCTTTTTTCATGTCTGAAATGCTTTGCCGATTTATTGGGGATAAGTCTATCTTACCTTTTCTGAAGAGACGTGAACACACATCTGCATTTCTAGAAGAACCAATAGGAACACCCTCTATCTGATATGACCTGTGATTGGCCCGACATCTCCTGTCATGGGCTATATTCTCTAAAGCCTGAAAACAGAGCCCAGAGGAGGTGCAGAAGTCTATTACGATATGATGAAAAGGTTTATGGAATCTTTGCCCATTGACGCCAAAACTAAACTGCATACTCCAGCTTTATATCCCACTGTAGAAATCTAGATGTCATCTGTGACCACAAGCTTCATTTGACCACCATGTGAAGTCTTTTGTACAGTCTTACATCCTGCACCTTTGCAACATTTCAAAAAACACAAAAAACTATATTCTTATTATTTACAACCAAGACTTTTAGTTTTGGAACCAGTGACGCCTGAAATAAAGCCTCCCACTTCGCTACTAACTTCCAAAAACAAAGTGATTTGATTTTGGTGTAGATAGTGCCCCATCGTGGTCTTTCATAAAGCACTTCTCACTTTCACATTTCAAGTTATTTTTGGCTTACGTAAAGGCCTTGCCCTGTTCTGTGTGAAGACTTCTATCCAATCTCAATAAACCGAAGCATTCAGGTTCCTGTTTGTTGTCCGTCTGTAGTCATAGTAGAGTGGACCACATTTGGGTGGGCTTTGGTTGCATTCAGGTAAACATTCCATGTGGAGAGCAAATGAGGCCGCACACTTTTGCCGAAATGCAATCACCCATCGGCTATCGTCCGCCGAAAATTTTTGGCCTTTTGTTAATCTCTATAAACAGAAATCTGCATATGAATGCAGATATACAATCCTGTTGTGGACGTTGTCTCAACTGCAACTACGTTCTCGCATCTCAAGTTGCTCGATGGACCGTAAACGGACGACTGAAGAGGAAGTCTTGGCCCTTGATATTCAAAAAATCTACCTTTAACTAAAGACTTTCTATATTTCCAATTGGTTTTGAGAGATTTCAAGCCACTATTAGTTCAGAGCTACCAGAGTATATTTTTACTTCGGCATGACACAACATTCTGTTTTTAAAGAGGAAAAAAGATCCAATAAATCACTGAAGGGTGGAGGTTTGACCTCGACCTCCCTCGTAAACACCGATCAGCGCTCTGCTGCTTTTCATCTGACACGGCTGATTTTCCAGCACTGTTGGAACATTTTTCAAACCCGTTCAGTAATATTAGATCTTTTTTCACCCTGTTCGTCCACGTGGTTTTCCACCACAAATCATCAGGTGGTTGTTGTCCAGCTGTGGTGAACTGAGTTGTCTCAATATTGTTTGGGCTCAACGGATGTTATCAACCATCTAAAGTATCTCTCAGGAATTACATAGTTTGGACAATAATACTAGTGTGATGAGATTGTTTTAAGCCATTTGAACAACTGTCTTTACTCTACATAACAAAGTAAGCAACAACAGCAAATGTGCAGCAGAGCCATGAGCAGAATAAGGGAGAACTGCGTCGCAGTGCTGGTACTTGTAGCAGTACACTATAAGCATTAGTAGCATTGGTGATATCAGTAAAAGAAACTGGAGCACAATGTTCCCCTCTGTCTAATAATGTAACAATGCTACTGGATCTGCTGAATCTCTGTGACCTTTACAAGCACACCAGTGCTGTGATACTGAGAGGTTTCTGTCAACTCTCCTGCTGAGATGAGAATAATCCCAGAACAAATCCTCTCTCTGGCCCTGCTGGGTAACAGTCACACTTCCCTCATATTTGTTCATGATAGCGGGTTTTTTGTCCTCGTACATTGCTGAGTGGGGTATTTTTTGCAACTTTGCTCTTAGTCTGCAAGTTATTTTTAGGATTATGCATTTTATTTGGGATTTGATCATTCCTGAAAAATATGTTTTCATCCGAACCACCTGGTTAAATAAAGGCTGAAGGCTGAAGGCTGAAGGTTAAGCCAGAAGGTTAAGTTTCAGTTGGAATGACTCAAAGGACGGCAATGTCAGTCCGTTGGTTGGTCCTCCGCTTAAGTTTAGACTGAAATATCTTGACAACTTTATTCTAATTAAATAGATCGCTATGGAACTTTGTACGTGCATTCATGGTCTCCTGAGGATGAACCCTCCTGGCTCTGGTGATCACCTGACTTTTCTTCTGGTGCCACCGTGAGGTTGACATTTGTTGTTTGGAGTGAAATATCTCAACAGCTGTTTCAAGGATGCATAATGCATTCTAATAACTTGGGTGGTCCTCCGACTTTTAATCTAATGCCACCACGAAGACAAATTTTGTTTTAAGATATTGGAAATGTTTGTTGTATAATTTGATAAACATACTGGAACGTATACAGCAGTTAGAATGATGTCTTACAAAAAGTTACCAGCTCCTATTTTGTGCGTTTTACTACGAACGTCCAGCAACACTTGTCCATTTCTGCTTGTTTCATGCACACAATCTTTTCAAAATAAACTAATCAGTTTAGGCAACATATGTACGTACATAACTGAGGTTACGTACATAACTGTTTGGGTTAAACTAACAAGTTACGTGTCAAATAAATCAACTTTGACATCTCGCGTCACATGAGGAAGCACCAGCGGTCTCCTGGCTGAAAGATCGCCGTTTGCTGAAACCATCCACCTCCCTTCCTCTTCATACTTCCTCATTCATGATTACGTGGAGAACATACAAAATAATACGAAATAACGCAGCATTTTTTTTCCATAGGTATAGCTACGACTGTTGGATGAGACGAGCCTGCATGTTCATTAACCCCAGGGGATGAATCTCTTGAATCTCTTGACTTTTCATAATCTGGTCAAAATTAAATGTTGTCCAACTCTTTGATTTATGGGCATTCAGCATGACGAAGTCAAAAGACGAAACCAAAATTGTCTGAGTGTGTAAGGTGTGGCAATGTGTGAGGACATCGAGTCAAAATCCTACTTCTTCTCTGACTCATAACTCAGTCACATCTTATGAATGAGTTAGAACAATAACTCAGAGATCCATTTTAGAATACCAGGACGTCAGTCTGGATAGGATTTAAATCACAGAAGGACTAGCGAGTTCAATAGAAAACAGTTCACTGTAGTTATCACCGGGGCCTGTCCAGAGGGCATCAGTGATCAGGGCAGGTAATGCTAAACCCCGCCCCCCCCCCCCCCCCCCCCTTCCCCCTAGACAAGTAACTGAACGGGGCTTCAGTCTGGTTTTCTCACCTGTTGGCAGGGGTGGAATGTAACTAAGTAGAGGGGAGGCACCACAGTTGTAAAGTATTTCACTCTTTTACTCCGAGGTTCTTTTACCCACATAATATTTTCAGTCAAACAACCTACACGTGTCTGCTGTCATGAACCATCTCAAGTTTTTCAAAGAGAGAAAACAAGACGTGACGAATTAATTGTTCGGCCACATGTTGACGTGATGAAGTACTGTATTGAGTACAAATTTAAAGCACTTTACTTTGAGTCTTTTCATGCCCCATTCTACTTCTACTCCATTACATTTTAGAGGAAGATATCTTAGTATTTACTCCACTCCAATTAAAAAGCTTTTTGCTGCATCTCCTTTTAATAACTGTAATAATTACCTCTGCTCCTGCTCCTTTAGGTCATGTCTTTGTCCGTCATTCCTGTTTCCTGTTTCCTGTTTCCTGTCTGGCTTCGTTACTCGCCTCTCCTCTCGTTTCAGATCGCTTCACTTTCTGCCTCATGTGTTTTCCCGCCAGTTTTGATCGTCTGCCCCGCCCCTGATTACTTTCACCTGTCCCTCGTTAGCCCTGCAGTCACCTGACCTGCTCACCTGTTTTGACTCCCCTCATTAGTCCGTTTTTTTCCCTTCGTTTTTAGGCGGTTTGTCCTCATCTTTTGTTTGGAGTTCTGTTACCTGGTTGACCGTGCCTCTGGCTGCCTGATGCTCTGTTGCAGAATAATAAGATGGACGATAGCAGTCGGTGGCTGTTGAGCCCACATCTTCACAGAGACCTGGATCCATCATTTTAGTTTTGTTTGTCATGTGCTTGTTTTGTTACAAATGGGTGACAACTGAATTTAGTTTTGCATCCCTGTGTTGCATATAGACAATAAATGATCCTTGAATCCTTGAATCCATAGATGTAGTTGTTTACTGAGCCAGCCATGTTTCTGCAGACAAACCAACCTGCTTCAGTTCTGTTGGACTTGAAGAGCTGTAGCATTCATTTTTTAAACTTCCACTTGAAGTCCTCACCGCCAAACTAACCTCTCCTCTGCTCCGCTGCCAACTCTTTCGCTCATGCATATTGCTTGCTCTTCGCCGCTTCACACGCACTGGCCCTATGCTGCTATTAGCCAAGAGCAACAACTCTAGATAGGCTCCTTGGCATTCTCCCGTCGGCCACCGTCGCTCTCCTACGCGGGAGAAGTTTCAACTGGTTGCACTCTGTAACCTCACAGCTAGATGTCGCCAAATCCTACACACTGGACCTTTTTAATAGTTCACAATGAGCCACCACCTCAACCAACCACAGCAGTAAAATCCTGCTTTTACATAAATGCACGAGTTATAATATTCTAATGAGGTGATCTGTAACAGTAACATGGGGACATTTCCCTGCATTGAGGACTTTTACTTTTAATACTATAATAATAAGTATTTTTAAACTGGGTATTAGTACTTTTACTTAAATAAAGGTAATGAATACTTCCTCCAGTGCCTGTTGGCATCCTGTACATTCTGCAGAAACTCAACATCTTCAGGCACCATCTTCTATGTGAAGAAAATAAAGCCACCTGGATGTAAAGTCCCACTGTTTAAACTGATGAAGAAAAGTTTCTTTCAGGTCCAATTCTGTGGCTGGTTCAGATGAGTTTTATTCACTGGGCAGTGGAGACAGAAGTCCACAACAGAGCTGTAGAACTCTCTCTGACCAGAGAAAGTAGACGTCTTGTTATGTAAGTTGTTGCAGTAGCGTGACTTATCAGTGTGTGAGTAAAGGTTGCGTCGGTGGGACGCTCCCATGCTGCAGCATGTTCCCTTTGAGCTGCAGTCACACCCTGAGCCACCGGGATGACACAACACATGTCCATCTCCCCGCCGGGTGCCTCACCTTCACATGAGGATGAAAAGAACTCTTCAGCACGCAGCTTTCCCTTTGTGACAACACAGTGAAGTATTTATATCTCCGTTTGACTCCGTTTGTTTGTTTTGCCATTTTAAAGACAGTTACCAAAATTCAATCTGACATACTTCAATCTCAATTCTCAGTCTACAATTTAAAATAAAGTGCAGTGGATTCAAACGTGACTTTGTAATGACCGACACGTGGGCAGGTCAGACTACAAGGCACAGTGATTCCAACGACAATGTATTTTGTAATGCGGAACAGATAGAGAGTATTATGAACACAATTCTGAAAAATATGGATTAAAAAAATAATTCCCTCATGAGACGACTCACGACACGTAAACGAAACAGAGTGAGATTTTAGTTCTTCTGAAATGTTTGGACTTTATCGTAATTAGCTGCAGTGACAAATAGACAGAGAATGCTGACGGATGCTTTGCTCCACTTTACTTTGTCACACAAACTGTTTTGCTCTGGGACATTCTGGCAGGACATCACATTCCTAGGTGAGGACGAGTTAGAATAAACAGCATCACATTTTTTATTGCCTTATTTTTAGTGGTGATGAACTTTGAGGTCATTTCTTTCCTACTTCTACTCCACTATTACGTCAGAGGGAAAAACTATTAAAGGGGAATGAGAACAAAGTGCAACAAGGTCAACATCTCATCACAATTTATTGTATTTGCTTAAAATATACATTAGCATTGGAGACACACACACATCACCAAACAGACAACGCTAGCAACAGTCAGCATCAATATAACAAATATGAACTCAACAAATGATGAAGACAACATAGTTGTTATATATATGTTTCCAATGCTGTACAGAGTGAATTTAGCTTTAAAAATCAATGAAGTTTGATACATAAATATACAAATATATTGTATAAATATATATATTGTGTATATATATATATTATACATATCTATTTAATAAATATATGTATACTGTATATACGTGTATATATATATTTATGTATTTAGATATATTCACATATACACATATATATATTACAATGTCCGTAGAACCTTCTGAACACTGACAGTTTCACTCCTTCTGTTTCAATCCACAGCGATCAAGCCACATGATAAAGTGCCACGTGCTGCACTTTATCAGCTCAGATTAAAACAATTTCCTGAAGTCTGACCTTCTAGCATCCTGATACAGAGACTCTCTGACGGACAGAAGAACTAATCACACTCAAACGTATTCAATAGTCTTTTCACAAACAGGCTTGTCCTCAACAAAATATGTGAATGAGATATTAGTGCCATATAATTGCATGTGTAGCCTACATATGTGTGTGTGTGTGTGTGTGTGTGTGTTTCCTCAGTGCAACCAGCTGAATGGGTGTGTTCTCAGCTCCAGCACAGAGGAATGTCAGGCGTGGTTGTCAGTGTTGCCCAACACAAAGCAGCTCTCGGTTCAGTCTGACACCTATGGCAACCAGCGGCTGTTTTACCAACAGCAGACTCCAAACCTCCACTGTTAGCTGTCAGGGCTGTCTGTCTGCAATGGGGGGGGGGGGGGGGGGGGGGGGGGGTGGTCTGACTTCCCTCACTGTGATTAAGGTCGTGATCAAAGTTTAGGTTTTTATGTTTTCAGGTATCACAACTAGCCTGTCTTTAAATGACCCCAATACTCAAAAATGTGTTTTTACTGTGTTTTCACCTTAAAGGGATAGTTTGTGTGTTTTGAAGTGGGGTTGTATGAGGTACTTATACATAGTCAGTGTACTGCTTACAGTAGACGGTGGTCGGCACGCCGCCTTTGGGAAAAAGACACTTAGAAATAAAACTAAAGCTTAGCGATAGAGGCAGCAGTAGAACAGCAACTTTTGTGTTGTGAGAGGTAATATTACTGTTATTGTCTGTGGCTTTGAAGAGAGCATGGATAACGACTTCAGCTCCCCCTTCGGAAAGGTCTGTGTGACAGCAAGAAAGAGTGGCACAAATATTCTAAACATAGCGAAAACTTCAACTGATACAGATTATTGTGAGGGGTTCTGCTGCTGCCTCGGTCCACAGCAGGACATTGCTTTGCTCCCGCGCCGGTACTCCTGTCTGGTTTCTCTAAACTGCGTAACACATTCTCACACCAATGCATCAAATAAATCTGCTCCAACTAGCATCACATTTACATGCAAATCCAATGCTACATGCAAAAGAAGCAAGAATAAATTATTTGCCAACTTGCAAATAAATATGAACTACATGCTGCATATTTTTATTTACACAATTTTTTTCTTCTTATTTTGGATTTACTGATAGATGGAAAGACAGACAGACATGATAATGATAGATTTTCAGTTCCAATTCAGACCTTCAATAAAGAATCATCAGTGACGTCAGAGAGGAGAACCACGCCTCAAGAGATGAGGACATTCCTGAATGAGTTACAATAGTTGCACTTTGGTGGGAGACTGGTGCACTCCATCTCCAAAAAATGTTGTGAGGGAGGTTCATAACTCATAAAGTTTCTCCTTGCATCTCCGCCAGACATCGCGTTTCCCTCCACTCTTCCCTCCCTGCTCATCAGCTCTGAACGGGCGGCCAGGTAAATCGACAACTACTCTGTGTGCGTGCGTCAGCGGCGTCGCGCGCGCTCACTACAACACGCCCAGGTGTAGCCCCGGACCCACCCACAAGGTAAACTCCTTTCGGGGCAGGAAAGTGCAGGATGTCAGTCGGCAGCAGAGCAACGCAGAGGGATCACTGAACAAGGTAAGAGGCTGATGATTTAGACCTGGACGCTGCTCGTCGGGTTCGAACCCGACTGCTGCTGCGTCGCTTTCAGTGCAGAGCTGCCGTCATCGTTTACTTACTTGCTGTGAGTTCACGGCACGTTTCCTTCGGTGCTGGAGTTAAACTGTCTGTGCTGGAGGAGCAGCTTTAGTCTGGCTGGGAAGTTGTTAGAGGGAAACCTGCGTAGAGACGGTTCAATCATAGAAAAGTACTTTACAGTTTCACTGTCTAACTTTGATCACTGTAAATCCATTAGGTAACATGTTTATACCTAAAATATGTCCTGAAAGTTTGTTTTGACCACATAAAAAAAACATATGTCGCTAGAAGAGCACAATTGTATATGGAAGAGGATTAGGGCCAATATTTGAGTTCTGAGATTAAAGTCAGAATTCTGGCTTTAAAGTCACATTTAAAAAAGATATATATTTAAAAAAAAAATGTAATTGAGTTCTAAGTTTAAAATGAGAATTCTGAGACAAAAGTCAGATTTTTACCTAAATGTCAGAATTCTGAATTTTCTGACATGAAATTTCCATTTTTCACAATGATGAAATGTATTGAGTGCTACTCTCCGTCAAAGGGCGAGTCTCTCTGTACTCTGCACTGTGCTCCGATAAGAGGGCTGCAGAAAGGAGACTTTATCTTTATTTCATCTGGGCGGGTGGCGGTAATGTCACTCATATTAGCACCTCATGGAGCCACTGTGTCATATCTTTGTTAATTAATGACAATAATAACAATAACACCGGACCTTTAACCACGACAGGGTGCAGCTGCAATGTGTTTGGACGAAACAGAAAGTCGGGTAATTGTTAAGTGTTTGTTAGCATTCTGGCGCACTGTTTGATACAGGTAAAAATTAAGAACACAGTCCAGTTATTGCTCCATTAATCTTTTTTTCATGAGGAAGTGGTCAATCCACTACCTCGCTAGAAAGCTTTTTGCCTCATTTAGCTTATAGTTTTAGTTGCACAGTGCTACTAAAGGACTAAATATTTTCGCCAGGAGTTGGTGGAAAACCAACATTGAAACCCATCGACTATCGGTCTGATGGTGTTTTTTTAGCATGTCGGGTCAACGGACCGTATTTCTGGATATCCGTGCCAAAACCTCCTCTTCCGTTCCCCTTCATTGTTTACAGTCCATTTAGCAACTTCAGACCTGAGAATGGAGTCGGAGTCGAGAGACGACGTCCACAACCGTATTGTTTAGAGATTAATAAAAAGCTCAAGAATTGTCAAACGATAGCCGTTTGGTTCTGAGGTAACGTTTCAGCCAATGAGTTCCGGCCTCTTTTGCTCTCCCCACGGACTGTTTACCCACGTGCAACCGGAGCCCGCTCGAACGCGATTGGTCGATACCACTCGGACAGCCAATGCAAACCAGAACGCTTCTGATACCAAAATCTTGTCCCGCTGGCTACAGATTCTGATTGATAGAATCTGTAGAGATTAGTGAAGACCGAACCAGAGCTAAAGGGAGAGAGTACATTCGACTGTCAAATGAAAGCAGCTGGGTAGACTTTGTGGATGTGTGGGGAGTTAACAGACTGTCACGGTGCCGTCGTCCTGCATTCTTCTGCATGTAAAACATTGCTGAGATGCTAAAGTCTCACCGACTTCTGCAGGCAAACAGAGGAGTCAGTCATGCATGTTTAAGTGTTTTCCAAGGCCGAGGAATGCTAAAAACCCCGACTTCATATCAGCTGCTAGCATCTCTCACTTTCTCCCTTTGGCGTCTTCCTCTTTATCTTCATGTCCATCCTTTTATGCTCTAATTGTCTTTATCTCCCTCCTTCTTTCTCACTTTTCCCCTTGTGTAGCATGTCTCGATTCACTTATCTGTTTTGAATTGTGACTCTTTTCCCCTTATTTCTTTCTTCTTTTTCACTTTTGGTTTTCTATTCTTTAATTGTTGTGCTAATTGTCTTGTTGACACGTGGTGATGCTTGAAGTCTATGTACTGCCACACCTCTCTTGACATCTGCTCTTTGAACTTGATAGAGTGAGTGACTGATTAGTTCTAACTACTGTATGTGCACTAGTTATGTACTGTATCTATTTTAAATAGGTTGGAATGTGTCATTGAGCTTCCACAGTGAGGGAAAAGCATTATGTGCTTTTAATTATAGATAGTGCGTCAAATGTGAAGTTCAGAAGACCATACTCTTTCTCTCTCCTCTTATCTTTTGATTTTGTTCTGTTTTCTGTATTTCCTCATTCCACTCTTTTACTTTCCCCCTGATCGCACCACTTCAATTCCTCTGGCTACAAAAATCACTCTTTCAAATTCACACCCTCTGTCTCTCTCTGTCTGTCTCTCTCTGTCTCTGTCTCTCCGTCTCTTTAATATATTTTAATGGGACTACATTCTTTCCCTTGACTCTGATCCAGACAGTTAACCAACCAGACCAACGAGAAAGCCCAACTGTGCTCTCTGAGTTTTGCCCAGCACACACCCACCTCTTACTTTCTTACTCAATTCTAATTCAATTCAGTTCAATTTAATAAATGTCCTGAAAATCTACGTACAAAAAGCAAAGATGTACTAGAATACAGACTTTTGCGAACAGAGCTGTGTAACATTACAATTTTGTAATAAAATATAAAAAATACAAATAGCATTATAAATAATAAGTAAAGTTGGTATAACAAACTTATAATAACAACATTTTACTAAGAATGTGTTTAGTAGTCTATTTACACATAAGTAAAGATAACTTGAGCTAAACATAGAACATTGTAGACATTGCGTTAAAATATATAACTACAAATAAGTGAGCACAGTATAACTGGTCAGTCTTCATGGTGGTTGTATTCCTTTGGAATTCCTTTTCCTGTCACAAAAGCTCACACATCTTGCTGCTGTGTTTGCACATTGCTCTATTTCACCCAGCGTTTGTGGAAGCTTTTCCTTATTGGTCGTATTTTCAAAGTATTTTTGTGTGTTCATAATATGTTCCTGACGTCTTTGCGTGGTAGCCTCTCTTGATGGCAAGGCAGAGTCTGTACATAGTCAGACTAGTGTTGAGTCGGTTACAGTGGGAAGGCGTTCCACCACTGCGTAGTCTCTGTTGAAGGCCAAATAGCATTCCAATTTGCTCTCGTTTTTGGTCGATTCTTTCCAATGTGTCAAGTAGTTTTCTTGTTGTTTTCTTATAATGTGGTTTTGTCTAACGGGGTCTGATTGTGAACAGAGTGCTAGAACCAGAGGGCTGATGGGGAATCTCTCTGGAGTTTCCCTGTAGCCGAGGGATGTGTTGTGGAGTGTGTTTTTAAGTGGTTATAAAATTCCAATGATCTTCTTTTGAATTTTGATAAATAGTGTGTATCGTCCTAATTGTGCTCTGCATGCATTATTTGCTGTTTTCCCATCGATGCAGAGAATGGATTTGTAAAAATTGCATTGTTGCAAGATTTGCAAACCGTAGGCATTAGATTTCAGTGTCTGCTCGGGTGATGCCAGAAACTGCAGACGGTTCTGATGCACTTACCAATTCATTGATGTATATGTTGAAGATGGTTGGCCTGGAAGCTGCGTCTAACCCTCCACCTTTGGGGAAAGAAGTCTGTGTGCTTTTGGCCAGTCTTTACAGCACACCTTTTGCTTGTGTACAATGATTTTATGATGTCATAGGTTTTCCCCCAGCACCACTTTCCAACACTATGTAAAGATTACATTAAATTGAAATCTAAGTGACAATGCATGACAGTTGATCATGTATTTTCCTCTCATACTGAGTGTCGCTATTTTTTGTTACAACTACTGATACAATAGCTGTTACTCAAGCAAGACATTTTTGATAGCATACTTTATGAAAATATGCATTTATAAAGGCTTGGTGACTACCCCAAGGTAAGCAGTGTTGGCTCTGTCAGCACTGTTGCTGTTGTTTGCACTTTTAGCACCTTTAGCACAGCTAGCTTCGAGCCACAGGCTCAGCCGTCGCCATGTTGAGAGCATGTGGAGGCAATAAGTGTGTTCTGAATTTTGAATTTACCACCTTTTAATAAGCAAAAGTGGTGTAACAGATCGCTGTTGTACTGATCCCCCATTACGGTTCTGCAAGAATGTGAACCGTGGATTAATTACACAGTTTAACCACAAAAGTGTGAAATAAAGTTCTACTGACCAACGTTAGCTAGCAACAATGGCAGCACTGCTAACGGCTAACCTATGGAGGTTGCATTCAGTTGCTTTATGATGCGTTCAGGTTCTGTACAGTGAAAATGAGTAATGGGCGAGGTACATTTTAGCCTTATCATCACGTTATATAACCTTTTTGTCTTTTGTACTGATCCAATCCGAGATCCGTCACTCCAATCCGTGAGTGTTATGATCTGTTGCACCCCTAGTAAGCAATGAGATAGATGATGTCATTGTTTTTTCAAAACCTGTGTCTCTTTCTGCAGATACCTGTGCGTATGCGTGTTGGGTTGTAGTGTCTCAATATGTGTGTGCAAATATTCACCGAAACCTCCATTATTTCACTATTTGGCAATGTCATAAAAGTAGAATGATACTAGAATGAAACACTGGGCGACTGTAGCTCAGGAGGTAGAGCGGGTCTTCCGCTTATCTGAAGTTCGTCGGTTTGATCACTGGCTCCTCCATTCTACTTGGCGAGATGCTAAACCTAAAGTGCCATCAGGGCGTGTGAATGTGTTGATGTTAATTTTGAAACTGTTGGCATGTAAAGTACAAAGAGTGTATTCGAAAGGAGCTATCTAAATTCAAGTCTGTTTACCATTTTCTCTTGAAAGTAAACATTTTTCAGATATGTTCAGTATGAATACTTTGTCTCATCTGTTAATATAAACTATTAACCAGAGAGAAGAGCAGCTGTAAGTTCAAGGGATCCGAATTGTGCGCTGGTCAACTAAACTTGTGACAGTGAGACGAGCATGTACAATGTTGCAGTGTTCTTCCATTGCTTGTGGTGAGTTTTTGTTCAGGGTGTTGTCGGCTGTCAGCATGGTCTGAAGGGAGTAAAGTATGTCTGTCTGTCTGTCTGTCTGTCTGTGTGTTTGCATTCATTCTCTTCATTCTGTTCCGGACAGACATACCTTTACCGTGGAAATTAGATCTGCTGAATGTGGAAGTCGGTAATGAAACTCTTCCAAACATTTCTTTTCAAAAAAATATTTTTTTGTTCTAAAACCCTTATGACACTGATTAAACTAATATTTTCTTATAAAAAAAAAATATATTTATATATATATATCCACGCTCGGTGGAAGAGGAAATTGAGGGACCACACACTATTGGCGGAAGTGCCATGGATTGATCTATAAGTCTATACATTTTGAGAAATAAAGTCTTTAAGAGGGCCAGAAAAAGTCACCAAATCTGGCAAAGCAGTTGCAGCTGTGTTGTTGGAGTTTTTATGCTCCAATGAAAATGAAAATCGATCAGGTTGTCTTTGCAAAATGGGTACTAACAAAAAGACCACTTAGAAACGCTAGTTTTCTAACTTGTCTATCGCTACTTTAATGGACATTAGGGTAATCTAAATCTGCAGTAGGCAAAAAAAATTATTAATATGTAAATTTAAACTATGACCCTAACGTTAATGTAAATAAGGTCAGTAGTGTTTCAATTGATATAAAATGTATCAAAAAATAAAAAATTCTTCTCTGCCATTGGTCAAACGAGCTTGGCTTTATAAAGCATTACAAGTATTTAGCTTCTGCCGCTCCAAAGTTTTACTGAACAAGCCGTCTATTGTGTGCTGCATTCACTTCTATTATAATACAAATGTCAAGTCGTCTGGTATGAGGAACACCCCGAGGTGGCATCTGGTGCCCATCAATCATTAACGCATTGAAATTTATGTGGAGCAGGAGAAAGTTCCCATAATGCTCTAAAAAAGCCTCTCTGTGCGGTCCATTAGTCACTGCGCTCTGTGTTACAACACATCCATACACTGTTTTCTTCTGTAAAGGAACAATTGTCAAAGTCAGTGTGACATTTAATTTAATTGCATTTCTGATTATCAGCTTTGCTGAGTACACTCCGCTTTAAAAACTGTTGTAATGGTGCATGCACCAGTTTAAACAGCTTTCCCAAAAAATGTTTGGGAACAATCTGTGTAGAAATGTAATCAAAGATATTAAAATAACAAGCTTATTGTTCACCGTGAGGAAGTAGCCTTAGTTTTACAAAGACATGCTAAGTCGTTATTACAATAATCTCCATTATATTATCTCTGATACAGATATCCGCATTTGAATGTGGATATCTGTTGGCAATGGAACGAGATTTTGGTATTGGAAGTATTCCGGTTTCTGTTTAGTCCGAGTAATATTGACCGATCGTGTTCGAGCGAAATGCAATCTCGTCATACGAATGACGATATGCAATCAGGTCGTGGACATCGTCGCTCAACTCGAACTCCATTCTCGCATTTTAACAAAGACGTTTGGGCCCGGATACCCGCTGGCTACACCAGAACCCCAGAAATAATTTTGCTCCCAGGGGCTTAATTATGGTCGGACCCATAGCCAATGGGTTCCAAGATTGATGGTACAGTAAATCTAAAGCAACACTGTGTATGTTAAAGAGTTAGCGTGGAGCTTGCTATAAGTCAGCACAGTGAATGCTAAAAAACCTGCGATCACAATCACCTTTCATGCCAAACTGTTGAGTGCTAAATTGTTAGCAGTACAATGGGAGGGAGCGTTACTGTGCAGTAAATTGTTAGCATTGTGTCAAGTATCACTCAACATCCTGAATGATAAGTGATATGATATGTGTAAGACTTCAATCACTCATCACAGAAAACTAAAGTGTTCCCATACACCCTACTGTGACCCATTGCTAGCATTGCACATGTTGGATTTTAGTACTGGCCCAATAGGAGAAGCTCATAATGTTCTGACTGAGCGCGTCATAATGTCACAAACTGCAACTCAACAATGACTCATCGGAAAGGAGGGATGGTGGATGGTGATGGCAGGTATGTCAGGAATGAGGGTGTGAGGCTTGAATGGCAGGCTGTCGCAGACACGCAAAATAGTTTGCAATGGTAACATCACATACTTCCGATCATTTCCATTTGTGTGTGTGTGTGTGTGTGTGTGTGTGTGTTGACCTAGTCAACTTACCCTGTAAATGGCAGCTCCTTGTTAAACTATGTGATGTGTTTTGTGTCCGTATCATTGTTGTGCAATTCAACCATCAGTTTTTAATGCAGGCTGGTGGCATGTGGTAATCTGATCCAAACTGGCGGAAACTTTGTCTGATATTCTTCTTGCGTGAAGAGGATGCCAAGTCTTTAGATTTCCTAGAAGTAGTTTCATGTAGAGGCACAGTCATTACTCTGTTTCTAGGCCCCTACATACTGACCGATAACAGCATTCTTACATGATTACGCGAGTAGGAAATAATGCAAGTAGAGACAGGTCATCAACATGCATCATGCTTCTGCGCTGTTCCCTTGTTTGGAGAATGAAATGTGTCACTTCATTCAATTATAATGAAGTGAGTCAACAACGTTGTAAATCTGCTGACAGTGGACATGTTTCACACTGTTATATAGAACCACGGGTTTCGCAATGGTTCTGTCACGATCGTCAGCTTTTGTGGATTAGCTGCCCAACTTTGCATTGTGTGTATGAGTCTATCAAGTGTTATTAGCCTGGGACCACTCACCTGTGGGTCTGTGCAAAGCTCCAGGGCAGTGCAAATGGTACATTTTAAATTGACAGTGTGTTTGAAATCAACAACTAGGGATACTTCGGAACCAAGTCGATGCCAAAATTCTGAAAATGTGACGGTACTTGTTTTTCAGAGGCAGATCTCAAAGATTAGCACTTTATCACACATCAGAGGTCCTCTCGGTTCCAAGTGCCCAACAGTAGGGTTGTTTGGCATTGCCATGGGTGATTGCCAAGTGACAATACGTGCACAGTAAGTTCTGATCACATGGTGTGTCATAATCATCACTGGAAAATAAATTGTTTTTTGAGCAAGACAAGACAAGAAAAACAAAAATGAAAGCATGACATCCAATCCATCTGCAGTGCAGAGATGGATCTACACTGGCACGAAGGTCAGAGAGAATACGAACTCTCACATGGAATCTGTTTTTGATGTACTTTTTAAAATCAGAAGCAGAAGCATGTCTACATGAAATAACTCTTGGAATGCATTGAACTTTAAAGATTGATGGTGCTTTATATCACCCTTGCAGGTGATTTGAGTTTTAGAATTCAGGCCATAATGCTAAAGCCACTGAGACGTTCCCACTTCCCAGAATACCCATGATTCACTGGGACTCTACTCTTTCAAGGAAGTATCCTGGTTAATGGTTTGCGGACAGATTTGGTGGAGATGTCAGAGAGAAAATGAAACAAAAAATTAAGTTTCTGATTGAATTACAGTACGACTGGTAGAAATAAAAAAAAATTAAAAACACTCTACTGTCTTATCCAAAAGATTTAGCAAACAAGCAGTGGTTTAGCAAAAAGTCCACTTGGGCTTCCGTGAACTCTTTACCAATTAGCCACAACAACCTGCTGACACGTAGCTTTGTTTAGGTAGTTGATAATGCATGAAACATTTAAAACCAATTAACAGACATCTCTTGCTTGTTTAACCTTACTTCCTGTCTTCATGCTATGCTAAACTAACTGCCTGCTGACTCTAACTCCAGACTTAGCATACGGACATGGGAATGGAAGACTGTCAATGATCTCATAACTTTGTACATAAATTGGGATTGTGGGACCAATTGACCCTTTGCTAAGTCCCGCCCCTCTAATGCTGACTGGCCAATCATAGAGTAGCATCGTCCAGCTCCGACCAGGGTCCGACACCTATCCAGCCGTGCTCCATAGACTCTCATGTAGTCATTTCAAATATTCCATAATTTCAGGCTGTTTTTGTGGGAATATATTAGTCACAATTAGTTAATATCCCAGTTCATCCAAGTTCACTCACCTCGAGCTGGCTCCGCATAGTTACCAGTTTTTTATTTGCCTTTTTTTGTGCAAATTACAGTAGAAATGATTAATGGAAACAGTGTTTGATGGATGGCATTCCTCTTTTGCTACAGGAACACATGATGCTTCATGGGATTTAGATTGCTAACAGGACACTACATCGTCTACTTGCTCACAGTGTTATCTTTGGTTTTGCGTGGGGTATTTCAAGGTTTCCATTATCTTTACATCTGTTCACAGATTTGCACACGTTGGAATGCTTTTGTGTGACAGGAAAGTTATGTGTTTTCGTTGTCAGCTGATTTTTAACAAGATATTCTAACACGAAGGGCTATGGGGATTTTGATATAAAATATAAAAGAGGGTCTAAATACTGAAAGAACCAACACATACTTGCAGTATAATGCGAGGTACACGGTCTATACACAGTTCTATAATTCTCTTCTCCAAACAACATGCACTTATTCCTGCTAACTGGCGTATCATCTCACTGATCTCATCTGAATGCTTCTCATTATGTTTCTGCACTGAAAGCCTTTCATCCCATTTCGTCAGCCTTTCCAAAGCTCCCCACCTTAACATAATGTTCAGGCCAAACGGTTTAGATTTTAGGGTCATCAGTGTGTTTTGGAGCCCATTTTCCACATCTTGTAATTTCTCCTGCTAATGGACGCCCGAGAGTCCTAATTATTCATCTCAGTCACTTCAGAACTGCCACCAAGCATCTCCTGAAATGCGTCTTAGTGCATTTTTGCATTTTATAGCTCCTTGTTTTTTTCCCCCTCCAAGTTTTAATGAGTGTTGTTTTGCATTATGCAGTACCTCCAGGCTTCAATTTGGCATCTGGGAAAGTTGGCTTGACTCCAAGACTGTGGTCACCCAGTGCTTATTACTCATTAAGCCTCGTCGGAGGGCCGAGAGGGTGCGGGCTGGGTGGGTGCTGGGTGGGAGCTGCAGTGCTTGGAGAGTGGATGTTGTTGTTTTTGTCGATGCTCTAGTTACGGAAGTGAAGAGTTGAGAAAGTGAAAGAGTTTGAAAGTCTTCATGTATGCACATCCTTCTACTGTTTGTTTGGCTTCAGGCTTTCTTCTCCTGTATACAATAGGGCTGGAGAATTATGGAAATTATCATAAGGATCATTTTCCTCGACGGTTAATTAAACTTTACATTTTGCCTTAGACTTTCTGCCTCATATCAAAGCAAATAGATTCAATAAAATGTCATATTAAGCTTTTGGACAAGTTACTGTGCATTCAACAGCACGAATGGCTACTTTCTCGACCACACTAATGCAACGCTACAGTACGTGACCGTCTGTTAGAATATCTCTTCTCCTCTGCGTGTTTGGTTGACGTCTACCTGCTCTGTCTTTGGGTTAGTCTGCCTGTCTCCCCGCCGGTTCTGTCTGTCTGAGAAATGACAGATCTGAGGCAAGTCTTTGGGAGGCGCTCAATGTGAGTAGGTTGCTAACCCAGCCCTGCACACCTACAGTATATGTGTGTGTAAGACCTGTGTTGTGCCAAACCTCAAATAGCCTGTGGTATTACCTGTATGCAGTGAAAACATGCCATGAATCAGTATCGTGTACACAATATGCGTGGGACGAAGTGATGTTGTGATGCTACTGGAACACGTCTCATTTTATTTAGAAACTGCACCTTATCGGTTATGTAATAAATCTGCCACATCTGTTGTGTGTGGAGGCTCAGTTTACCTTCCATATTTCGAAGACGCCATTGAAAATGAAAATCCTGCGAGGGGAATTCAGCGTTACTTTGCCTGCAATTTGGTGGCAAATTGATCTTCTTTTCTACAAAGTGGACACAGTTTAGAGAGTGTCAGAACACGACATGGGTAATTCCACACAGTTTCTTTACGGGTGCTTCTCAAGAAACACACAGGCTGCCGAAACTGGTTGTCTTCTGAACAGATAATGATAATGTGGAGAGAGAGGTGTGATCTTAAACTGGTGTTCTTGTTAAATACCGAGGAACTGGTTCGGCTCTGCTTCAATTAACAGGGGAGGAGCGAAGACGAGGAGCAAATACAGGAGAGGTGCTATGTTGCTTATTCACCGCATCATTATGTACGGACAAACTGGTTCTACTGTTTTATACAGAGAGAGGGGGGGGGGGGGGGGGGGGGAGAGCTGCGTGCCACACTGCACAATCCACCCTGGATAAGGTAACAGCACATGAAAGCCCATATTTAGGGTTTCCCACAGTAACAAAGTGGTTAGCGGAGGTGCTACAGCAAACTGAACACAATTTGAATTGCACAAATGTGTTATGTTTAATATTTTGGGTGTAACAAAGAAAGTAGTATGGTAGTATTAGACAAAATCCCTGTCATCCAGCCTGGTGAAGATATGTTTAGAAATGTGCTAAACAAAGGAAGGAGCAGGCTTTACTTGTGACATTTGCATAAAAGATACACAAACATTTCATTTACGATGACATCACGCGAACACGTCGATTAGTGCAACGAAACAAAAGGTGAGAGCTCTTCTCCCCACAGCGTCCTGTCAGCAGCGTCTCACTGCAGATTCAGACTGTAGCTAAAGTAATAGCTACCGATGGAGTGTTTATAGCTGGCATGAATAACAGCCGCACTCGATCAAGGACGATACTGAATGCTGAAGCATTTGGTCAAAGTGGTTGAGTCCCGCTCGGCGTACCTTCATGAGTCTGTTGTGCCTGCCCTGTATGAGCGAGCACAAGCTGCAGCTCGGTAGTTATCAACAGCTGTACGCTGGAGCTTTACATTTACATTTCATACATTTATTTTTAGCTATTTAGTTTTCCTTATCGACAATAGGCCAGTGTTTAAGTGTCCTCACTGTTTCAGTAAGAATTATGGCCAATGAGCAACTGTTGAATCTAAACATTAAAAAAATATATATATATATTATTATTTATTTTTTTTGACCCAAAACCATGGTTCATACCGAGCTGTGAATGTTGTGTAACGGTCAACCCCTATTAATTCAATTTTGTTTTTTAGTAAAGAGACATAAATTTGTAAAAAAAAACATTTGCTCATGACAACAGAGAATACGTTGTAATATAGTGAATGACTATGGAACATGTGTACATATCATAAATGGCTTTTAGTTTTAGCAAATATTACAAATGTAATATTGTAGAACACTAATCATTCATTTAAAAATAAAAATTAAGTTTTTTGTGGAACTTGAGCAACCTGACATATTTTGATATGCTATGTGACATTTGTGTAAATTCCCATTATCTGTGTCAGTGTTCAGTGAAGACAGGGCTGTCAGGTTGAAACATTCCTGGTCAGTTAATGAGCCTGCAGGGCGTCTCCTGCTGTTCACTCCCAACCTAAAGCTGCTGCAACCTAAAGGGATCAAAGTGCACCAGCACACAAGCTGACATGCCACAGCTGTGAGTCATGAGCAAGGCATGCTGGGGAGGAGAGTTCCCTGATGTACTTCACCACACACACACACACACACACAGACAGATCTGTTTGCTGAGTATTGTCTTTAGGGGTTATCATGACTGCCATGCTAACCACAGATAAGATGGACAGTTAATAAAATGGACAGATGATAAGAACGATCCAAAGAATTCAGATCGTCCACAATAGTTTGGGTTTCACCTTTGCGGATTTATCAGCTTTAAAATATTTATTCAAATATTTTTGAATATATATTATTTTCTATTTTTCTTCCTGGGAATTCACTGCCCCAGCATATACAATTTGTAAAATAGTATGCATGTGTATATATATATATATTGTGTGTGTATATATATATATATATATATATAACATAGTAGAGATTAATAACCATCAAAAAACAATGATACAAATTATTCAAAAATATCTTCACACTACGGATAAACAGTGTGACGACAGGCATACATGACAACAGGTGATTCAGTAATTCATAACTTCCTGAAGCAACCTCATCTGACAGCGCATGGTTATTTGTTCAAACAGGGAGAGTCTACAGTGTCTCATCTGAAAAGAATGGGACACTCCTCTGACAGGAAAAGTAACTCTGTCATCAGTGTAATTGTACTTTTACTGAAGTAGATGTTTGATTACTGAAGGAGTTCACTGTAAGGCTATTCCCTCAGAAAGTGTACAACTGTACTGATCAATGTTTCCATATCAAACAGTTGGTCAATTAATTGTTGCTTTCACGCCTAACCCGTTTGGTATTTAAGTATATAAGGTATATAAGTATTTTCCCGATTTGATATGGAAATAGCTGCTAAAACTGCTGTACTTGTATCAGGCATCAGTACATTGTCAGTTCATTAACTCCATTAAAAAGTGTGACAGCAGTTGTCTCTACCTAGATCTGGTTGATCTGCTTCTTTGTGAAAGGACCTGTTATTCTGTTATTGTTTCCGTTGTTTACCATGTATAGTACCTTTTTTAAAGCACGATACAAATATCATTATAACAATATCATTATAACAAACCCACAAATAATTCTCACAAAATCTGCAGCTCTACAGAACATTTTAGCCTCTTTTAGATTCATTGTTGTGGTTTGTCAGCACATTTACAAGCAGGTAGCTTTTCTTCAACAGGCTCTGACTGAAAACGACCTGCTTATTATCAAATAGATAGGTGTAGAACATGGAACAATTAAGCAGCTGAAGAGACATATTTTCATTTTTGATGGATACCTAAACAAAGCTAAAAGCAGAGTGAATGTCATAAAATGAGCTGTAAATATTCATGCTCCCCAGAGGAATAACCCTAACACGTTTGGTGACCTGACCTTAATTGTAGCTCCAACATGTTGACTAAGTCTACATTTTTATACAAGAAATATCACAATGTAATGTGCGGCTCGTCTTGAAATTGTCTGATGTCATTCCTGCTCTGCAGAGGATGAACCTTTTTTATTTTTATGTTAATGACACGCTCAGGACAAAGTACATTTTTGTTAGTTTAGGCCAACTCCTTTTTCGTATTTTGGAGTGTCATGACCACTGTACCATCTGGCAGCGTTTCAGACTTATCATTTTGGTACATAAAATTATTTCTGTGTGTGTGTGTGTGTGTGTGTGTGTGTGTGTGTGTGTGTGTGTGTGTGTGTGTGTGTGTGTGTGTGTGTGTGTGTGTGTGTGTGTGTGTGTGTGTGTGTGTGTGTGTGTGTGTGTGTGTGTGTGTGTGTGTGTGTGTGTGTGTGTGTGTGTGTGTGTGTGTGTGAGAGATATAAAGAGACAGCAGAAACAAGGCTTGAAAAGATCAAAGTCAACAAATGGGGAGAGAGAGCTGCAGACATGCAGGGAGGCTCCGCCCTCCTCATACCTGCCTGCTTATCAAGGTGTGTCTGACTTGGCGACTTGCCACAGTCACCAGGCCCCACCCAGACACTCCCTGGGGTGGGAATTAGGACTCCTGTGGGTGGGTGGGTGGTGAGGACTTGAACTCTGTTATCCAACAATGCAACCTCAGGTTTATTATTCCTTAGCGCCGACTTGACTGGACTCGATGTCTGAGTTCCTAAACTGTTAGTTTGTTTATATTGAGTTGCGTATCCAGCATTGAGACCTTAAATAGCCAAAGATCTGCTTTCTTGTTTTTCGGCCTAAATGTGGAAAGTTATGACTGTAGTCTGGAATTGAGACGCATTCTTTGTCCACATATTTAGTTCATCTTGTTTTCTTTAGTTTGGTGTTCACTTGGATGAGTTTGGTCCAGTTTAGTGGAACTTTTTTTCAACTAATTTATTTCAACCTTTTACTTATTGTAGAAGTCTGGGACTTGTTCCTTCATTCATAGCTTGTCTTTTTTTGTCACTCACACACACACACACATACACACGCACTCACACACACACAAATAAGAGGTTGAGTAAACTGATCAATCAGGCACAGAAACCCTGAAAAACTCTGCCGGATATTAACCAGCAAACTCACATTCTCTCTCTCTGCTTGTCCATTCTGGTCAGTGGAGAGGTTGTAGTCAGGGTCATCTCCATGTACACAGTAGTGCAGCCCCCCCCCACTAACACACACACACACACACACACACACACACACACACACACACACACACACACACACACACACACACACAGGAACCCTCCTGTGGTCTGAGCTCAGTCAGGAGATGACTCTTGAGTCTGTCATCATGAACACCTCTCTCTCTCCAGGTCCGGCAGTGAGTATTTTAGAAACATTTTCCAGCTCAGAAGCTATTAAATAGCATCAAAACAGTGAGATGTTATTTTGAAAGTTAAAACAATTAGCCTCGTCTATTTACAGCGTTAAATACTCAGAGTTAACCTGTGGCACACATGTTTCACACAGCCACAGCCAGATGTATTTAGAAATCTACAGCTCCCATTAAAACATAGAAAAACTTGGTTTCATCCATAATGATGCAACGCTCTCTTATTAAGGTTTGTTTATTAAGATTTGTGTTGCTTGTAATCTCCGCTGTCTAAACTCCTCTCCGTCCTGCTGTTACAGACTTCTCTCGAATCAACGCGGCCTCCCTCGGGCCACGTTTACTTAAAGGAAGTTTTTTATTTGTTACTCTTCACTAAGTGATACAGATAGCAGCATTGTATGAGGACGGGCATGTTTTATTTTCTAAACCTTGAACATTGTCAGGTTATGTCTGACAGTTCAGCCCTGTCTAATTGAAGTTACGTCTGAATACTTCTGATTTGTGTCCTTAATTACGTTTTGCTGAGAAACAAATAAGCAGCATAGAAACTTAATTTAAAGAAGGCATTCACCAGCCACTGTTTTACTTCATAATGAGTTGTTGTTTTTTAAAGAAAGGACTTTGTTGGGTTGGGTTTTTTTCTCTTTGTCTTACCTCCATCGTCCTTTTAACAGCTAGGATTCCCACTCTCTGCTCCCTCATACTCCTGTCAGTGCATGTAATCTTTCTCGGGGGGATTAAAACACAATGGACTTGTTTTGATTGCATTTAATCAGACAACACAGGCTCACTGTGTCATGAAAACCCAGCCCACTCATGTTGTGAATAGATCCACTCATACGGCGAGTGAGGGAATTAATTGCCTGCTGTCCATCTGTAGTTTTTATAAATATGTATGAAGATTGATTTCCTCCTTTTTTAAGATAAAACCATACATGGGAGCCACCCGGGTGAGCCGCTTCAGCGCCGTCTCACAATGGCTCTCTGTGGTGGGTCTCGAACAGTGGTGGGTGGGAAGCTCCTACCAGCTCAGAGTCTGTTCAGTAGGCAGACTCGTAATGTGGTTACCAGCGCCTCAGAAGAATATTCAACATTTCTGATGTTCTACTATAGAGCACTTTGACATGTTACTGCTGAAACCAACTTCAAAATATTGAAAGTGTTCTCCACTTTGCTTAAACAAGAGGAAACATGCCGGTTATGTGGTTTTACTTTTCTGACTTTCTTTTTTGGGACAAAGTCAGGGCGGCCATTAGAGATATCAGCTTCTGTGGTTCTACCTGGCTTTGCTGCCGCTCATTCTGCATCAGCTTTTAAGCATGACTTCCACAGAGCAAAGTAATCCATCACAGTCAAAGCCGGCAGAGGGTTGTGTTTCTGACAGGTGGAAATGGAATTCTCTTCCAAGACACAATCGCTCTGAAGAACATGTCACCTGACAAACGGCACCCCCGCTAGCTGGGACTGAGGGGAAACCTCACAGTCTGAAAAGTGAAGCCAATGCAGAAGTGCTTTAGATTTGCATTCTCTCTAATGTCCATCAGGGGGCGACTCCTCTGGTTGTATAGAAGTCTATGAGAAAATGACTCTACTTCTCTCTTGATTTATTACCTCAGTAAACATTGTAAACATGAGTTTATGGTCTCAATCTCTAGTTTCAAGTCTTCTTCAATACAGCATGATGTTCATTTAGTAAATTATGGTCCATTTAGAGTCAGATAGACCATAAATCAGAGTGTGCTTTAGGGCGGGGTTTACTGGTCTCAACCGCGGTTTTGTCCGGTTTGGGAGTTTTCATCAAAGAACTTTAACCCTTTCACAGTGTGTTTTCAGTTCATAAAAGGTAATTGTAACATTTCCTAAAAATGTCTTGGTCAGCGTTTGGTTGTACATAGCTCCACCCTCTTGTGTCACTTCTGGTTGCACAAAAAACAAGATGGCAACGGCCAAAATGCTTAACTCGAGGCTTCTGAAGCGTAGTCCATAAACCAATGGGTGACGTCACGCTGACTATGTCCACTTCACTTTAGATACAGTAGTTCATTTCAAGCTAGGTGTCACTGTGAAGAGACAGTCAGGATATCGCAGCCTCGGCTGTTTTGTTTCACAATGTTTTTACATTTTAAAGATTTTTTTATAAGAGAAAAAAAAAAGAGTGATTTTTGTTTTAGAATGTTGCAGCCCTCATTCTTATACAAATGTCTTACTAATTAAATGTATTCAATTCATGCATTTGGCAAAACAATAGAGGCACGTAATCCCAACAAACACTACATCAGGAAAAATAAACTTTTTCACAGTGTAAAAAACGACGTCCAATCAGATTGCTCTGTCTGTCTGCCTCTGACTGAACTGACTAACTTTACTCCGCTGATGTGCTCACTGGAGCATAATTATAGTCTGGATGACATTCTTTCCTGTTTCTCTCCAAATCAAACCAATAAAAGAAGTTTGTTGAAGAATCACAGGAGGATCTTTTGACAATTGAGTTTTGCTTTAGTTTGGGTTGAAGATGGCCTCGAAACACTGGGGATGTTTGGTTGCTGCCAGAGCTGCCGGTTGTGAAACATAAGGCAGATTGACTGTATAAGGGTTACTGTGATGAGAGTTGATGGAATACTCATTCTTGTCTCTCTCTCTTTAAAGTCGTCAGAGTTCCAAAGAAACAGAGAGGACTGTCCTGCTTCTCTAGACAAACTACGGCAGCTGATAGAAGACAAAGTTCACGTCCTCCAATCTCACTTCACCGAGGAGCAACAGGTAAAAGATAACAACTCATCACAAACTGAAGCCTTTATGAAGCCTTATTACTTTGTGCTTTAATGTTACAAACCAGTAAAGGTTAATAGATGGCAAAACACTTCCGTAGAATGAAATTAATTATTATAATTATCATGATCATCATTATAATGAATATTATTGTTGTGCTTAAATAATTTCAAATATGTATCTCTGCAAAGGAATTGATGAATTAGTACTTGTACAAAGGGAGTTGCAAATAACAAATGATTGTATAAAGCAGAAATACAGAAAAAAGACAATACAGACATTACATTTACTGTACACAGCAGATACTAATACACAGTATAACACATACATAAAGGGTCGTTTGAGACATGATTAACAGCTAAAAGATGCTACATCTATAGACCACTAAGACCATCTAAACGTGTCCTTTAAAAACATCTGACCGCTGCTGGAATAATGTACAGAGAGGTCCATCTGTGTTAGAGAGGATATAAACTACATGTAAGTGGTGCATCACACTGCAGGGACCAGATATAATAGAATACTATGCAAGTGGATAATGTCGGCAACATTTTCCAGGTGGACACATTTTATGGAAACACTTTACTTTACACTTTAATGAGTTCAATCCTTACAAATGTCACTGAAGGTGGACAGAATCAGCTTCAGAGCAGCTTCACTGGAGTCTGACACACGACGCCTCCAGTGAAAAGAGTTCGATGATTATCACCAGCGTAGCAGAGCCATCAAGTGTCATTCTGTCTTTGCTGACGATGAAACGCATTTGAATGTTTTTAAAACACAAATCTTGGCTAGAGGGCACAGGGATAATTGCTCAACACTGCCTTAACTGCTTTCCCTCCTTACGGTTTTTAAAAGGGATTTGTTTTTATCGGCACTCTCTTTGTGCGTTTCTCTCGATCCTTCTCTCCATTCCTCTGCGGCAGTCCGTGTCCCTCTCTTTCCCTTTCCCCCGTTGTTGATCTCTCTCTCTCTCGAGGCGATGTTCAGAAAGACGGCTCCAAAGTCTTCCCCTACTTTATTGAATGCTTGTCATTTTTTCAGAGGTCTTAGGAATAAAGGCAAAACTTTTCAAAATCCCCCAAAAATTCAAATTAGACCTATGTTGTCGCCGACTCTAAATGGTCAAACTGGAAGAAAGATCTGTAATCCTTCCGATTCAGCACTGAGTTAGAGTCAAATAATGATCCAGAGGACACATTAGTAATATTAATAATTATTAATAAGTACAGAAATGCCAAAGACAGTGTCACTGTTCCATAGTTTATGAAGCCCTCAAAATCTCTCCAAACCTTTTCATTTAGCGTCGCTGTGAACCTACCACAGGGTGCACTAGCTCGCTAATTATCGTCTCATTTGTCTTGTCTTTATAATTGTGGCCGATCTAAAATGACAGTTTTATGAAACTCACAGTCAGGTGTGTGCGCTCTGTTGTTGTGGTTGTATCCATGGTGCTGAGAGTACACAGAGCTATTTTTTATATTCATTCGTTCTTTTTACCGACCTACGTTTTGCGAGATCGCACCAAAGTACATAAATATCAACCTGCACCGTTCAACCACCGATTGATTTGCCGCAGTTTAACCACCAGAGCGTAGCAGCAAGTTCATTTTTTTACACTACAAAATGTCCTGCCCCATTCTCATGTTGCGATTACCACAATGCACCATGGCATGTAAGCGGTCCTAAATACTTTATCTCTGCGTTCTGCGTTCACTGTAAAAAACACATGGAAACAGCGTGCATGGATCTCTGGAACGTATAAAATGTTCTCCTTAAACCTCCGGGTTGTTTTTGTCTCGTTCGCCGCTGCGAATCATTTTAAAGCCTGAAAACAACAAGCTGCAATGTGGACAGTGAGGACTACATCAGATGTGGCTGCTGTGTGAACATGAAGTCAGCTCGTCTCTCAGACTGAGTCACATGGACACAGACAGACAGACAGACAGACAGACAGACAGACAGACAGAGGGGAGGAGGAGGGTGACCACTGTGTTCTGCCAGAATGACTCAGTCGGTCTGTTGTCTTTCTGCATCTCACACTCACAGCCTGATAAGACATAACCTACTCCAACTGTGTCCTCACTCGTCATGTCCTCCGGTGTCCCTCTTGCTTTTTTCCCCTTATCCGCCTATCTGTTGATCTACTGTCAGTCTGTCCGTCTACCCTCCCTCTCTCCTCCTTCAGCCGGTGATTCATCACTCTCTTCTGCTTTACTCAACACGTTGCTATGTCTGACAAACGGAGACGGCAGACGACTGAGAGCTGAGGTGTCCTGTGGGTACATTCTCGTAATGAACACAGGACAGACAAATGCTCCGTGAGTGATGATGTGTTATTTAGACTGGAGAGCCGAAAAAAATACAATCATGCTTTTATCATCAAAAGACCCTTTTTTCTCTCTAAAAGGACATGCTGATGTGTTTTATGTATCTTAGCATGATAGCAGCAGATAAAGTCACAATAGACATTGTGAATCATGTAAACACACAATCATGGATTACTGATAATAATAATATATATTTCATATGTCATATGTATGAAATATATATTATTATTATTAATCTAAGTGACATTTATAAATACATTTAAAAAAACTTCCTTTTACAGATAATATAAAAAGCATGCATGATGCATTTGAAGTGTGATTTAAAGAAGTTCAACAGATGAAAAAGAGCCGGAAAATATTTTACATTTAAAATGAGATAAATGAAATAAGTGTCAAAGAAACATGTGGGACTCTGTGTAACATAAAGCGCTGTTAAAAACAGAAAGGTTTGGCGAAAGAGATATGCTTTTAAGTGCTGCTTGAAAGTGTCAACAGAGGCCGCCTCTCTCACGTCTCGTGCTTCACAGTTTTGAAGCATAACTGAAAAAAAGCTGCGTCTCCAGTTTTCTTTTTTTGAGCGGTTTTGAGGAACCAGAACGCCAGCAGTGGAGCATTTGAGGGCTCGTGGAGGACCATAGAGGGAACAGGGAGTCTGTGATGTGGGCCGGTCCTAAGCCCTTTAGAGCTTAGCAAGCAAAATGACTTTCAAAATCAATTCTGGAGGCTGGAGGTGGCCAGTGCAGCGTAGCTAAGACTGGAGTGATGTGGTCCCTCGTTTTTGTATTCTTGTTAGCAGTCTAGCAGCAGAGTTCTGGATACGTTACAGCCTCTCAATGGATTATTGAAGGAAGACCAGTGAATGTGCATTGCAGTAGTCTATTGTACTTGAGACGAAGGCCTGCGTTCATTTCTCTGCACCTTGCTGCGTAAAGAAAGGCCGTCATTTCGCAATCTTAAGACTAAGAGAATTAATTGTTGAGGAAATGTTTTGCTTATTACTGCAACTTCCAATATGGCTGCCAGAGGGCGCGTTGCCAAGCTTTCTATAAGTTCTTCTTCTTCTACTTCAGGGTTGGGTGTGCGAGGAGAACACAGGTACAGGAGGACTGTGGAGGTTTGCCGTTGTGAGCGAGGAGCTGACCTTTCACCTCCAGCAGCTGCAGAGACAGACAGAGCAGGAGCTCAGCAGCATACACGCACAGTGAGTCAGTGACATGTGACGTGTTTGGTACAGGGAGGCTGCTGTAGGCTGTACATATGAGGGGGAACACGGAGCCTTTATTTCTTTGCATTGGTCTGTTGCCACCGCAAAGGAGGACGTTGTATTTTTGGGTTGTCTGTCCGCAAACACACGCAGTCATACACACGGTCCATTCTCGTGAACGCGGTATCTCATCTGTAGGGGATGATCTTTGAATTTGGCACGAGCCTGAACTGATTAGACTTCAGTGGTCAAAGGTCAAAGGTGGAAGTCACTCTGATCTCACGTCCGTCCCATTCTCATATCTCAGGAAGACCTTGAGGGAATTTCTTTTCACATTTTTCACAAACTCAAGGATGAGCTGATTCATTGTGACCTACCAATTGTGACAATTTCACTCACATTTAGGATAAAATGAGGAAGTGATGATATTTTGGGCAGACATGGATGTGAACTGCAACTTCACTGGTTGGCAGAGGCATGGAACCGTGTGGCGGTAATTCTAGTTCAGTGCTCAAGGACACTTCAGCAGGGTGGGTGCTTGCTGAGGGTTGAACCTGAGTCGTGTGTGAAGGACAGTTTCTTCCTTGTATCTCGACCCTGCTGACCTTCACAAATGAACACAATTGTCTTTTTTGATACTATTTTCTTTCCAAAAGTTTGGAAGCACTCCCTCATAAAATATGATAGTAAAAATGTTTGGGTCCTTAAAATATTGATTCTTTAAGCAGGGCATACAGTGCTCATACAGGATACTGACTGTAATATAAATAGTTACAAACACACACCACGGATAGAAATTCAGAAAATAACAAAAGAACAAATGTCCTTCCCCTTCATTCTTCTTCAATCCTGCTTCTTTACGTTGAACAATATTCTAAATATTCCCAAATATGACATGAATGTTGAATTTTGTCAAAATCCTTTACTTCTTCTTTCTGAAAGTGGACTCTGGTCTTCATATAAATCGGGAGCGTGTCGTGTTTGAGCATGTAGGAGTCGGAGCCTCCGTGCTGGTTTGTGGGGTTTTGTCACAGAGCTGAAACATGGATGTGGGAGTTTCACTGTATCTCATAACGGCAGCAGGTTCTGCTCCGCCGGAGAGGACAACAGGATCCAGCGTGCCTGCCTTTGTTTGTGTGTGTGTGTGTGTATGTGTGTGTGTGTGTGTGTGTGTGTGTGCACGCTCCAGGAAAATCTCCCTTTGTGAGCCTTTGAGCTTAGATTGATTTGTTACTCTATGTGTGAATATGTACTCTTCCCAAAAGTCAAGAATGAATGATTTTTTTATTTTTTTTCTTCTATTTCCTTGCTTAGTTGCATGAAGATCTGATCCCAGTGATCATGTGACCCTCTCTGAGTGGAACTGTTACACAGCGTTCTTTTTATGTGAAGTAATGCCAGACTGTAACTACTTATCACTTCTGTCTGTCAACGTCCCTTCGGGCATTTGGAAACTTAATTTAAACTGTTCACAATGTCATTATAAGTCATAAATCTCATAATGACAGACAAACTGTCATGTGTAACTCCTACTGTAGTATTGATGTAGATGTAAAAAATATATACGTATATACTATACTATAATATACAGCTACACGTAAAGTACTTTGGCGGTCCGGTGCACCTCAGCAGTGGCCAAGAGGCAAACTGGCACCACAAAAAGTCTGGACAGATCTGAAGCCCCGGTTGAAACTTGTTTTTATAAAACGGGTAGAAAGTGAAAGTTCCTGGGAAAATTCCTGGTTTCTGCTCTGCGTGACTCGTTGACGGTAAGCGTTCAGATGGTTGTATAGGTGGCTGCTGCCTCACCCTGTGTGCTCCTCTTCTCTGTACTCCTGCCATGACAGGCAGTCTGGCACAGCAACACTTCTACTGGTTCTCGGTTCTGTAAGACGAGACAAGCTAAAACACATCTCGGGATTCAAGGTGTGCCACAGACCCAGCTGCACACACACACACACAAAAGCGCAAATTATTCTGACAAATTTCCAGGGAATCATCTTCTATTTCTCAGCAGCGTTGGTTCTCATCGCCAAGTGGTCTGCCCCTCTCACAGCTTGGATCAAAGGCTTAATGAGAGGCGCTGACTGGTTCCTTAATATACATATAATATGCCTCCATCGTGTTGCCCTGCCCAACATAACATCCACCTGGCTTACTGGAAGAAGACGTCACCTTGCTTTCATTTTGCTGGGGGTTTTCCTTGGCTGTAAGTGAGGTAATGTCAGCGCCAAGACAGGGTCGGGCTTTGTGAGGGAAAAGAAGAGAGAGAGACGAAATCAAGCAGCTTTCACGCCGAGAACTTCTGGAACAGTTCCTCAAAACTCTGCTTTAGCTCAGTTTCTTTGTCAAGGTGATAGCGATGCCTTCTTAAAGTCTTCTAACACAGAATTGTGAAAAGTAAGAACATAATCCCAACAAAGTTGTAACCCTCACGGCTCTGCGGTGGAGCTAAAGCAGACGGTAACGGCCTTTCGGACCAAACTTTTCTCACAGTGTAGGACGAAGAGCATTACGTAAAGCACTGCCACCCTTACAAAGCAGCAAACGTGCATTATAATCTTTTTTTATCCTCTTTATTTGATAGTTATAATCCATTACGGTGATTGCTTCCCAAGAAATCAAACAAAATGGCAATAATTATGTGCGTCGCCAACCCTGAACCACTTTAGTGAAAAAGAAGAATTTCAACTTCCTCATGAATCTGTTTGAGTAGACTTTGTTTAGTTATTGGAAGCATTCAGAGCAGGAGGTTGGCCCAGCATGCAGTGTTGTTGAAGTGCCTTTGAACTTTGACCTCCCAGCCTGTAAAGTGGGGAAACACCGATGTATAAAACCTCCAAGTAATTTAGCGTACATGTATGAGGAAATGTCTGTTTGTTTGTTTTTACATGCACAAATGTACGTAGAAGAGGAATCATAAAGGATCAGCTGTTGTTAAATGTGTCAGAATGTGAGGAATCACGTCTTGTTTTTTATTCTGCTACTTCCTTAAAACCGCATGTTACTTATTAAAGACACTCAATACTATTTCCTTCTACTACAGTTTTCAAGGGGACTATTTTCTTTCAGTAGGCTAGAAAGACGAAACGTTTTGTGGGTTTTCGAGAGTAACAAGGCCAGTGGCTCTGGAAAGAAACACGACTAGGGCTAAAGACTACTTGCTCTATTGTTTTGTTTATAAGCAAATTGTGGAAAATGTGCGTCACAATTTGTTTATGTATTGTAACACATTTATTTCCAAAAATGTTATTTGATTGACATGAACAGAAGACAAAAAAACCAGGTGGCGCTCCGGCTGCGGCGCTCCGGCTGCGGCGCTCCGGCTGCGGCGCTCCGGCTGTGGCGCTCCATTGTATTGTAGAGGCCGACATCTCAAAGACCTGAAACCTGAAGATGGATACAGTGAGGTCTGTTTGAACTGACCCTCAGATGCAAGATGGCCGTAGCAGAATAATACATAACTAAACTAAACTAACCCGGATTCTTTACACTTCGATTTTGATCGTTATTGGCAAACTGTGCTGATATTAACTGGGTTTACTGAAGTAAATCACCTGCTCTGTTTAAAAGCAAAGGCAGTAAGAACCCTGGAAGAGTCCGCAGCACGCGGCTGAGGAACAGATGAGGTCTCACGGTGTTGTTTTCACTGCTATTTTCCCATCGATAAACAGAAACTGTCTTTGCTGTGGTTACGCAAGGAGAGTTCATGTTGCCAAGACTAACAGGCAGTTTGGAAAACACCCAGCTGAACTCTGCCAACTCTCTCCTCGTCTTCATCTTCATCTTCATCTCTGAAGGATAATGTGGTCATCTCAGTACTTGTTTTTATTGTTTCTTTTTCACTTTCTTTTCCTCTATGATTTGCTCACGTCGTTCTTTCTGATAGTTGTGTAATAGAACAACACTAAACGTGTTTTATCTTGTCTTCATCCCCTTCTATCTGTCTTTCCTCCGGTTCACCCTGTCAAAACACTTCTGCTTCATCTTTGCATTCTCCGTCCTCCCCTCAGCTGTTTATTGTCTTCCCCTCAAGTCTTTCTGCTCTTTCTGACCGTTCTACTCCTGTTTGTACTCAATATCTTTCCGTCACTCCTCTTCTTCATTTCCACTCTTTTTATTATTTTGATTCATAAGGCTGATCTTCCTTAATTCAACATGTCGATTGATGAATCCTGGAGTCTGTAAAATGCCAGTACGACCAACAGTCCAAACGATATTTAGTTCAAAGTAATGATGATAAATAAAATGGAGAAGAGATTGTAACGCCTGATTCCAACAGGCAGCAGCCTGAAAAAACAGAAGCCAATGCTGACGTGCCTTAAACTTGCACTCCTTCGACTCACCAGCAGGGGGCGACTCCTCAGATTGTATAGAAGTCTATGAGAAAATGACTCTACTTCTCACTTGATTTATTACCTCAGTAAACATTGTAAACATGAGTTTAAGGTCTCAATCTCTAGTTTCAAGTCTTCTTCAATACAGCATGATGTTCATTTAGTAAATGATGGTCCATTTAGAGTCAAATCCAAGGAGGGTATGCTTTAGGGCGGGGCTACCTTGTGATTGACAGGTTGCTACCACTGCGTTGTCCAGTCTGGAAGTTGTATTGTTTTTTTAGTGTTTTTTTACTTTAACCCTTTCGTGTTTTCAGTTCATGACAGTTAATTGTAACATTTTGTTCCAATTGGTAAAAACATAAAAAAGTCTTACTCAGCTTTCGGTTGTACTTAGCTCCACCCTTCGTGTGCTGCTGGTTGCAAAAAACACGAGACGGCGACGGCCGAAATCCAAGATGGCGTCGGCCAAAATGCTGAACTCGAGGCTTCGAAACCGCAGTCCACAAACCAATGTGTGACATCATGATGACTATGTCCACTTCTTATATAGGCTACAGTCTATAATTTGAACTTGCAAACAGAAAAGTTTATTTATGATTGCAGATATGCATGTAGAAAATGTTAACACAAACACTATGAAGCTTGTTCATTTACATACACGTCTATAGCGTCACCTTTGTCTACGATAGAGACGATGTGCGGACTGGATTTTATCCATTGAAATGGATTCTTTTTGTGCTGTACAGGTGTACGCACATCAGTTTATACATCACGTGTGACCTCCACACAGTGGGAATTTGATATGTGACGAGCTGCAAGTGGTGAGATACATTAAGTTAATGTAAAAGAAAAAAAATAAACGCATAAATAACGCCCACACATTTTTCCACCTGCAATTATAGAGTGAAATGTGTTTGGCACATACATGCAAGCAATTATGGAGCCCTATTCACGCGTTTCTGTACGTAAGCACCTAATCAGAATACACTGACAGCTGGCAGTGTGTGTGTGTGTGTGTGTTGTTAACACACACACACACACACACACACACACTGATATTCATTGGTAATTACTGTCTTTTCACACCGATGGATGATTTTACCCGTCACCCACAGCGTTTTAATGAAGCCATTTGATTGGTTGAGATCAATTTTGATTGACAGGTGACAACATAGCTCACTCGCACAAAGCTTCAAAGTCTTGAAATCTCCTCGAGATTCCTCTCAGGACTCTGACTCCTGCTGAACACTGAACTGACACAAAGCTGCATCCTAAGCTGAAAACTTAGCTGAAGTTAAGATAGTGTGAGCTTTTACATTCCTGGTTCTCACAGAACACTGGAGTTGGTTCCCTGTAATGGGAGATGTGTTCAACTGTAGTGAAACACATAAATCCACTTGAACAGGACTGAGTATTGAACTCTAATACTTCTTACCGCCAGCATGGAATGTGCCATCACATATATTTACGCTTGTTTGCTGTTTTCTTCAGTGAGATATTTCCTAAAATCTAAAACAAAGTTGCGAAAGATAACCAGCCCCAAAAATTCCGACTTCAGAAACGTCACCAGTCGTTAATAAAGGTGAAGGAGAAACAGATGGAGGCGCTGTCTGCTTATTAAGACTCAAATCAACTCAGAAAAGTCTGTAACTTCACCGCAATGAAGCCTTTTTACATTTAGGCTGTATTACAATGTTTATCACATTTAAATCAACATACATATACATACATATACTGTATACAAATATTAATATTACAGTGGAATTTATTTGGGTTTGAATAACACTTTTATTTAATTGAATTATGATTATCCATAAACCTCCAACAGAAAGCCGATAACTTACCTGAAACCAGCGGACAGACAGAGTTCATCTCGGCCTTTAAGGTCTTTCTTCACATTTCTGTCCTTCTCATAACGCAAACAGTGGAGTCCTTGAAAACCTCATTAACAGAGCGTTCATATATTTCCCGGAGGGCCTTTGTGTTGCTGCGCCGTTGTTTGTGTCGTTTGCCACTCGTTTGTCTTTCTCTACACGTCGATGTCGCTTCTTCAGTCAGCTCATCAAAGGCTTCCCCCTCAGAGGAGCCTCTTCTTCTTCTTCTTCTTCTTCTTCCTCCCCAACAAAACACTTGTCTCATCGCCTGCTGTTCTGCCTCTCTGTTACAGAGGGTTAGTGCCTCCCAGTGGACACACGGTCAACTACACTCTGATGTCTCACTGCAGTGCTGTGTACAGAGGGCCTTCATTTCTGGCTGTACACTTATTATATAGCCAGATATAAATGAATAAATACTTTTCATTTGGCCCCTTGTTAGTACTACCACAATTATTGTGCTTCTGCTACTAGGTTGCTAAACTAATAATACAACAACTAGTACTATACTGCTGGTTTAGCTACTGCTGCTCTTACTCTTACTACTACTCTGTTCTGCCTTACTAGTATTAATAGTACTTTTAGTGTTGCTGCTAGTGCTCTTATGTATTTTACCAGTAGAATTATCACTTCTACTGCAACTAGTACCAATAGTACAAGCACTAGTACTACTGCAACTAATGCTATAGTTAATACAACTCTACTACTCCTTCTACTGCTAGTACTCCTTCTACTTTGCACTGCTACACTGACTACACAAGTAATACTGTTGCAACAATTGGTACTACTATACTGCACAGACAGTAATAGTAGTACCTGCAGGCTTCTATCACTACTACCAAGTAGTACTACTTGTACACACACTAGTACTGCTACTATTGCACTGCTGCTACCACTAGCACTTCCATATTTATTACCAACAACGCACTGTTGTTACTTTATACATTTACTGCTGATCCGACAGTTACAAGTGCCCCTATTTTTGTCTAGTGGTGCTAATATTTCTACTGCTTTTACTCCAGGTACTAATGTCTTCTACCTAGAGGACTGGCATCAGCGCTATTATTAGTAATACCCCAAGTGTAGTACAAGTACTGGTACCATTACAACTACTGCTGCTGTATGAAAAAGCTGTTAGTGCTACAAAAGTAATCAAAATACTTTTCAAAATTGCAGTTCTGCAATTTTCAAATCACAGGAGGGGCAATATTTGTTAAATAATTGTGTGTCAGAATATAGTTTACAATTAAATATCACCACGCTGCTTAGATGTCCCGGCCTGAACACCAGATTCTACAGACTTAAGAAACAATAGTTCAAAAACATTTTTGAACATGTTTTTTTAATAAAAATCTGAATAATTATATTAAAATTGTCATTCCCTCGGATATCAATAATCAAATAGCAATATCAGTCATAATAATCACAACTTGATATTTTCTTTTAATTCCCTACTCCTACTATAACTACTAATACTACTACTATTATACTGCCACTAGGACTAGTACTATTTCTTGTATTATTACTATTTCTACTCTGACTGTTAGTCCTGCTGCGATCTATACCGCTACTCTCTGACGACCCAGAAGCACAGAGACATTCAAAGCATTCAAAGCAGCGTAATTAGTCAACACTACTCTGAGTACAACCTGAAACCTCAACTGCTGCTACAGATGCTGCGTGTGAATGCAGTTTATAGAGATTAGCCTGCTGCTACTCTGCTCTATGTATTTAAAGTGACATCCCTTTACAGTAGAGAGACAGGAGTGAACAGTGGACTGTAATCCTGAAACAGTGCATGGTGCTGTGTATGTAGCGTGTGGTGAGTGTGTTTTTTAAATATTTGTCTGCTCTTAACATTGAGCATTAATCATTTACTCTGCATCAGCTGCTCAGCTCTGTGTGTATCTATGAAACACTGCTGTGTTTGTTCAAGGAAGGGACTATTTCAGTTTGCTTTGAGGGCTCGGAAAGAGACCGGAGGGTTGACGGATCAAATCCCAAGACCTTTAATTTTATTCTTTTTATTTTTTTTACATCCCAAAACAACTTCTGAACTATCAAAAAAAATGCGATGCTGTATCCATCGTCTGTGTGTTCTCAGGCGAATCGCTCAGCTGCTGCAAGAACAACAGAGAACAGACAGGTCCGCCCTGTCCTGTTGTCACTGAACTCATGTTGTGTGTTCAGGGAAAATATATATATATATATGTATGTGTGTATGAGTATGTGTATATGTATGTGTATATGTATGCGTATGTGTATGTGTATATGTATAGTATATATATATACTGCAGAACAGCAGCACCTGAAAAGCTCCCATTGTGTGCACCGACACAAACACAATTTGAATTTTGAAACCTTTCAAGCACGTGCTTCACTTTGCATGAGTCTTCGTATTAATGTGTGTTTTTATGAGCCAAAGAAAAGTTTGAGAGACTTCTTGTCATCCTAATATGTGCATAAGCTCTCCATTTTGATTGTATTTATTTTCTTCCAAATTTATAATATTCTGTAGTGACGCATGTTTAGGGCTGTATTGAGTAGTAAAGTATAAAGAGGGCCTATTCTCTTGTTTAGATTACCACTAACGTTACCATTATGTTTCTATTATGTGCTGTGAGAGAGCTCTCTCTAATATTATCAAGGGCCAATGTTGTCCAATCAAATCTCAACCAGTCAATCCACAAACAGTCCAGTCCACAATCCTAGAAACCGTGTCTTATTCTAACTATTTGTACAAGGATATATATATTTTTTTATTTTAGCTTTCCCAATTGGAAAAAAAACAACATCTTGTAAACTAAATGTTTTTGTGTTTGTTGTCAGACTCTTGCAGATTGAAGGCCGCCGGCAGCTGCTGACCACTGAGCTCTTTAGTCTTCAGGAGAAGAAGAAACAAACCGAACGGGAGCTAAAGAGGAACTCCAGCCTTCAGACGTCCACTGTAAGCAACCACAGCAGGGAACTGCTCTACACACAGACCATACTGGTTAAAAAAAATATTATATATATATATATATATATATTTTTTTTTTTTAACCAGTGTGGTCTGTCATAATATCAAAAAGTAAGCAAATAAGAAAATGTGTTTAAACCTTAGGCTTTGCTAATATGATATATTTACTTATGCATATTGCAAATGCTAAAGAGTTACACTGCAATATGATGATATACATTCAATATAATCAGTAGTAAATATCTATTAGGTGGCTAAAGGAACCTTAACTTTATATAGCACCTTTCTTAACAATGTCCCCCACTTCCAGCTGTGTGCTTGTCGGGAGCTTCAGGCCTCCGTCACCGAGTGTCTGCTCCAATCAGAGAGGTTGGTGTTCCAGGAGGAGGCACTGAGCGCGCTTCGCAGCCTGCTGACCCAAGACCTGCAGAGGTACCGGGAAGAGACAGTGCTGACCTGTTCCACGCTGAAAATACTCGCGCAATCCCACAGGTAGCCAACTCCACTTCCTGTTTTAATACAAATTATAGTTACATTTAAATTTGTAATTCAGACTAAAAATAACATTTAAACTTTATGTTTTTGCTTCAGAGAGGAAACGTCCGCCAGCAGAGCGAGTGACCGCAGCATGCAGGGAACGAACGAGACGGAGCAGGAAAACAACATGGTACGCTTCAACTCAGCATCTCATCTCTGTTGGCTTTTATTCTGCTTGCTCGTTCTTGACACAGTCAAGGGCGCTAACAAACAATGCCTAACGGTACTCATTGTTTGTATGCTGGAGGGCTTTTTGGGCCTAACAAACCAAACTAACAACACACCTAACCCTGAAGCTACCGTTCTGTAGGGTTAGGGGTTCAGCTAACACTCCAAACACAGTAGATCTGGGCATTTTCAATTCAAACTTCCTGTACCAATCAGGATGCACTTTGGACAATCATACAAGGAACAATCAAATCAAATCAAATCAAATTGGGAGCCTTGCCACAGCCCAATGCCTCTTCCAAGGGGTTGTGCCCAAAGGCTGTCAACACCTCACTGAGATCCTGAGATCCGAACTCATCTTGAGCCGGGCCACCTCAACTCATCATGATAATGTTAGTTGTTCTTTTAGTGTGAATGACGCATGAGGATATGGTTAGAGATGACAGCGATGTGCTCCATTGCTCACCGCTCTCTGATAGACTGCTCCTCCAGCAGTCGTCTACTACTGCAGATTTCAAAAGAATCAAATATTTGCCGGCAGTCTCTCCTCGCATTGTTTCATTTGAATCCTTTTCCAAAAACACTTAAGATGTGAAACCATCCATCCATCCATTATCCAAACCGCTTATCCTGTTCAGGGTCGCGGGGCGCTGGAGCCGATCCCAGCTGACATTGGGCGAAGGCAGGGTACACCCTGGACAGGTCGCCAGTTCATCGCAGGGCACATCCATCCATTAGTATGTAAAATAACTTAAAGGGCAAAATGTTACAGCTCTCAGAGGCAAGAAAGTATCACGGTGGTTCGGACTTCAATCAAATCTACAATATTTTTGTTCACAAACAAACAAAGCAAAGCAAAAATAAAAAGCGTAAAGAAGCGTTTGAATGCAGTTTTGTTGAGGTAGAACAGTAACACTGTGTCTTTGTGTACCTGTGTGTGTGTGTGTATGTGTGTGTGTGTGTGTCTGGCATTGGTCCAGCTGTTGTCAGTCTTTCTCAGACAGTCAGTTTGGAGACAGAGGAAACATCTGCCTGCTCATCTGGCTCTGTCTGTCACACACACAGATGCAGACCTACACACACACACACACACACACACACACACACACATACAGGATAATTTCCCTAAAAAAAAAACAACAACAAAAAAACACATAATAGACTGACACAGTTGTGACGGGGAACGATGAGGGAAGAAACCTGGTTTGGAGTCTTATTATAACAGGAAACCTGTCAAAGTGTCACCACAGTTTAACTTGTGAAGCTTAAACACAAACAGCAGACAGGCCGGCTGCCAACATGCTGCTGCGTCTCCCGCACAGAAATACAACATGAATCAGGCTCATCCTTTGCAGTACGCACCGGTTCTCATTGAAAAACACCAGATTTTTTCTTTAAAGCAGAATTTAAAAGTGAAACAAATTGAAAAAAATCAATAATTTGAGAGTTCTTTTGAGTATATTTTGGAAGGTTGAACTTTATAGTTTGCTTCTTCACATTTGACAGCACAGTTCATTCAGTATCGGGTCCGAATAAGTTCGATGGATCACAGTGGACAGTTAGGGAGGAAGTCGGCGTTGGGAGGAAGTCGGAGGAGACGGCTGTATGTGTCCCATGTGAAACCAAAAGTCAACGTTGACTTTTTTAAAGTTCCGTAACAAAGTACTCAACGTAGTTTACCCAACATACGTACGTAACGTAGCCTACGTAGCTCGGTAACAAACGTAGCTATGTTAACCAAGGTGTTTGGAAGTTTATTTTGAAAAGACAATGCATAAAGAGTGGAAATTGACACGTGTACAGCTGATGCTGGAAAAGTACATAGATCTACTGACCAGGCTGCCGTATTTAACCAATTGGGTCTGAGGAAGTATTTCTGAAACAAACAAATAAATTCATGGTTTGACAAAACCTGTCACCTTAGTCATTGATTCAATGTCCTGACAGCTGACGTCACTCGGAAAGTGGATTTAAATGGAAATAGGTCAACTCGGTTTAGAACTGGATTTAACAGCTGACAGAATTTAGAGACTTTGGTTTGTGGAATTGTATAACCCTGATTGCCCCCCAAAAAACTATAGTCCATAAAGCAAGAGGCAAATGACATCATGTTGTTTCTGTTTCGTGCAGCAGGTCTCTGTGGATAGGGGGGGGGGGGATTCAGACCCTCGACACCTTCAGTCTCACGCTTCGTCTCGTTAATCTAGACGAGCCGCTCTGCACCGAAGAGAGGCTCGGTAACCTCTTTATCAGATTATGAAGTTAATCTGTCCGAAACTCAGCCAGGATTTGTATAATCACACATCATTTTGATTAGACATTAAATCTAAATGAATCTAATCAAAAACCTCCAAATCAGTGATCCATCCTGGTTTGGGGACTTATGTAGCCCACACACACACACACACACACACACACACACACACGGGCACCGTGCAGTCTGCTGAACGTGAGCTCCTGCATGTCCTGGGTTCTCTCTCATGTTGTGGGTTAAGGCCTCAGCGGCACGACATACCGCCCCCCCTTCACTCCGCCGGTACAAGGCGGGACTGCCTCTACACTGCCTCGCTGTTCTGTTTTAAAATGTACGGAGGCAGACGTCTGTGTAAAAGAGACGCCGTGTTGAACACCACGCCGTTTTTAATATTCTTTATTATTCCATCATTATTTGGGTATTATAACGGCATGTTATGTGCAATCTGTATAAAGGGGCTGTTGTAGAACTGCATTATAAATACGAATATTACTGATTATTATCATTATTATTAAGAGCTGAAGTAAGAACTATGAATGTGTAAATTACAGTGAGACCAGGCGTTGTCCGATTATGGATGTATCAGAGGAGCAGCTGGATGAGCTACTCTGCACTCAGAGACAGAAAAACACTCTTAGTAATTAAAGAAAAAAACATGAATCTCTGCAGAACCTCAACAATGCAGAAAACATGTTCCATAAAGGTAGGACACAGGACACAGGTGCAATTAGTCATCAGATGAGGACATCTGGGGTGCAAAGACATCTCTGCAGCTGTATGCTCATGGGGAAAATCTGTTTTGTTAATGTTTTCTGTGATGAGGCTTTTTGTTTCATAATATTACAATTTGATTCCATTGTATAGAGTCTAAAAAGACAATGTAGTTTAGGACGGATGCTGGATTATGTTCTCACGTGCATGAAAAGGTCAACACACCGTTTATGTGTTTTTATTCTGGTTGATATTTATGATGGACCACAATTTGTGTCGCAAAGTCTTTTATACTTTAGTACGCGTTGGATTTAAGAGACGTGTTCTTGATTTGGATCGTCAACACATTTCATTAGTTCCAAAACAACCTTATTTATGAAATGTGACATGTGTACGCTGAGCATAAACACAATATATACAAATAGAGAAATAAATCCCATCGCAAGCCCAAGACGATTTTAAAACGGTCCAAAACTCCAAAATATACCGTCTACGATCAAATAAGACAGGAAGTGAATCCACACATTAGACGCTGGGATCCAATCATGTTTTGGCATTTTTTTAGATAATTGATTAAAATAGGTAATCAATCATCAAAATTTTGCCAATCAATTTTCTGTCGACCTGTTGAATCGATGAATCGTCTCAGTTCTACAAGACAAAACAATCCATAAATTACCATGTATAGCTTTTCAAACGCATTTTCAAATATTCGGTCTTCCCTTACTAAGCCGCTTTTAATTTTCCATATTTAACATATCTCTAATAGGCATATTTGACAGGCTTAGCCAGCGATCATACATCTGAGCTCATTTTTGTTATTCCCACGGGAAATAAAGAGACATCCAGGATTGGCTTGACCAGATTCCAGTCTGAGCTGTAACAAATATTGCCGTTGAAGGGATAATCGTCGGCTGAGCAAGGTGTGAAAAAAAACGGGCCGGCCTTAAGGCGAGGACGGAGCGCCGGTTGGTTAATAATCTCTGTTATTTACAGTCATGGGGAGGGGAGGAGGGGTGGGGGTCAACAACAACAACACAGGAACATATTGCCAAGCAGATTGCTGAGGGGCAAACGGAGCTGGACATTCCATACGTGTCCGACACAAGACTCCCACTGCTAATTGGTCATTTTTTTATTTTGCTGTTATTTACTCCCTCTGTCTCTCTCTTGCTTTTGTGTGTGTGTGTGTGTGTGTGTGTGTGTGTGTGTGTGTGTGTGTGTGTGTGTGTGTGTGTGTGTGTGTGTGTGTGTGTGTGTGTGTGTGTGTGTGTGTGTGTGTGTGTGTGTGTGTGGCATTTAAGTGCAACTGTGTGTCACACAGACAAAGGTGTTATTTTAGTGTTTGATGATAAGGTGATTTGTGTGTCTCACAGGCCTAATAACTGGCTGCGAGTTTAGACCGTGAGAGGAGAATGTGAAGAAGTGAGAAGAAAATGTGAGAATTACAGTTTGAATTGAGGACATGGAGAAGTAGATTCACACAAACGCATATAACAAAGGCAGCAAAGTTAACATGCAAGGTAATATCTGCTGCAATGCTAGAAAACAAAAGAAGAAGCTATGGAAGCCCATTAAAAAGTAATTGAAAAAAGCTGTTTAGAAAAAAGCTGTTTAGTTTCTTCAGGCAGAACAGTGCCTGAAGAAACTAAAAACCAATGTGAAAAGGTTGAAAAAGGACCAGGAGAAGCTAGAAAACCACATATGAAGAAGCCAAAGAACAGCAATAGAAGCTAGAACAAGACCAGAAACAAGAAAATAAAGAAGCTAAGTGACAACTGTGAAAAACTACAAGACTAATAAGGACATTTAAAAACCACCAGTAGAAGAAGAAAGTAGACAGAAACCAAACAGAAGCAACTTGTTACTCAATTTCAAAATGGTTGCGAAGACAATCAAAAACATCTCTTATTGTGCTTAACTTTAGTGGATCACAACATATCGATTAAGGAATTCATCTACAGAGGCTCCAGTTCAAAATAAGAATTTTCTGTGGAAGTCAATCATTGAGTCAAGGCAAAAGGCTGATTGCCAGAAATGCCTTTTGGCTTTTGAAGCGGTTGTTGATCACTGTGAGGACTGAAGAGTCAGTAGTCAGGGATGCTATAAAACAGTCAATGAAACAGGGCTAATCAAAACTTGTGAATCACCGAGGTCCTTGAGCATACAGTCATAAATGAGCACTAAAACAATATTAGGCTGATGGGTCCAGCAGTATGCGAAATTGGCCGTGGACAGACGGACGGATGCACACACACACGAACACACGATCTTCCCGCAGGCTTACGCCTGGCAGAGATAATGAAATGTTTGAAAGTGTGTTAGCTAAAAATGGAGGTGGCAGGTTGGGTCCCGACAGATGATCAAATTTATTGTTCCCCGACTTAAAGACTCTTCCATTGTTGGGTGTGCAGATGGTAAGGAGCTGAATCTCCGTGTGATCTCTGAGTAAACCAGCCCATCTTATCAAGGAAACCCATGTAAACTCCCACAAACATGTCCAACACCCTCCATACCGCATTACATTTCTCTTAGTGTAATGGGAAGGAGATGGAGCCACTGCAGTGAACAGTTAAAGGGGCCTTCCACTAATTCTACCAGTCAGGAGGAGTCTACTCAACCTGTGATAACAGTTGTATAATGTCTTCAGCTGATGACATCCCAGTGATGTCATCATAGTGATGTCATCAGGGTTATCAGGTGGGGGATTGGGGTTTGCACCATTTTTAGTGACGGCGGCATTTCAGATTGGATGTGTGGAAAGTTCACCAGGCAGGGAGGGCCAGACAAAAAACAATGTTGAGTTGTATGATGGGAAATGTAGGATAAAAGGTTTTTGGAGCTTGAGATAACCGGGGTAAAATTAGTCGTGTGTGTACCAAAACATGCATTTTAGAAAGTGGAATCGACGGCCCTCTGTACCAGCTTAGTGCAGAAACGATAAAGTGTTGTTGTTTTTCCTGCAAGTAGATCAGAACTGTTTCTAAAACCACAAAAAGGATATTTCATACTCATAATCAACATTGTGTGTTCACTTTTCAACACTGAATCAGAGCAACACAACATCATGTTGGGTAAAAAAAACCAGAATGTTAGTGGGTCAAGCCATCACTGGACTAACCTGAACTTTTTATTCTGGGAGAAAACGCACCATAACATCAGTGAGGCATTCACTCTGGTTCCCAGGATGCACTGCTGTCATATATCTGGGTCAGATGGTGTACAGCTCTACGCCATATGTCTGTACTGTAGAGAGGCCACAGGGGATTGAGGACTTATGTGTGTGTGTGTGTGCGTGTGTGTGTGTGTGTGTCTGTGGACATTACTTGGGGGAATATGGACCTGGTTTTCCTGAATCAAGCTCCGTCTGCACGTCTTCCTGGGTGATTGTTCAGTTTGTTTGTTTGTTGAACAATTGGTTTCTCCATCACCTAAAAAAACACCCCTTACTCCCATTATTAAATTTTTTTGCAGGTTTTAAATGTTAGAACAAAGGAAAATAATTTTTTAGAAAAATGACTTGCAGTGATTGTTAAAAAAACAGCTTAACAACACAAATGATTTAAATAACGTGTGGAAGTGTCTGAAGGACAAGTTCAGTGTAGACAGATGTGTACGGAATGTGTGAGGCTCTCGTCCCGTCTAGCACCAAAACTCAGCCTAGGTTTCTTTGAACCTTAAAACAATACCTTTTAGTTTAGCTTCGCTAAAAATACTACAATAGTACTACTAACTAAACGTCCACGTGTACAGGATGTCTGAGAATATGTGGTTCAAAACCATGTGTTGTGTTATAATTTGTTGTATTCTAGAAAAACAAAAACATGTGAACAACGTTGTATAAACCAATGAAATCGCACTCAAATAACTCTCATTGCCATAGTGTTGCTGTATGGGGAGTGTTTTATTTTGAAAAGCCTCTCTGGTATTTTTTTCATTTCTTATACATTCATACATGAATCATGTAGCATCAAAAATACCACACACATTCAGGCATTCAGAATACAACACGTGAATTATTTCCATCATATTTAATCATTCATTTAGAGTTTATATGAATCTTTTACAGAATTGTATTAGTTTTTTTATCAGAAACAAGAGTTGTGTATTTTACCATCATATCCATAGCACACAGACAGAAATGAAAAATAACATAAGAATCTAATAAGGATAGTGAAAATAGTACCTGAAAAATAAAATAAGGGCAGTGAAAATACGAACTGAAATATGACTAATGAATGAATCAGCCTTAGAAGTCTCCTGTAACCCTGTCTGTCTATCCAGGGATTCTACAGTATGCGGGATCTTGTCCTGAAGGTTAAGAAACATATCACAATCATTTTACTGCACGGACAGAAATAGAAGAACACACACATTTCATCACCATCGAGTGTGTGTGTGTGTGTGTGTCCCCATCTCCTCATTCCACAAGGCTCAGAGAGTCCAAACTCAGCGCGCTCAGCTCACAGAGCAAAAATAATAACATTAAAAGTCATCAGCTCAGAGCTAATCCCAGCGCGGCCTGTAAACATTTTAATACTGTGGTGATTAGCAGTGATCCCTAAACCTCAGTCCTCCCAGGCCCCGGCTCCTCTCCCAGCCCAGCCTTGGCTCTCCGTCCCTGGGGGAGGCGGTCGGGCGAGACCCTGGATTAAGGCCACTCAATGCTTTGGACCCTTTGAGCCCCGGAAGTTAAACCCCTGGATGCTCGCCACTTCATTTCTCTAAGTGGCATCGGTCTCCTTGTTAAAATATTAATTAAAGTTGGATTTAATCAAGTGGCTTTTTGGCAAAAAAAGAAAAAGAAAAAAAAGATTGAATTTCTGTTCTTTTCCAGTTTTTCTTTTGTGCGCGTGAGTTGACTTTTTAATTTTCATTTTGGAGTCTTATCTGTTTATATATTTATGTGTCCTTTTATTTTTGTGTGAGAAAGTCTGATGTTGCGCTTTGGGGGGAGGGTGGGGATTTTTCAGATGAACGAGCAGATGTTGCACTTTCTCAAGAGGGATTTATGTGAGGATAGGAACACACACACACACACACACACACTGGCTTCATGTCATTATGCATGCTCAAAAACATCTACGCACCGTAGAGACAGGAGACGAGACTAACGCGTTAACGTGCTGCTTTCAAGGAATCATTCAAAGGTTCAAATCTAAGCGATGGAATGGTGTCTTTGAATATAATTGCGTTGTTTGTTTGAACTCACTGCTTTCTAGGTTTAAAGGAAGACTGTGTAGCGTCTGAAAGAGGAAGTAGCACAATATTAAATGGCTTTATTTTATTTGTAACTTTGCCCACAATGATCTAAAGCTCCAAGTAATACTAGAGAGATAGCCACCCTGGTCTAAAGTGTTTGGTCAATTTGTATTGTCTGTTAAATCACCCACTACTAACCTGCTACAAGTGCTGCTCAGACTCCTTACTAACAGTGTTGTTGGGGATTTGTTATTGTGTTCACTTCTTTCAGCATGCGCCTGAGTCTTCTTCCCCACACTCACCACTTAGTCCACACCAGACCACCAATCAAGAAGTGGCAGAGCAGGCCTGGAGGGTCAGTCATAAGAAACCAGGCCTGTCCCGCTATACAAACCGAGCCGGCAGCGTCAAAGACCTGATCAGTAAATTCTCCGGTCCAGATCACGTCTCTTCCTCCGGTTCCCCACAGAGCCCCTCGTCTGGATCGGGACAAGTCCCGAAGTCCGCTCCTGCAGAAGCTCTCGAGTCTCCGAAGTCCGCTTCAAGTCCTTCCACAATGGGCAGCGTCGGAGACGACGGTGCGGTTCCCAGCATCACTGTGACCCCTCCGTTCAGGGAAACCCAGAACGTGGTTCAGTCGGCTCAGAAAGGCAGCCATAAGATCACTGCGAGAATAGATTGTCCAGTAGGAGGCAGCGCTGAGAAGACTGACTCAGAACCAAGGAGCAAAACCCAAACCACAGAGTCTGGTAGAGACTCCGTGGCCGACTCCGGCATTGGATCGGTAAGCAAAGTCCCGATCGACCATTTCGATGACCTTGCATGAAACGATAAGCTCTGCATCTTCTCTTCGTGAGGACCGCACCACAGCATGGCCCTGCAGGGTTTTTTAAACCCATCTCCTTGCATGATTAAAGCGCCGTGTTCAATCCCGAGACTGGAAAGCATGAAACCACGGCGAGATTATGAAGCCTTTTTCAATCGTACTAATCAAACGGCCTAAAACTCTCCGGCCTCACTTACACGACTCTCACTGCTCTTCGATTCTTTTCCTGTAAATCAGCATGTTGTCATTTTTTGTCTTTGGTCTAAAATAATAACGGCAACCTTCACGCTACGACTGGTGATTTTACTAAGTGATTGCAGTAATTGGGACAAATTACAGTGATCAGGACACTTTTGTGCATTTTTGCATTATGTTTCTGCCTGATCATTTGCTTGGTGAGAACTATGACTCTGTTTATTTGGTTTATTGTGGCATATCATCTACAGTATGTGCAAGGATGGAACAAAGTCATTGGTTTGCAAGTCACAAAACTGTCCCAAGTCAAAGACCTGCAAGTTCCAAGCTCAAGCCCAAGTCCCAAACATAACTTTCCCTCCTGCTCACACATTTTGATTGGCTGTTGTATAGCTTAGAGTTCCAGTAGATTCATGACTCAAGTCTGTAATAAGGACAACTACCATCACAGGTTGTCATCCCATTGATAAACCAACGTACGCTACCTGTCCAGCACCAATCAGCAGACAGACAAAGTTAGCAACTAGCTCGTGAAGAAACACTTAGCAGCTAAAAAAAAAGCTGATTATTATAGATTATATATTATATATTAATAGATTTCATCTATTTCATCCCTTCTTCCCCGCCCTCTGCACTTCTCCTCCAGGAGTCTGAAATGGATTCGAACAAGCAGTCGGACAGCCAGTCTGAGGAGGAGCCCACCACACCTCGAGTCGTGTCGACCAGCCAGAACCCCAAATATCAGCTGTTCCTCAACAACGAGTACAGGACTAACGGGTTGAGTGGCAGGGATGCAGATGGTTTGGGAGGCGGCGGGACGCCGGGGGAGAACGGCCCCAGGGTGCCCCGATGGGAGACCAACCGGCTGGGGTCGAACAACTACCGAGGGTCCCTGGAGTCCCTGGCCTCGCGGGACTGGGACACTATGCCTGACAAGGTAGGTGAGGCGGACCGTGGACTCGCATGTCTGTCATATCTGTGATTCCTGAAACACAGAATCGGTTATTAAACAGTGCCATCTCCTGGACAAAATACAGCCATACGGTCTCTTGTTGCCCGTGCACTGCAAACATCTCCATCTTACTATTAATATTGAAACCTGGAAGTCTAATTTTCTATAAAACAAGGTAAACAATCTGCAAAATCAAATGTAAAAGTGTGATTTTCCAGAAAAAAACCGTCTTGAAACAAATTGACTGCACTGAAAGAGAGAAAATCTGACTTTTCAGACATAATAATAATAATAATAAACCAAAGTCACATGTGAAGTGGAGACGTTTGGTGTGGTTATTACAAACTTTGTTAATATCTCAGTTTTTCACTATTGTTTGGTCTTTAACCTTTTTTTATAGATAGAAGACCCTCAACAATTAGTTCAAGGTTTCATGTTAAATTAAGAACTCTTATTCTGAATCTAATTAAAGCCATAAATAAATATGGCACTTTTCACAAAGCATTTAAAAATGACGTGATTGACATAGAGTTAATGCCAAAATATATATATGAATCATTATGATGCCATAAATGTATGTATGCAGTATAATGCAATGTTTCCTTTCCAGTTATTGAACAGCACCATCTCCTGGACAAAACACAGATTTAAGGTTTCTTATTGGCCGACCTGACTCATCACAAAATTCAAGACTTTCTCAACTTCTTCTTGGTTGTTATCACATTTTTAGATCCTATAATTCTAGGATTGCAACAGTAAAATTCTAATGTCTAATAAAGTCAAGGTTGAGAAACTCTTAATTGTACAACGACACAATTATCCTCCATCACACGTAATCAATATAGGCACCTTTAATACAATATGACATGTTTAGATGATACAAAGACGAGTATCTTCTGTACATGTGCATCTACTTTTAATAAATAAACTCACTCAACAGTAGTTTACTTCATATAAATTAAAATTATGATTTAAAATAACTTACTTACTAAAGCAGCAGTTTTAAACATTGTCTTTGCTTCTTATTATTTTGTATTGAAGTGAGAGCAAAACTTTGCAAACCGACCTTCCGTCTGCACTTTGAGTGTTGCTTTGACTCTCGTCTCTCTCTACTTGTATTGTTCTGTTGTTTGGTATGACATCACAGTTGTCTTGTTTGTTTGTTTGCAGTTGGGTGCTGCTGACAACTCCCCCAGGGTGTTCCACAGTCCGTACTCCACGACGGCCTCCATAGATCACAACCCCATGTACCGAATGTCTGAGTTCAAGGTTTGTAGTGGAAATTTTTTTTTCTTATTTCTTTATCTCATATGGATTTGTTTTGTTTGTCATCAGTTTTATGTTTTATTAATACTTTTAATGTCAGATTAACATAATAAATAAATACCTAAACAGCCAGTACAATTTGCATTAAAACAAACCCCTTCAAATACTCAGAATTTGAACTAAAAAAAATAAGTTGTTGTTGTAATACTCATTTCGGTCACAAGTAGCTGAACCAAAAGCGTAGTTGCTAAAAGCATTAATGGAATTTTTCACTTGTTCTCACAGCATAACTAGCATAAATAAAAAGCATAACTTATAAAAATGGTCCTGACAAAAAAGTTTTTTTCATGCCAAACAAATAAAATAAGGAAACAAGAAAGATTAACCTGGCATAACTTGGATCCGACTTAGAAAACAATTCACCAGGATTTTTGTTTCTTCTCATATTTGCCTCTCAGGGCTTCCGTAAACAATTGAGCTAGCAGGGAAATCATTCTCCTACCTCCCCCCCCTCTCATCTCCAGGTTTCCAGTGGACTGTCTCCTGCCACCTCAGAGATGAACATGTACGGCTTCAACAGTCGCAGCACCAGTCCAGTGGGCTCGTCCTCCCACAACAATCCCCGACCCCGTTTCTCCGCCTACGACTCTCTGGTGAAGAGGAGGGGCGAGGTCAACTCCACTGTAAGTTTACTCACACACACACACACACACACACACACACACACACACACACACAGAAAACACGCTCTCTATTACCCATATCGTCTACATAATGTTCCATATTTCAATATGTGTTTTTGTAGCTACAGGTGGCCCCCTCCACCCACTACAGTATGCGCTCTGCCACTCTGGGAACGCCGAATAAAAAAGACTACATCGAGGAGTTGACTAAACAGATGGACAGCTGCCGGAAGGTAGGCCTCACCGGATTCATTTTGGGATACACGTGTCCTGAGAATGTGGTTTGTTACCACAAATAAGAACATATTTTGATGGTGTGTGTGTGTGTGTGTGTGTGTTCTCTCCAGCGTAACCAGTTCCTAGAGGCAGAGAGTGTGGAGATGGAGAAGGAGAGGAACCAGATAAGGTCAGACATGATGTTATGTCCCTCTGTGGTTGCTTGGTTTCTCTTTGGTTCATCTTGCTGCTCTTCTTCTGCTTTTCTTCGCCTTTCGTTTCCTTTTTTCACTTTTTTATGAAACAGAGGTTGGTGAAATGATGCTGCTCAGCTACTGCTTGAACAATTTGGATGAAGCTGGTGTCGCTCTTCAAAAGGCCCCCAGAGAGGAACTTGAAGTCGAGATGCAGTGAAAAATGCCTTTTTTTAAAAAAAAAACTCAATACTCAAACAATAGCATCTATTGTCACATAAAATTGTAATTTTGTAGTATGTTTATGCCAAAATTCAATTATCTTTTGTTCCTGTAAAATATAATATGATGTGTGCTTATGTAAGTGAGTACCAACCAATTTCAACCAATCTAAACGCGTACCTACACTTTTCAGCGGTCCAATTGAATGATTACAGAAGCTGAGGATGCTCTAACTTCTGTTTCTCTGGGACTTTAACATTGAGCTATAAAGCTTTCTTTGACTGGCTCTTTTACTCATTGAATTTGCTCCCTAACCACACCCCTAAGTGATGTCTAAGTGTACTCACAGGTTCTCAGCAGGTGGCTCCGTGGCTTCCCTCCCCTCTCTTTAATCTCTGTCTGATAACCGTCTCCCCGTGCAGGTTTGAGATGCGCGGCCTGCTGGTGAACAACGAGGACCTGCTGAGGACCAACGCTCAGCTGACCAATGAGATGAAGAGGATGAGGGAGCAGATGATAGAGATGGAGAGGGAGAACCAATCCGTGGGAGAGAGATACAGGGAGATGGAGGTGTGAGCGGGAGGATGGATGGCTGTCATTATACTGTAGGTATCCATGGTTTTGTTTTCATCACTGACTCTTCTCTTGCGCTGTGCAGATCGAGGTGAAGCAGGCCCGGGACATGATGGTGGAGGCCAACACTCAGGAGTACGCCTTCAATTTTCTCCAGCAGTCCCTCAAAAACAAGATCAAAGACGCTGAGGTACGCAGCAGCTTCTGACATCTTAAAAAAAAACAGAAATCAACATGATGCCTGGTTTCATTTATCAACAGGGGAATGCAGTTGAGAGAGTTGTCTGTCCGGCATTAAGACACACACATTGTGTGAGGAGGCAGAGGTCTGAACTATGTGTGTGTGTGTGTGTGTGTGTTGTGTTCAGGAGAACCTGGAGAAGGAGACGCAGCAAAACCAGTCGCTGTCTGAGAAGTTGTGGCTGGCAGAGAGACAGCTGGAGGAGATGGAGGTCCACAAAGACAGCAGAGACAAGAGGTCATCAGAACTCAGCAGCACCATCCTCAGAATGGAGTTGGAGGTACACAGATTTATTCAGACTGAGAGAGGAGACTCGCTGTGCTCCGACTAAAACACTATCGAGGTTACTCTTGCAATTAATTGGAAATACATGTAGCTGTTTGTCTTAGTATCTTCCTCTCCACCTGCCTTGCTATGTATTATTGGACTCTTAGAAAAACACAAAAACACGGAATCAATACTTGTAACAGAGGGATCTTGAGATTATTTTTTCACTACTCACTAAATGCTCTTATTTTTGTGTTTGCAAAATCAGAACCCCAAATGCAAAGTTAAACCTGCCTCTGATCACCAATAAGAGGTTGATAACAGTCCTGAATATCCCAACACTCCCAGTATAAAGGATGCCTTCACTTAAGTGACACGTATTCAGAGCTGCCCTGGTAGAGCCTGGTAAGCACAGATGTGTGTACGTACCTACTAACCGTATGTTCCCGTGTGTGTGTGTGTGTGTTTCCAGCTGGACGAGGCCGTGCAGGTGTCCACGCAGTCCACAGCTGAACTGAGCCTGCAGCTGAAGCTGCGCAACGACAGCCAGCTGAGGGTGGAGGAGCTGGAGGAGTCTCTGCTGGAGAAGGAGCAGGAGCTGCAGAGACTGCAGATCCTCGTCGGCAGACTGCAGGGAGAGGTACGCTCCCCCCCCCCATGTACAATACTAATAAATGTGACCAACTCACACCAGCATGTTAAATGTTTATAAGTTGTTTTGTACGTGTGTGTGTGCAGGTCTCTGATAAGCTGATTGATAAGGAGCAGACGCTGGAGGAGGAGATCCAGCTGAGGGAGAGGATACAGCTGCAGTGTAAGCAAGCGGAGAGGACGGTGGACGACCTCCACATGGAGCTGCAGAACACCAACCAGGCCAGAGAGGACCTGGCCAAACAAGTGAAGCAGGCTCAGGTACTGGTTGAAATCATTTGATAGGCTTTGAAGTTTCAATGGCAAGACATATGCACCTATGATCATGACTCGGGACTCGGAGAATGTCGATACCCATTGATTTCAAGGATAGGACTGGTGGTCCGTGCTTTTTGACATTCCCCTGTTTGTGACTGCCAGCCCATTGGTTCCGACTGAAGACTGAAGAATTTTTTATTTCCCAGATCAGCTGGGCACTGTACTTTTGTTTTTACAAAGAATATTCAAACAGGGGTGAAATCGTGCATTTGTGAAGGACTATTTTCATCTGCAGACTAATTCACATTTAGTGCTCCAGCGGGCATTTACAGCAGCTATCCAATCTTAAAAATAGCACCTCTTTTTCCCAGAAGGTTTCTTCTTTGAAGTGAACTCTTCCAATTTCCAGCTGTAGTTCAAACAGTATCCACGGTGTGTCTGCATGCGTGACCTTATGATTCAAACAGAGATGTCCACTTGAATTAATCGGCCACGCAAACCATCAGAGTTTGGGGTTAATGAGGTATTAATTATGCAAATCCTATTCAAGCAATCGGCGCGCTAATTCCATAATCCTAAATATTCATCCTGTCGCTATTTCTGAAGATACTTAATCTGTGCTGTTTCTAAATAACCTGAATGTGTTCTGCTGATGAGACGGCAGACAGTTGACCTCAGATCAGAAGGTGAGCTGATGAGTTATTGTTTTTGTGCGCTCGCAGGAGAAGATCATCGACCTGGAGAGTGATCTGGAGGAGCTGCAGGACAGCGAGCAGAGATGGGCCAGCAAACACAAGAGAGCCATTGAGCAGGTGAACACGCTGGAAACAGGAAGTCAGCTAACTTTACCAGCCATTTGCTTGACGTCCATTTCATCGATTTCTGTCTGACTTTGTTCGGCTGGTTACTAAGACTTGTATCCGTGTGTTCTGCTGTCAGATTGAGCAGCTGCAGCTGAAGGTGATCCAGGAGAAGGATCTGACCGACCAGCTGGAAATGGAGAAGATCAGCATGGAGAGACAGGTATTGTGTGTGTGTGTGTGTGTGTGTGTGTGTGTGTGTGTGTGTGTGTGTTTTCACTTCACTTTCACTTTCAAGTCTACATTTTAACAAAGTTAGATAACAACGATAAATCAAGCTTGTAAGATGATTCAAATTCAAATGTATTTGTATAGCGCCATGCTGTACGAAAGCAGCTCTACAGTACTTCACATAAAAACAAACGAGCGTACCGTACAAATACTGTGTGTTCATTTAAGAAAAGGCTTGAGTGAAAAGGCCGGCCTTTAGTTTGCATTTAAAAGAACTCTTCCCATCCACCAGCTAATATCCAATAAACATCTCTTTCTCTCTCTGTGTAGCTGCGTGAGCTGCGTATGGAGGTGGAGGAGCTTCAAAGCTCCAGAGTTCAGGAGGATGTCATCACCAGAGCGGAGAGCAGAGTCAAAGAGCTGGAGAACACTCTGAGGACAGAGGAGAGGTCAGTCACAGGACTTTTTAAATACACATTAAAGCAGCGTGTTGCAGTGTATCACATGGTGTTTTTTTGGTTTGTCCGTACGTGCGGTCTAGTCTTGTAAATGAACTCAGGAATGCTTTCGTCAAGTTATGTTCAAAGAACATGTTCCTGAGGCCTTCTGTCTGTATTCTAAGGTTCCTTTCTTACCTGCGGTTCAGAAGGTTTGACTTGGAACAAGGGGAAACAATAAAACATTCAGTTCTGGGTTTATAAACTTGTGTGACCGATTAGTCTCCTGAAGCAAGTTTCCAAAGGCTGCTAATATACAAAACGGTCTGCTGTGATGCAAACATGTAACCGTAGCAGCTAACCGGCTGATGTGCGGATGTGTCTGTTTTGTGCAGGAACAAGTCTGTTCTGACGAACACCATCGGTAAACTGGAGAGGAGGATTAACGAGCTGAGCGATCAGATGGAAGAGGAACACAGGATAGCAACGGAGCAGAAAGACCTGGTAACACTCACACACACACACACTCTCTCCCCTACATGAAGGCAGCGTCACACAACAGTCTGAGCCGTTTGTTCCTATCATGTATTTCAACCACTTGAACTTTCTGGATCGATCGGCACTAAGCGTTTCTAACATTGTAGCTGCTCCATCAACATTATTTCGATAAATAACGCCATATGGACGTAAATAGGGCAGCGTCGTTAATGTTTGTACCATAGACATTCTATACACTGTTTATGAACAGCATTTGCGGACATTTTTGGAAAAACGTCGGCGGTAACGCCCCCTAGGTGTTTTCATGTCTCGGTTGTCACTGTGAACGTGTCCGTCTGTCCAACCCCTAAGCGTGGCTCTGTGATTGGTCCCCCAGATGACTCAGAGGATGCGCTCTCTGAAGCGTCAGGTGAACGAGTCGGAGGAGGAGGCGAGCAGGAAGGACGCGCAGTACCGCCACACCCAGAGAGAGCTGGCCGAGGAGAGGGAGACGAGCGGCCGGCTGCAGAGGCAGCTGCTCGACCAACACGTGACGAAGTACGTACTCTAAATACACACACACACACACGCACACAAATAAATAGACAGGTCAGCAGTTCAAGTTGTAGAAGTAGCCATGAGCAATCGCTTTGTTGTGGATCTTCATAGATTTTCATTTAGTGACTCCTCTAAGCCGTGGCAGATCAGTTTCCTACACATTCAAGGCACACATACACACACACAGTGTCGTTCACAGTCGCATTATGATCATCATGGCGCAAAATAAGTCTCTGTCTGTCTCTCTGTCAGGCGTAAGGACACCCTGACGATCCGTCAGACCCTGGACAACCTGAGGTTGGACCTGAGTGTGGACGACGAAGACGACGACCAGCTGCTGCCGGAGCAAACAAACAGTGTCACCAAAGTCTAAACCCTCACACTCCAGACATTCTCTCAATACAAATCATGACATAACGTCTCTACACTGACAGCGCGTGGGTGAGGTGACATTTGACCTTTTTCTAAACCTGTAGTTGCTGTTAAAATAAGCTTTAAATAGCCTGAAGTACATTTTTTGGTGTGTGTTTTTTCGCCGTCGTCCAGTTACACAAAAGCGTCGTATAGCCTTTAAGTCCAAACGGTGACATTTGGCCCCCGAAGACTTAAGTTTGAAGGCGTTTTCGGCACAGGACTCATTTGAATCTGTCTTTCAGGTTTTAGAAAAGTAGATGCACACTCAAAGACTCGCTGGTTCCTTGTATATTTGACCAAGTTCTCTGATTTTGCAGCTTTGGTTTTAATTTGGAGGAGCTTTGCTGACAGTTCTTTCACACGGAGGGATTTTCCATGTTAGTATTTGAACATATCCCACGCTGGCTCTTGACATATTACCTGGTTATGACACATGCTGTAACTGCAGAGGAGGGGTCTTTGGATGTGATCGTAGCTTTTGTTTGATTCACTTAAACACTATGAGATTATTTATATATTAACAGTTTTTTTCTTGTTTATGTTTATATGATAATTATCTGTATTTGCAATTGCTTGCAGGTCAAAAACATAATTTTAGAGAATGAAATGTATGCTTTTAGAGCTCAGTTTTTTTCTGTATTTTCTGTATTTAGGGGGTTTGCTGCTGTAATGATGTTACTTACTGTGCCACCCACAAACAGTATCTGAGATAAGATTTAAGAAATATGATTGTCAGCAAATAAGAAAAAGAAAGACCACCTCACTTCACACTTGGCGTTAATCTCAATCTTTGTAAATTTTATGATATCAAAATGAACTCAAAACATGGCTGGGTTGTTCAATTCAAATCATCAGTAGAAAATTCACTGGTTTCATTCTCAAATATTGATTATGTACAAAAAGTTCATCAGTACCTAAATATAAAAACTGTAACAAACTCACTTTGTAAGGAAGTTGATTCCAGCCGTGTTCCAGCAGTCCTCTGCATGTTCCCCGCCTGTCAGACGCATGACGCTAACATTCAGATATAGTTTGGATTTTCTGTTGTGTTTACATTTGTTGGTGTACCTTACTTTTTTGAAAATGGGAACATGAATGAAAGAGTTTCATATTTCAGCTGTTGGGAATGTGCGCTGCAGGGTGTTTTTTTTGGTTTGTCATTTTCGTAAAACAAAAAGCGACCGTCTACAGATATGTAAAAATAAATAGATTTCATTGACTTATTTTTGTAAGTACACTCCACGTTCTACTGGTTCTACTGTTCTCGGGTATTTATTTTTCACATTCTCTGTTTTGGTGAGAAGTTTCTTTGTACAAGATGCAAATAAATTGTTCTCCACTGTGATTTCTGGATATTGTGTATTTTTGAGGAAAAATCTGTTTTTAAAGCAGATGTTAGAGATCTACTATTTAGCCTTACTTTGGGATTCTCTCCAAATGTTGATCAAATCCTTCACATAAAAGGACTGCTTTGCATTATCTGGTACCATGAGTAGGAGGCACATTTCATTTTTCTACGGATTTTTTAGGAGTATTGTCTGTAATCATACGACTAGTTGCACAAAATCACAATATGAAAACAGTTCTCTCCCGCAGTCCCTCAAAACCAAGATTTAGGATGTTGAGATACACAGCACCATCTATAATCCCCACAAATTGCTCTTTTTCCACATTTCCTGTCGTTCTTTATTGTCAAACAACAAAATAAACTGCAACTGCAGTTGATTGCGATGACGTTGGATAAGAAACGAGCATGGCCATACGATACTGTGACCTTTTATGACTTTTTTTTAATTTTTTGACGATACAATGACGTTTTAATTACTTTTTTGACGTAATATTCTATGACTTTTTCGACATTATATACTAACCTTTTTTTACGACTTTTTGTTCTTTCGACATACTATACCATTACTTTTTTTGGGTTGACGGTGACTCAGTAATAGAGCCGGTAGTCAATCTTCAATCAGAGGATCGGTTCGATCCCCGGCTCCTGTAGTCCATCGGTACATCCCAAGTCTCTAAACTGCATCCCCGTTTCCCTCACTTGTGTCTTTTCCTTGCGTCTTAGTCCCTCCCACCAGGGATGCACAGAGAGATGCAAGGGGTACATCCCAAGTCTCTTATTTGTCATTTCCTCGCTCCTCGCTTGAACCAGAAGTTGTTCTGCGCCGCCATATTGACGGCTGTCCCAAAGCTCTTGGCCCAATCCCAATGTCCCCCCTAAAGCCTCAAACCCTGAACCCTCAGGGGCTTACTGACGTCACCTGAGTGGTTGAGTGTGAGCGACTGTGAGGGCTTGAAACGGTGGAATGGGACAGCACTTTGAAGAAGTTATAGTATAATCATGTTTTAAAAAGTTTTAAAACATTATTATACCATTACTTCTTTCGACTTAATATACTATGACTTTTTAAAAAAAAACTTTTTTCAACATACGAAACTGACTTTTTCTCACTTTTTTTGACATGATATACTTATGCATACAAAAACATTACTTTTTTTACATACAAAAATATGACATACTATAGTATGAATTTATTTTCACTACTTTTGACGTACTAAACTAGGACATTTTTTCACTTTTTTCAACATACTACACAATATCACTTTGTATGACTTTATTTGACATACCATACACCGACTTTTTTCAGAATGCTATACTGTGACTCTAAAAAAATAAATTCTACATACTATACTGTAACTTTTTTTGACATACCATACTATGACATTTATTCAACATACTATACTGACTTCTTAAAATAAGTAAAGTATAGAAAGAAACATATCTTCCTGCTGCATCTCTTTGCATAATGACGACATCTTAAACTGAGACAAAGTAGTTTAATGTACCAATAATCCTGCAATTGCCACAGTGAATGCTGCTGTAAAGATGACCTATCCTGACTGATTAGGACTTCGGAGGGGTGGTGCTGCTGCTGCACTTCAGCTGCTGAGTATTTATGTGAGCGCTGTTACTGCTAATTGGGAATATCCTGACTACAGCAGAGTCGGGGCTGCCATTCCACTGAATAAAGTTCCATAAAGTGACAACTTCCTCCATGTTCCCAGGGCTAAAACCAAACCCTCCACTGTGCCTCCATGGTTCTGAATGTGTACACCACAACCCCACCAGTAGAGGGCATGGTACCTCTTACCTCCATGTTTGCGATGTGGGAAGTGGGGTCAAAATACCGAGGCAATTTCCTTTTCAGTTGTACATCTTAACATGACAAAAGCAGCCCAGAGCATTTGGGATTCCCCAGACACAATAAGACAATATGAAAGCTTTCTAAAGAAAAGTAAGAATAAAAAAAGATTGTGTCGTCCACTGGCTCATCTGCTCAGAGTAATTGTCACTCATTTGTGACAAACGCTTTAACCGACCAATAAACAGAGAGGAAGCAGTTCAACAAATTTGTTTCTGATGACAACACGAAAGAAAAAAATAAACGTCAGAGGCTAAAAGTGTGATAAAATAGTATTTATTTCACAGACACATACAAGGAAAGGAAGAAAAAAAACAGCTTATAGTGATATTTGTCGTACACATAAAGCAAAAATATATATAATATATATATATTTATATACATCTTAGAATGGATGCCTGAGTGTAATTTGAGGTTTAAGAACTAAAGCCTGCCATCACATACTGCAGAGGAACATAGAAAAACTGATGATAATACCACAAAATCATAGGAAACACCACTAGTGTGAGACGTAAAGATGGCAATCCATGATTACACACCATGCAGAAAACAAATCAATTTGAACCATGAACACAGGGTGGAAAGTCACTAAGTATGGCCCAGAAAAACTCAGTCTGATGGAGGGTTTATAAAATATGACTCAGTGAAGCAGCTTTAAAAAATGTATCATAAAAAAATGTATTTCTGACTTTTACTTTGCTGCTCAGATGGGAAAAATATGAAGTTTGTTACCCGTGAAACCGAGCAATTATGAAAAATGACTACCATTATGTGTGCAGTTATGCTGCATATACAGCATGCTAGTTCAAATGTGTGAGCGGGGAACAGGCTCATTATCAGCATGGACAGACTCATTCAATACACAGCTTATTGGGACTGACAAGCATTACAGGAAATGATTGGTGACTTCATATTTGGAGGTAATATTATGATTTCTTTTTTTAAACACCTACATTCATTTACTGGCCCATCCATTAACAATTTTCAAATCCAGCTAAAAAAAATTAGTTATGCGAATAATTTCAATTTTGACGTTTTGTTGAGAGATCATTTGGCTGCATGTAAATATGTATCTGACATGTGACAAATTTGACTCCAATTCAAACAGAAAGTGAAAGATCAGCTTTCTCTCAAATATGACTTGAATTTGTAAAGAGACTGTTTATTTGTGATTGTTGCCATATAAAGATCTGACTGCAAGGAAATGACTGAAAGGGAACATTAAAGTAAAGGAAGTACGAAGAAGACGTATTTAGTAAACACATTGCCCATACAGTAATCGTACAGTAACACAGCTTCATATAACTGGGGAGAAAGACACAAATACACAACGCTGGGAAGGTTCTCCAGACATGGATCGTCCTCAGTCACTAATACTAGCTTTCTGGGTAATCTCCCTTCATTCACCTTTGGATTTTACATGACAACGTTATGCTACACAAACCTCAAAAGCTCTCAATTTTTTTCTGATTAGATTTCTTGGAAAAAAAATATTTTTACTTGAGATTATCTTCCATATTTTGTCTTTTTGGTTTCACATTTAATGCTGCAAAATTCCAATTAACGGCTAATTTGTCTATTATTACAAGACCGAGTTGAACCATGTCTGTCAAACTTTCCCTTATATCGTTTTTTTTTGTACATATAAACATATCATATGATGACATACATGAAATGTAGTTTCTAAAATGTTATATAGATAGTATTAAAAAAAAGAAGCTTCAACTGGATCCATGCATAATATGTGGAGCTAGCTTGAGAACATACAGTTGTCAAACTGGAAAAAGTTTCACTTGGATGCACCTTGTGTTTCTGATAAAAACTACAATCAATCAACCAATCAATCAGTCAGTCAGTCAGTCAAATAGATGATGACTAGACAGTTTGGATTAACAGAACATGAGTAAAACTATACTTATTGAAGCCCCCCCATTATTATGTTTTCTTAAAATAATGACTAAGTATCTTAAAATGACTAAGTGATGCACCATAATTACAAACTTTCTTAAAATAAAGACTCATTTTGAGAAACATTGCAACATGACATAGTATCATGAAATACCAAAGTACTTACTTAGTACTCAAGTCATGATTTTGAGAAAGCTTCTCATTTCAAAGAAATACAAGAGATTTTTGTTTTCATCACATTGGCAGAAATGGCCTTCCATAAGCACCGCACCGACCAATGTGAGCGCCAGCAGAGCCCCTCACTCCCATCAGCTGCAGACAGGACTCCCAAACGCAAAACTAAACCAGATGTACTCTTCAAGAGGTATTTCGGGCTTTTCCTGCGGTGAGGACCGGCCACCAGAGATCCTTCATTTCCCACCAACCGGCGGGATGTGACACACGAGCGCAGTGAGCGAGAGTCGCTCTTGTCATTCGGTCGCCTTGGTGCTCGTCTCATGTTCACACCCACCAGACGGCAGCTCCGATTCAGATACATTAACTCGGCTTTAGTGAGATAACCAGGCGGTGAAGCCGGCCAGCTCACTGGTGCACACTGTTTCTCTGTTCTTCAGGAACATATGCTGCTAACACAGTTCCCATAGTGTTTGTCCACAGGCCGTGTCCACTTCTGATTAAATAGAGGCTGGTGGCAGTGATTGTGAAAGCCCACTCCCCGAGTGAAAAGAACCCATGTCAGAGTTAGCGGTGGAGTTGCTCTAGTAAGCTTTCTGCACTGTCTGCGTTCATTTCTATTCCCATCTGACCCACACCTACAGCCCGTCTGTGAGACTTCATACATGTTTTAGCTGGCCTTTTTTATCATATCAATGAACCAGCTTGTTATTATGCGTTCCTACCATAATTCTACAGCCTGCTTTTTAAAATCCTATTAGTATAGGTGACCTTTAATAAGCTTTTGTATCTAGTTCAAATATGCCTCTTACTGTAGTCCTCTGCTCCTCTCACAACCCCAGACCAACAGCTTTTATTGAACACACTGAAGTCTTATCACGTTTAAAACTGGCGTGTGGTAACTTCAATGGTGTATCAGGGGCCTAGAGCTGAGAGTTGATTCATGTTTCAGTCGATCAACAACAATTTTGATTATAGATTGTTTGCCATTTATCATTCAAGTGCCAAATATTTGCCAGCTCCGGCTCATCAAATGTAAAGATTTGTAGCTTTTATATCCTTGTAAGTAAAATACCTGAAAAAAAAAAAAAAGATCCCACAGATCAATTGATCATGATATCAATCGTTTAGTAAAGCTGTAGTCCTACTGAGGACATGGACATGCATTTAAATGACCATATTTTCCCCATCTATGTGCAAATCACAAAGATAAAGTGCCACCCTTTAGTATCTATGTAAAGTCATAATGTGGTGGTTTGTGAAAGGCCCGTCTCTCTCTCTCTCCCCCATGTGTGTCTTTCATTCACACACATTCAGTAACAGTGGATGGATGGATAGAAAGAGGTATAACACAAGACACTGTCTGCACTAAAGACGCCAGACAGGCAAAAACAAGCACATCATGCAACATAAAATCTTGTCGTAAAATGAAATAAAGTCTAGACAGCCCAACCCCGGACCCGCCCACACTGGACCTTATTCTCCATGTCCAACCCCCTCAGGTCAGGTGCCGGTGGCGGGTTTGCCTCCCGCCCCCCTCAGCTGAGACCAGTAATGCCCGTAGTTGCTGCTTTGGCATCAGATGCACACACACAGAGACTGGCAGTTATGCTTCCTTCACAGCATTGAGTCGGTCGGTCGGTGTAATAACGGACGCTCCTCCCCATGAATCTAAAGAAAAATAAAATAAAGGAGCGTGAGGAGTTCTGAGTGGGAGGAGAGAGGAAAGTCGTCTCCTGAAAAAATCTTCCCCTTTCCACAAAAAGAAGAAGAAAAAAAGCCTGTGTTCTCCTGTTTGGCAGCTGCACTTCCTGTTCTTACTTGTTGCTTAAAAGTTCCAAAATGTTGCTCCCCTCCAAAATAAAAGGTTGAGGAGTCGGTTCACCTGAAGCAGCGTTGGTTGTGAGTGAACTCAAATGTCCCGATGCAGCCGCTGAGGATTGAACCACAGTGACGTTGCTGAAGTGAAACTGTCCCCATGGACAGTAGAACGAGTCTGCTGATGCATTATGGGTAGTAGTGCAGTTGTTGAATATGTCCGAGGAAATCTTGCAAAACAAACCCTTCAGTCAGCTTATATACTGGGTAACTTTACCCTACTCCGCAAAGTTCCCTGCATGGGTTCATCCCTGTCCTGGATCCTGGCAGATGCATTCTGGTTAATGTAGTTGAATACGGACGGTCAGCTTGATACAGCGGTAGACAGAGGCTGACTCTCGGGAGGAGCCCTAGAACGGGCTGACAAGGACAAGATGCTTGAAATCAACCTGAGGAGAGGAAAGAGGAAAGGAGAGGGGAGGAGAGAGGGGAGGAAAGAGGAGCGGAGAGGAGAGGAGAGGAGAGGAGAGGAGAGGAAAGGGGAGCGGAGAGGAGAGGAGAGGAGAGGAGAGGAAAGAGGAGAAGAGAGGGGAAAGAGGAGCGGAGAGGAGAGGAGAGGAAAGGGGAGAGGAGAGGAGAGGAAAGGGGAGAGAATAAATTGATGTGAAAAAGCAGGAGGAGAGGTTGGAGAAATGAAGGAGAGTAGAATGGAGGAAAACAGAAGAGAAAAAAAGGCAACTTTAAAAAATAAGTATAAATCATAATGTAATGAAGCCCTGCCTTAAAAGTACAGATTTAAATAACAGAGCTGAATGAGAGATATACAGGCAGGGTTATAATCTGTGTGTGTGTGTGTGTGTGTGTGTGTGTGTGTGTGTGTGTGTGTGTGTGTGTGTGTGTGTGTTGGGTTTATAATCACATGTTGGCTAGCTATCTAAAGGGCTGTCCGAATGTTGTTTATAGCAGCACTTTCAACCATTCTGGTTCTCACTCAGGCTATGCGATTCTCACTGGCTTAGCTCCCGTTGGAGGGCATCTTGTGGTACTCTTATAAATCGGAAAAAAGTGACACCTCATTAGGATTTTAATTATCTTTGCCACGGAGGCCGGCCGCCATCCGGAGATCTAAAACTATCTGCCAAACAAGCTAGACTAAGAACATGAACCGCCATGTGTGTGGCCATCGGTGAGAACTCAACATGTTCACAACACAAGTGCAACAAGACAAATTCAATCTGACACAAACTGCTTCAGAGAAGAAAGAGAAGATAATCAATGTCTGCGTATATGTGCGTCTCACATTAGATTGGCATGGACTTCATCTTGACCATAGAGGTGAGTTCCTGTTTGGTCACATGATCGCGCCGCCTCTGTCTCACCCTGGAAATACAACACAATATGTGAACAACAAGAAAGAACTTTAAAAAATGCCATGATTTGGAAAAAAAAAACTAAATCTCAAAGACAGACCACACAGCTGTGGCTTGCGGATGTGGGATGTGTGTGTGTGTGTGTGTGTGTGTGTGTGTGTGTGTGTGTGTGTGTGTGTCTTACCACACGACAAAGATGAGGGAAAGGACGGTGGTGAGGATGACCACGGAGAACAAAACCAGCAGAATCACCAAACCCAAATTACCTTCATCCTCAGGATGTACAGAATCTGAATGAGAAGAAAAAAAACAACATGGGGGGTCAACACAACAAGCTGCATGGAAGGTACGGAGAGAGAGAGAGAGAGAGAGAGAGAGAGAGAGAGAGAGGCTGACAGAGAGAGAGAGAGAGAGAGAGAGAGGCTGACTCAAAGATGACAGATAAAGAGGGGTACAGATGCACGATAGAAGAAACAGATGTATGTGTGTGTGTGTGTGTGTGCGTGTGTGTGTGTGTGTGTGTGTGTGTGTGTGTGTGTGTGTGTAAATATAGTTGAGAAATCAGAAGGAAAAGAAGTTGAATCAGACACAGTTCACACCTCGCTGTGTTTTTGTCTTTTGAAACCTGTGAATATACATATTTCATATATTTGTGTGCTTCTGAGGCAAAAATAAAAAGAGAAAAATAAATAGCGGTATGCGTGTGTGTGTGTGTGTTCTCAGATTTAATTACTCTGTGGTGATAAGCTAATTTTAAATGTGCCATTACAGCTTTCATACAAACACGCATTTATCATACTGAGAGAGGGAAAACAACTCTCGTTCACACACACAAACAAGACACGACGCTGTTGAATGTGAACTGTGAAACGAAGCAACAACAACAAAAAAGCATGGACACACATTAACAATAAAACGTGCAAAAACACAAAGATTTACGAGCAAATGATAGTGGACACACACACACACACACACACACACACACACACACACACACAGAAAAAGACATCTGGTTCACAGCAAACCATCTTAAATCTGACGGCATCAGTCACGGTGACTTCCAGCCTGTGTCTGTCTGCTTGTATATGCTACTGAGCGGGTGGCACATGTTTACACGTGCATACTATTTGTACATATCGTGCATGTGTATATTTTTGATGCGCACGCTTGCAAGCAACTGCAGGCTGCTTTTTCCTGTGTGTTTTTTTTTTTTTTTTTGCCCTTTTTTCATGTGAGCTGCTATGTACTTAACCTGTCATCCAGGTAGAGAACATCATACCTCGCAGGTACAATTTACTGCAGTTATATGTAATTTGGGCAAGAAGCCAGACACGAGGTACTTGTACTGCTCTACCCAGAGTATAATAACAGTAAATAATTGCTGCATCAATGACGGCTTCTTGTTGGTGCCAAATAAAAACACCTACTCGTCCCGCTGTTTGAAAGCCAAAGCAGCGGGAAACAGACGCGTTTCAAAACTGATCTGATCTTTCATCGACCTGACGTTTGTTCATCATTTCACCTCAAAATGAGATGATGGATGTTTTGGTTTTTAACAAAAAAGTTTCAGTGCGTGCATTTAATTCCAGGGAGGGACGAGGACACGCGCTCATAGCGACGGTAGTAAACACATTAGTTGTGATAGCAATGTAGCAGCGGATGTACCAGACTAAGCAGTGTCAATTACAGTAACCGTAACAGTAGTAGTGGTGCATGTACTTTGAGCAGTAGCAGTGATCGTAGCACAAACAACTGAGGTGCAAGAAGTAGCAAAAGTCTTGGCATTGAAATTCTAACATAAAGACAGATACAGTGTTGATGTTGTGCCTGAATACAATCACTGATGCGTCATTTGAAACGCCGAAACGCTGCTGCCCGGGTTGGAATCCGACCCGCGGTCCTTTGCCAATCACCCCCCCTTCCAGTCTTCAGTTGTGCTGTCAAATAAAGGCAGAAAAGACCCCAAAAAAGAACTTACTGTGGGACTTTGCGGTTGAGATTTCAGGTTTTGTGCTGAAGGGAAAGTAATATTCTGGAAAGCTTTCCTCTGGCTGGAGCTCCTCTGGAGATTCAGGTGTGGAGGAGACTGCAGTACAAACAGAGCGATCACACACACGTTTTAGGGATTATTCTAGTGAGTAACGATTAATATGCAGATTATTTTATAGATGAACCTTTTGTTTTATTATTTTATGAGATTTATCTTTTGGTTTATAAAACCTCAGAAAATAGTCAATAAATTAAACTTAATTTGACACAGAGTCCAACGTGACTCAATCGTATTTACTGAGTTTCATTATGATGCTGCTCCATGATGCTGATTGTATTGTGTCGTCTCTCTGTGGAGCGCTTTTGTTGCTTTTAAATGTGCTCCAAAAACAAACTGACTTTAGTCTTAGACATCAACATTGTTGTTAATCTTTCTCTCTGACCTTCCCAAGGCATGGCGAGGAGCAGGGGACTCCATTCACTCCACTGGCTGTCAGAGTTCACCTCGTCATGGGCTCGAATCTGAACTTGGTGGAGGTGACCAGCCAGGGCGTCAAATATCACGGCTGGACTCTCCTCGGAGAAAACCTGATGGGATGGAGAAAGAGGTTACAGAGGCTTACATTAGATGACCACTCACTCATCTGATCAGCCCAACACATTCATTTTTATTGACCGAGGTTTTAACAAAACTGCATTTTAAACTTAAGCATCTCATGATGTCCCATTAGTTCATTTAACTTCAGCCCCATGTTTTGACATGTAGTTGCTTGTTTTTAGAAGCATCGACTGTGATTGGCTTGGGTTTCAGAAATAAGGCCGTAAAGTAAATAAATCTGCACGAGGTTTAGCTTCAACTGCTTATACAATGTGGGGAAACTACAGTTTTATTTTCTTTAATACAACCTGTATACAGTGTATACAGTGGAGCCTCGCTCACTAACCTCAGACCAGTACACGGAGCCGCGTGGCCTGTATCTGATCTGAAACATGAGGGGGAACGCATCCTGCAGCGGCCAGGAGGCAGGGAAGTCCCACGAGACCATCAACCTCTTTGGATGGCCCTCTAGGGCCTTCACCAGCAGAGACTCTGGAGGGTCCGGTTTCACTGCAAACAAGGAGAGATAAAAAAAGAAAAAGAAAATTAGAAAGAGATTGAGCCACAAGTATTTCCTGTATGGTTGGCACACTATTTAAAAGACAACAAGAAAGAAATCAAGTACGAGAGAGCAGATTAAACCAAAAAAGCCAAAACCCCAAAACGTATCTGATGAGTGGTCTACCGTTGCAGCTTTGATTGAAAATGACCACTCTTTCTATGCATATATCACCGCGCTTTTGACACAACTATCCACAACTTTTGGAATCTTGTGTTTTGCAGCATATTTGAAGCACCGCTGTGACTAAAAACAGTATGCGGAGGTTGAGGGGAAAAAAAGAGGTGAGCGATATCCAGCAGGCACTCCAGCAGCCACTACGAAGACCGCCTCGAGGACGCCGCGGGATGGCCTCCGCTCGAGAGCGACGAGAACGCCATGTGCACGGAGAGGAGCAGCAAAACAAGATAATTGAGGTCATTATGTGAGGACAGAAAGGGAAGGGTCTAATGAAAACATGCACATGTGAAAAAGACGGGACGGTAAATGCATCTTTTAGCTTCTTTGAGGACATCGACCCTGTTGGTGTGTCTCTGTTGTTTTGAGGCAAAACAAGAGGAGCAGATAATGGACATGACTTGAAAGCATGAGGCTTGTAACAGTGTTTTTAAATGTGTGTTGGTAGGAATAACAGAGAATAGTGATAATAGCAGACATTAAATTGCCTGTTTCAGTAGAGCCGGGAGTGGGAGCACTGGAAGCAAAAATAATGGTGAAAATGATCAACCTTCGGGGAAGAAAATACCATATTCATGTCTATGAATACCAAGTGCTTCATAGACATCATAGAAATGTGTCACTAAAATAGGAAAAACATATTTTTTGAACCACTCCTTTGCTGTGTGTGTGTGTGTGTGTGTGTGTGTGTGTGTGTGTGTGTGTGTGTGTGTGTGTGTGTGTGTGTGTGTGTGTGTGTGTGTGTGTGTTTTAATGTGATCTTACATAGCTCGTGTAACCTAAAGCGGGCGGCCGTCGTCTCAGACCCCAGGGCGTTGGTCTCTGTGATTCTCAGGGTGTGGATGGTCTGCCAGAAGGCAGGATGATAGATGTCGCAGAGCTTGCGGGCCACATCCAGGACGCATGGCCTCCACTCCTGACCGGTGCCCCTTTAAAGAAAAACAAGAAAAAAAAGTGTTGCATTCTGTCGGGTGAGAGACAACTCGAGTGTGTGCCGGAGAACTGCAGAAACATTAAGAAATAAGACACCAATGCTTGAGTTTCCTCAGCTGGACACTTCGCTTGAGAAGCACTGCTGTGATGTGTTATGGTGAAAAGTTTCCACTGAGTGCCACATGGCCAGAGATGGAAGCAGAGAAGCACAGACAGGGTTCACATCGGGATACCACTCACGCTACATGCAGCTCATTCAAAACGTAACATCTGTGGCACATGCACTATATTTAGTCTCTGTTGCCCATTGTGAATGTGACCCTGGGCGTTGCTGTTCGGCTTGCAGTAACTCGCTCTTACCTGAAGGAGGCGTTGTACTTGGCTGGCAGGAAGGTCTTCACCGATTCCGTCCAGGAGCAGCGAACGTGCGTGTGATTGGGCACTTGACAGGAAACGCTCAGCAGCCCAGGGGGGTCTGGGAGACGGGAGTCAGGAGAGAGAGGGAGTACGTTTTAATGAACCTATTAAATGTAATATTTGAAATGTTTCTCTGTCTCGTCCTCAGGTCTTAAATGAACAGCTCTGTGCTCTGGTGTCCCTATTGTGAACCAAAAATATTTCAGGAGAGGCTTGGCCAGTTCTGTGGAAAAAAAAAGTCCCCGTCCCTTTAAAAAGGAAGCCCACTTAAGGGAGCCGCTTCCTGTTGGAGACAGCGACAGGAAGCGGAGGGCTTTTGTCTATTAGACGGCCGACAAGAACGCTTTCCTCTGAGGACCAGCAGTGCCGCTCTGATCGTCTGCGTTTTGTAATAAGGCGCCTTGTTGGAGCCGAAGAGCCGGCATGAATCAAATGTTGAGAGGAGGAACTCATTCATTAAGTAAAAGGGGGAGAGAGAAATATAATTAGAGGGATGAAAGAGACATGGAGGAGAATATGTTAAGGCAAACTAAAGAGAGAGACGAGAATGTGGGAGTAGGAGAAACATTATACTATGCTTATATGCTGAATTATCCAAAGACTGAACTCAACTGTGAGGGACCGGGATGCTGTCTAAGACACGAGGGACATACGCATGTTCCTGCTGCAAAGACTCTTTTTTTTTTAAAGGCTGCAGCGAGAGACTAAAAGTATGGCAGAGGTGTTAAAAGTGTAATGACTCCCAAATTAGCCGCTGCGTAGCCAGGACAAGTCGCAGCACGACAACACTTACGGCCCAGCCTGAGTGTGACGGAGTGGAGGAGGAGCCCCCGGGCGTCGTAGCAGCTGTAGTTGCCCTGCGCCGAGTGGTCGACGTGCAGCAGCACTAAGGCTCCATCGGAGGTCACTTTGTGCCACGGCAGCGCTGAGCTGTGGTTGAGATGCCACGCCACAGGCGCCCTGGTGGAGAACACATAAGAGTTTAGTTATTGTGCCTGAACAAGAGCCGAGATCTTTAAAGCAGTCGTTCACAAAAGACGAGACAATTTGGAGAATTCCTTCCTTCCATACTGCAGTACGCCTTTGAGCCACATGAGGGAGCCTGGATGTTTGTATTGTTCTAATAATTGTAGCCTACTTATGACTTCTGAATAAAATATGAAAGGCTGGTGTACGTTCTGTATTGATGAGAGGAAAACTAAAAGAGCCTGTTAACCGCCTCAATGCATTGATTTGGTCTCATTCATAAAGTAATTAACGTGTATATATGTTTCTCAATAACACATGCATAAGATAAAGTTATGATTTGTCAAAAGTACATCTCTTCTAAAGAGCTGGTTCCCAAATTCCCAAGTGCACAAATGAGCTCTTCTCTCAATAATGCTTGATGTTAATTGGGTCTCCATGGTTTTTCAATTTTAAAAAGTGGGGCCCCAGAAAAAAAAAAACTGTTTTGAAAATACTGCTTTAAAGGACATTATCATAGGAATGAAATACCTAAATCTACATATCACAACTTTCATTTGAACAAAACGGCTGGTTTATTCTTTGTATTTCTCACCGACAACAAATCTGTTGACTATATGAACACAGATGGCTGATGAATCCTATGGCTATACAAATGGATATCACTGCAACGTCTTGATGAGTTTCTTCCTGTATGACTATTGAATGTAATAATAATTTTTAAAAAATCTTTCAAACTCCCATATGACTGTGCTGTAAATACCTCTTTGTCATTAGAAGACAAAGAGACACAACTTTCCTCACCTGATTTGTGACTTCCCGCAGGCCAGTGTCACATTGGACTGCATCTGCCCGTACTGCACGCCTGACACTGCAACACACAGACATCACACAAAACATTAAAAGCGGGTATGCGCGTACTGCAAATACCGTGCAGAAATACCACGTGTCCGCATTGTCTGTATCAATGTGATTTAGGCGCCGCCATTTACAGTGGAGTCAACAGTATCACAATAACATGACCGTACAAGGTTTGGGATCCTGCAGACACTGGGCCGGGGAGACTTTGGTACGCCGTCTGAAGCTGCTCAACGGTTTTATTTTTCTGACACTTTATTATTATCACAATTCAAATAATCGCTCTATTAGCAAATCCACTTTAATATCTCTACAGTAATAGAAAGAGAAGCGTTTCAAGAAGATATCTAGAACAAGACACAGATGTAGGGCCCCTATTTAAACGGTCTATGGTGCATGGTCTAAAGTACATAGCTCAAGGGCATTTAGGGTGTATCCGACTCCAGGTTTGCTCGTCAACCGGCTCGTAATCTGAGCCCAAAGTGAAGCGCAAGGGTCTAAAGTGGTCTCTTCATTAATAGGTGTGTTTTGGGCATTATATGAATTAAACCAATTAGAGTGTCATCTCTAATTTCCTTTAAAAGCCAAGTGCACCTGCACCTGGAGCGTTGTTAGTTCATCAGTAAATCTGAGAAGCGAGCAGGTTTTCTGCCGAGGGGAACGTACTGTATCTGCTTGTGCGCCAAGTGAAAGAGTGCGAGCGGACCGTCTACAGGAGCAGCCGAGCCTCTCAAGTCTCCTGATCCTCCATGCCATCAACAGCTCCATTCGAGTGCATGTGGGCAAATACACCAATCCCTGCGTGTAGGTCCCTGCTTGTAGGTCCCTGTGTGTAGGTCCCTGTGTGTAGGTCCCTGTGTGTAGCTCCCTGCGTGTAGCTCCATGTGTGTAAGTCCCTGTGTCTAGGTCCCTGAGTGTAGGTCCCTGTGTGTAGGTCCCCGTGTCTAGGTCCCCATGTCTAGGTCCCCGCGTGTAGGTCCCCGCGTGTAGGTCCCCGTGTCTAGGTCCCCGTGTGTAGGTCCCCGTGTCTAGGTCCCCGTGTCTAGGTCCCCGTGTGTAGGTCCCCGTGTGTAGGTCCCCATGTCTAGGTCCCCGTGTGTACGTCCCCGTGTGTAGGTCCCTGCGTGCATTGGGAACCTGCCTGTGTCGCCACATCTTGCTATCTGAATAACGTTACCTTTAAATAGCAGGAAAATACTGCACCACTGACTTTAGACCAGGTTTTTGTTGGTCAAAGGCGCAATCTCTTTCTGCCGCCTCAAGATATCAATGTGTCAACAATGCCTCTAGTGTGCAGAGGGGCACAGATAGCTACTTACACAACGTAGTGTGAACATGACAGCTGCGCCGGTGTGAAAATAGCAATGATGGACACTTAGACCTAACACACATTCCAATTAGAAACATTTTTGATACGAATAATGAGCCTTTGAAATGTGGAAATGTACCGGTGCTGATCCAACTGAGAAACAAAGCCCAAAACATTTCCATTTGGACAGATTTAATCTGCTTTCTGCACACTGTCTGAATTTGCTTGTTCATAAGATTGATTCACTGGCTACAAATGCACCCTTTTGTGGTGCCTATCCATGCAAATAGCTTCAGCTTTGTGTGCTGCGGTTTTGAGATATCCATCTGTGAGATTTCTGTCTCCACCCTTTTACAACAGCTCTGAATGTAATTTCCTCATATTACAAAATGACATTTGCGTTACAAACGCAAATGTCATAAAGCGATAAAGCGAGGTCACTGAAGGTTTGGTGAGTAATCGTCAAGATCAAACCTTCGGTGACCTCGCTTTATCGCAATTTTAGTGAGTTGTGAACTGTGAGTAAAAGCTGACAGGCCAAGTACAGTTTGTATCATAACAGAAGAGTTTTAGCAGCTGCTGAACTTGCCATCCAGCAAAATTGTGAAGGCGGAGCAGATTTGAAGCAATACTAAGTGCAGTGTATACCTGAGCAAATATCTTGTGTTGACTGCAGTAATTGGCCAAGCTGATACTCTATCTCAGTATGTGTGTGCATGTTTAGCTTGGCTCCGTAACATGAAAAGCTGGCGTTTACAGTAGATCTGGAGTGAAAAAACATCACTTTGACTGCCAGTCTGCCACGCATGCATCTTCATTAATTCTCAGCCTCAATCACTCAGGCATGCACACTCCCTGCTGGCCTCTCCTCCCTTAGTAACAAACAATTTGTCCCGTTTTTTTTTTTCCTCTCCTTAATTTCTGATACAAACCCATCATTGTGTCACAAGTCTGAGCGGCAAATGGTATCGCAAAAGGATTACAACAAAAAGCATTAAGTTTGATTAAACAAATGTGACTTTGTCGTTTGCATCAGTAAGGGGACCAGGCAGGTGAAGCATTTTGTAGATGTTATTATTCAGTGTGCTCTATTGGTGTATATTGATGTTACTTTCCCCTTCTGCAATAACTTCATGTGCCCTTCAGGGGCCGACAATCCTAAATTCAAGTTTACACAAACTCAAGTTACCGAGGGCCTTTTCAACGCTTGGTTTTCTCTCACACCGAAAGATCGCTTTTCTGGCCTTCCTGCTGTTGTTGTAGTGGCGGTGGGAAGAGAGACAGCCGAGGTAAAAAAAAGAACGATGAAGGGCTCCACAGTGAATTTGTGGCTACATTCATGTTTCTGTGTGGAGGGGACGAGCAGAAAGCAGGACAATGAATTCTACTGAGTTCCTTTCTTTTTTGAATTTGGCCTGTTTATTCTGCTGCAGTGTGTATGGGAAACAATTTGTCATACACAACACAAGGCACGGTTAATAAATCTGAGCTTCTAAGACAGCGGTTTATTTATTGGAAACTGTGAACAAAGCTGTGGGACATTAGAAAAACATGTATCACAGAAAGGATTTATTATGTTCCATGTTTCGTCCACATGTTTAGTTTACTGCCCTGCTATTGTTTCAATCATCAAATTAAAGGCTGAGATCAGGTAAATAGCAACAGGACAGACAGACAACAAGACCAGACAGATTATTCAAATGACTCATTGGGAGGTTAAACCAGGAATGAGCACACCTGAACAATTTCAGGAGAAAATCGTATGAAGCTTTTTCTGATCAAAGAGGAGATTGCAATTTATATTGGGTTTATTTTCACACCACAGGCATGCATTTGTGGGCTATATTATATTTTAAAAATACATAAATGTGCCAAGCGTACCGTATCAGAATTGTCTTTTTAGTTCTTGACATAACTCAGTAATAATCAATCATGACATCCAAAAGTGACGTATCTACTGATAACAGCTGAGCTGCCCAGTTATGGCGATGATGACAAACCGCTGGTCGTGTCCGACAATGCTCTGGTATCAAACTGACTGCATGTAATGCCTGACTGTTGACTGCTCGGCACTTCAACAGTTTGAGCTAACGTTAGCTTTGCAAAATGTCAGGGTTTCTGAATTGTGGAGGTCCCAGCGTGGGGGCCTTGACGGTGACGAGCTTAAAACACGGTGTCATCTGCATAAATGTTCACCTACAGGGATTCCATTAAAACTCTCAGCTGTCTGCTTACTCTCCACAACTGCCGAGCTACAAGCTAGCTACCTGTCTGAAAGTGATGTGCGGTGATTACCTTGATTATTATACCATGTGCACAAAAACGCTTGCCACTAGGTTGGTCTTATATGATCAGCAAAAAGACAGAGCCCACTCCTCTCGAATTAACCGGAGAAAAGGCCAAGAATGTTGGTGTTGTTGTTTCGCCAACGCAAGAAATTAACTAAAGTTTACCAGCAACAGTGGTCCTTACATTTTCTGTAGTTTGTGAAGAAGAAACTGTTAAATTATACATTTAACAATTCAAATTGTGGCTCTTGCGTTTAGACAACTGCACTATTTAACTGCAATTTTGATATAAAAATGAGAAACCATTCAGACCTTAACTGTGTCCACACAACCAGGCAAGTACAGTTGGTCAAAGTTCAGAAAAACTGCATTTCTACTTACATTTAATTTGCACTTAAGGATATTATTAAAATCTTCCTTTGTCTCTTTTCTCATTAACTTTTAATTTATCTCAATCTTTTTATTCAATGGCTCTCTCGTCAGTGTTTTCCAGATTTTCTTTTCCCCTTTAACCACAACACACACACACACACACACACACACACACACACACACACACACACACACACACACACACACACACACACACACACACACACACACACACACACACACACACACACACACACACACACACACACACACACACACGCACACTCCCCTCCCTATGTTCCTGTGAGTGTGCGTTACCTGGGGCCTCAGTGCAGTGCAAAGAGTTGGCTGATCTGAATGTGTGTATTCATGTTTTATTGGCAGTGAAGTACATTATTCCCCAAACCCACAGCGTTCCACTCATATCTGATTCTCCCTCTGGCAAGAGGGCCCAGACACATGCGCAAGCACACACACACACACACATATGCATAAAACCACACAGACACACACACACACACACACACACACACACACACACACACTCTAATTCACACAGGAAGACTGCAAGTTTCTCCTGACATTGAAATCAGATGGCAGGGTGGACACAGAAAATTGCAAGCTGTGTGAAACTCAATACTTTCCAAACCATAAAAAAAGGAACTCTGGAGCTGCCGCAGGGTAAAATGAATGGGAGGGGAAAACTTTGACAGTTTCACCTGAAGGGCCAAGGGCGAGTGCTCTTATTGTTGGAGCAGTTCATTTGGCTGGCTTCAGAAAGAGATACAGCAATAGAGAGAGGGAGACCGAAACAACGATGGGGGGGACAGTCTTTCAAAGAAAGAAGAGAGTTTCTTAATGTCAGACATATCCTTCAAGCGCTGTGTGAGGTGGGGGGGGGGGGGGGGGGGGGGAGAACAAAAGAAGAAGGCTTCAACAATGGATTTCTTGTTTGCAGAGAGATAATAAAAAAAAATACATGAATTCAAATTCAGCTATAAAAAAATGAAGTTGCACATCAAAAATCAGACAAGGGGGGAACCATTACATTGAACACTGATGTGTTTCAACAAAAACAAAAAGTTCTCTGATCAGGATTCTGCTCGGACTCTGCTTTGGATTTGCTCCCTCCTTTCTACTGCAGGAGCTTTAGATCCCACGAGCACTTTGAGTCGAGATAAGTCAAGAGCGCCCAAAATAGTTCACAAAGGAATCCGCGGCTGATCCTTAACAGAAACGTGTGTTTGTACGTGTGTCTTAAATACGTCCTCGGGAAAAATGTCTCTCTGCTCGGTGAGCATGCAGACGAGTTACCTTCATCAGTCCGAAGCTGAGCTCGACCGGGGCGCAGCGACCACGATAGAAACCAGATGACTGTCAGACACACAGGACTGGACAAAAGGCCTGGCATCTAGAGAGAGAGAGAGAGAGAGAGAGAGAGAGAGAGAGAGAGAGAGAGAGAGGTGGGAAAAAGAGAAAAAGAGGTATAATTATTGGGAGTTATTTTCAAGCCTAAAGTTTTTGGCGGTAAGCATAACAACATCAGCATCATCATCATCATCATCATTCTGAGTCCATTTCGTGCATGTAAATTGGCATGAAAAGGAAGATGTTTGGGGAAACCAGAAACGTCCAATTTCTTTGGTCAATTTCCTCGCTGGAGCTGCAGTAACAACATACCAATGTGTAAATGGTTTGGTAATAACATGTTGCAGGCTGTAAATTCTGTGTCTGCCTTTTACTTATTATTGCAAATTCTATGCCACGAACAGTCAGAAAACGCAAAGACGACGGTTCAAGACAACTGGTCGCTTCTACCTCTGTCAGCGCGAGTCTTTCTCAAAACTAACAACACATTTCTCATTAAAGAACAGAAGGAAATGATGCTGGAAATGATTTTCTGTTTCCACTGGCTTTGTTAGGTTTTAGTTCAGGTTGTGCTGGAGAACAGATCCATGGAGCGGTTTGGTACCCCTGAGCTTTCTTTCTATGTAATTTAACCAAGATGTGCACACTCTCTCTGTGTCTCTGTCCTCTCTCTCTCTCTCTCTCTCTCCATGAAGTTGATTTTTGTTGTCCTCTTACATAATAATAATAATAATAGCAAAGTAAAGTATTACATTTGTGCTGTGCGTCTGTGTGTGCGTGTGTGTGTGTGTGTGTGTGTGTGTGCGTGTGTGTGTAAGTACCCATATACATGCTAACAGTTATGCAGGTAGTAAGGCTGTAAGGCTGTTTTGGCACTTTGAGCTAAAAGATAACATTAGCATCTTAACTAGCTGTCACTAGCAGTGACTATGCTAACATGCGGATGTTAACCAGGTACAGTGTTTTCCGTGTTCTTAGTTTCGCTAGATAGCATGCTAAGATTCATGCTAATTAGCGCTGAACACATTCATGGGACGTTCTTAAAAGCTGCATTGAACATGAGATGTGTGATACAACTGCTTTACGCAAATATGTTTGAAATGAAACGATTTCATAGGCTGTTTCTATCTAAGTAACTGTAAGCACAGACAGGGAAACATCATGAAACAAACATATAATGAATTTCTTCCTACTGAGCCCAGGACATTATTAAGAGTGTATTCTGTAGCAGAAAAAAACATAAAATATACTTTCAGTTGGAAAGACTATTCTGAAAAACCAGGCTCTGTGAATGTGATAAAGTATGAAAGACTATTTGGTGTATGTGTGTTTGTGCGCTACTGAGCCCAAAGTCACACAAACAAACACACTTGTCTTTATCTCTAGTGCTGCTTCTCTTCATAGAGACGTATCAACACTTAACACTCCCACCCAGTGAGAGAGGGAGATTAGAGGCCATAGAAATGGTTTCGTTACGTCTTCAGTGAGATACGTTTCCTGGTCAAATAGGATGTTGTTGAAGCTGGGGTCAGGATAACACAATTGCTGATCTTTAGAAACACAAGCCACGCAAAGAATAATAAAGAATAAACTGTTTCCGTCAGGCTTTCTTGTCATTGTGCAGTGTCAAAGAATGTTAACAGCCTCCAGACTTTAAAGAGAGACAAAGTTACAGATCATTTTAACAGAATGTTTAAGGTGGATTGTTTTTTTTTAAAGACGCAGAAAAATTACTGAAGTGATGCAGAGCTCATTTTCACTCCACACCTGTATTAAAGTATGAATACGTGTCATAAGTGTTATGCAACTCCAATACTTCCTTTCTTAAATATGTGCTTTTTAAGCTGAAAGCAACCCTGACATTGAAAAGCACTTTTCAGCTTTTTCAGCCAAAAGCTTGAGGTGGGAAGCTGTGCTTATTTCTCTGAGACTATGCATCGTTCTGCATCACCTGTTGAACTGCTCAATGCCAGGTGTATGCAGAGGGGGAGGGTTTCTGTGGGTTGAATAACAGTCTGATACATTCATCACACAGCAGTAAGAGCTCACCGCTGTCATTTGTACAGAAACGAGATGTCGAGAGATGTCTTTCTCAATGTCAAACTGGAGTTTATCTTCACGAAGAGCACAAAGAGTGATTAGTCAGAAGGTTACGAATCACAGTGACGGCACCACATCTTGCATAATCTTTTATGTGTATGTATATATACATATATATATATATATACACACACACACACACACAGGTATATATGCACATACATATTCAGTCAGTGATTGTGGTTTGGAATGAGTGCATTAAATGATGCATCAATCGGCTCTCATTTGTCCTTCTGCATTTATAGGGGGAATAAACATGGTCTTTTGCTCGTATTTGTAGTTTTTCTAATTAATATAAATGTAAATTTCAAAAGTACAGAAGCTTTAAACATTTCAAATTACATTTGAACCCATTGCACCATCTTTGCATATATATGATCGTTTTTGAGGGATTACAATTTCATGTCCATGTGCCTTCACATTGACTTTGTTGTTTTTTTTACAGAAGAAGCTAGATTTGAACACAGAAAGCAGATTCACTGACAGGAAAACTTTTTGGAGTGATCCGACATTACCGGCGCCATATGGAGCAGCGGAGGAAAACCAAAACCAAAGGCCGACAGGAAGTCCTGCGGTGCTTTACTACACTTTAATTAAGGCTTTAACATCTTCTAAAGTGGTCACAGAGAGCTCGCAAAGAAAAGCTGTCTGGGAGTATGATTAGGTGAGACTGCAACTGGACCTCAGAAATATGATACGTCATAAATAGTGAGAGGAAGCTAGGAACAAAGGATGGAAATATGGCGTCTTGTACCACGATATGATGTGGAAATGTCAGAGAAGGGATGTTGCTTCATACATTTTGCTTGTGTCCATTAGCAGATTTTGACGAACCTGAAGGTTTGCTAAAAGGCAATTTATAAACGTCCTTTATGTGGCTGTGAGATTAAACCTGTGACCTCCAGTTCTTGGCCTCCTTGTAAGCATGAGGGCCCACTGCCAAACAGATCATCTGATTGTTTAAAACATAAATATCATCAACTTTTCATCAGGAGGACGAGGTGTTAAGTTCAGCTCGTTCAGGCGATGTGAAGGCTGCCAACGTCTAAACAACGGTGAAAACGTGTTTGGTGAATTACAGACACTGATGAACGGTGTTGTCGGCCAATTTTGTTAAAGCAGCGTATTTGCTACTTTCAATTGTCACTAAAATGTATTCTAAAGTGTACTAATTCGTAGCAGTTTTCATTATTCAAATTGCTAAACATTGTATTCACAAATATGAACAGTGAGTGCCAGAGACGATGAGACAGCCAGCCAACAGGTTGTGAGGCGAACCGGTCTTCACGTCCATTTGTGGACCTAAACGGACCCCCCTCTGGACAAATTTGATCCAGGACGTCTCGAGAGAACCTGGGTTCAACGCAGGACATATGGTTTCTCCTCTTCATGGATACCAGGACGGCAACTAGAAGAAGCCCAGCCGAGGTCTTGTTGGGATTCGAGCGTGTGCATGCTTGTCCCGTTAGACAGAGAGAGGGGAGTGCGCTGTCTGTATTCTGTTGCCGGGCGTAGTCGCTGTGTAGTTGCGTGAGCGGCCTTATTGTTTACAATATTATCCTTAGTGGTGTGTGTGTGCAAAGTGTGTACAGCCTAGCTGCCTTGGCTTGCATCCATGAAATCTTGTATATTGCGTAATGCGTCTGGGTAGGACGTAAGTGTAATACTGGAACGAGTGCACCACGGGACCCCACGATTGCCAACGGGTATTTTGCACACTGCCTGTGACGCTGTGTGTGTGTGTGTGTGTGTGTGTGTGTGTGTGTGTGTGTGTGTGTACTTTAAATAGAGATTTCTATTTGGAGTCAAGCCATTATTGTTATTATTGTTATTAAAGTTTTGAAATGTTCTTTAGAGGTTTAATAAAACTGCTAAATCCACTGTGGATCATATATCTACAGACACAGGTATTCTAAAACTCATGACAGAGAGAACTTAAGCCAATAGTGTTATAAATCCATCCGTCTTTGTGCAGAATATTTCCATATGCTTTCTTTTTTTTCATGCCCTACCTGTATTTGCTCAGCTATGCGGTCTATTACTTCTCACTGTAGCTTGAAGGTTAAAAAGGTTCGATCACACTCAGTGAAACACACCATAAACAACTTTAAAAATGGTGGGAACAGAATCACGGAGCAATTATTAACAGCCCGTTTGTCATTCTAAATCACCTTGGCCTGGCTTTCAAAAACACACTTTAGCAATTTAAGAGCAAAAGGTTCATGCAGCTCATTACTGCACACACATTGATCGATGGACGAGGAGTTAATGAAATCAACTATCCAGTGCACATCTGCCAAGAAACGGATGCAAACCGTGCGGTCGAGACGTAAGGCGTGCACCGATATCCTGAACGCTTTGAAGGGGATCTGAGATATCCTCTATTTCGACTAGAGCCTTATTAGGTAGCGGGATGGTGTTACATTCGCCACTGTAAGCTTCACATGGCGCACTCAGCAGAATTCAGATCTCACGGACCCCTGTCTCCCTCGCTCGCTTGCATTCCTCTTCCTCGGTCCATCCCTCCCTCTGGTGCTTTCTTAAGCCTCTTTACATTCTGTACATTCTGTACCTGTAGCCCCGGCTGGTGCGGTGGTCAACTCTTTAATTCCGACTTTCAACAATGCCACTCCCTCCGATGAAACCGCAAAGAAGAATTATATTTTACGCCATCTTTGGAGCATCGAATACTCAACCGGTCCGCTTATAAGGTGGCTGGAAAAAAAGTGTGTTTTCGGGCCTACAGCTGGTCATCCCGTTAATAGAAAACCAGATCAACATACCTCAGTGTCCAGATGACAGTTTAAGAGCTATGATATCGTAATTGGTCATTGCTTGGGAAATGTGCCCTTTTATGCGTAGGATAATAAGAATAGGCTATTTTTGTGAATAACTACTTGTTGATGGGCTTGTGGGTTAAGGGAATAATAATTTAAATGCTTGTGTCTGCAAAGTCTAGCCTGATGGTAAATCCCAAGGACGTTTCTCTGTCCACCACTTTCAGTCTTTTTAGACCTTGACGCACACATCCCCCCCTCCCCCCCCCCCCACACACACACACACACTCTCAGTCCTTGCCTGAGGTTTCCATCCCTCTGATGCCAGTTGAAGGTTCAGTAAACATATTTATGTCACAGGTTACCCTCTTCCCTTTCCTGCTTCGCTCCAGACTAACCAGAGATCAGAACATGCACGCTGCATCTCCCTGCAACCTTTCCTTCGCTCCCATGTTGTTGTTGTTGTTTTTTCTGTTCTATTAATTCTCTCTTATCTCTACCTCCCCCTCACCGTCTTTAGAGGTCTATTTCCTCCCTCCCTGCCTGCGGTTTCCTGCGTGGACCCTCTTAGCTTTCCATCACTAATGCCACACAGCACAAGGTCCAGTAAACACCAGAACAATGCCGTTCCTCAAGAGCAGAGTGAGAATCTGTCCTCTCAGACCTACGCAGCATGTCCTCGTACATTGTGTTTCTATTCTTTTTTCTTACAGCTCAGCTGTGTTTGTATAAAAAAACAGGAGAGACAAGTGAGAAGTTTTCTTGAATCTTTGGTGTGTAAATGATATCCAATTCCTCTGTATAAACGTCTTCACTGTGCAAGATCCCAAAACAATCCCAGAGTGCAAATAATAAGAAAAGTCGTATTTTAGTGAAATTCTAGTACCAGATATGGTCACTTTTCCGCTTGATGTGAAATGAATCTGAACCGTCTCCTCAATAAAGTGCACATTTAAATAAAAGCCAGACTCACAAACATCAGATGTTTCTTTTCTCTGACGCAAAAAGAAACAAACCTGCGGACGCTTCGGTAAAACCAGTGGAGGCCACGGTTAAGCTCACTCCCCGAGCCTATCAACGTATACCCAAACTCCTGCTGGAAGCCACGTGACCACTGGGGTCTGTAACAGCCAGATCTTACCACAAACCACTTTCCTCAGCAGCTGGAGCAGCTCTTTCTGAAGCTCAATGTGAAAAAAACACACTTTCATCCAGTGTAAACATGTCCATAGCGGAGACGGGACGCCCCCTAAGGTACCAAGGTACCTGCACAGTGGTTGTTTTCCTTCACCCAGCCTCCTAGCTACTGAAAGATAATGCTCAATGCAAAACAGCCACCATGTTTCTCATTAGAACCACCAAACAACGTCAAGGACCACTCTGAGCGTCTCAAATTTCAACACTCTTTCTCTTTGTGTGTGTGTGTGTGTGTGTGATTGCGAGCCTATTCTGTGACTCACCCCCCACCAGTCACCTTTCCACTGTAACTCTTCAAGAGAACCAGAATAGACAGGGGGAATGTAGCCACGGAGATTGTGACCGGGGACGCACAGAGACGCAAAACACAACAGCGAGGAACCGAACACGCAATTTGTTGTTCTCAAAAAAAACAAATTGCTCCTTTTTTTTCCCGTAGACTTAACGCAATCCGCAGCAGAACCACAGCCGGAGTAATTAAAACTAATTGCAGAAACGGAACATTCTGAGATTGCCGGGCGAAAAAGAAAAAGAAAAACATTCCTTTCCGAGTTGACGGCAATAACGAGGTCACACGGGTGATGAGCCGGGGGTATCCTAACAAAAACGGCTGTGCCTAGAAGCACTGGGGAGGGGGGGAGGGGGGAGGGGGAGGGGGGGGGGGGGGGGGGGGGACCAATGGACTGCTGAGGAAGGAAAGAAGGGCTTTATTGTTTCCATGAGCGAATCCAGAGTGGATGGTAAAAAAAGGACTTCATAGTAAAATGGGGTGTACACACGCTGAGTAATCCAATTCCAAAGGGCCTCTTTTTTTCTTTTTTCGTTCTAACCAGTCCTCTCTGCGGCAGCATAATACCACATGGTTAGTCACTCACACTGTGGCATGCCGCTGCACATTCAGTCAGCTTCACAAGCGAGAGGGGGAGAAAAGACAGAAGAAAAGGAATGAAGGAGAGAAGAGGGGGGAGGGCAGAAGAAAAGGCGGCTCCAGCGCAGGGTAAAACAAACAGATGGGCAGAAATGTAGAGTTTGAACAAACGGGCTAATAAAAAATACGCGCAAACATCTCTGAAGTCAATATATATGCACACACACACACACTCACTGTTTTGCTGTCCGGTGACATAACAAATTATAACAGGATGTCCTGCTCATGAGGATAGGACATTAGAGTTTATGTCATGAATTAAAGATTAACAAAGACCGATGTCTAATTTACCCACCGCCAGCACAATTTGGTCATCAGTGTGTGTGTGTGTGTGTGTGTGTGTTTGTGTGTGTGTGTGAGTGTGTGTGTGTCATTGTGGGTACCGGTGCTGTAATAAGTAATGATGAGAAGGAAATGATGAAGATAAGTGATTGGCCAGAATCTTAAGTGACACAAGCATGTGTGCGCGCACGTGCACTAAACCAACATCAACAAAGGGAGGCCAAGCCAGGATGGTGGAGGAGGGGTGGGGGGGGGGGGAGGACTACAATGGCTCTGGTGTTTACCCAGGTCGCTACGGCAACCACTGCACAACCTGTTCCATCCAACCTTTCCAGGTGATAAAAACACTGGTGACTGACGTGCGTGCGGGTGTTTGTGTTGTTTTTCCACATGTGGAGCTCCTCAGTGGGAGCCGGGCTCCCTGCGGTCATGTGACTTTCTCTACTATGTGGAGACGCTGCTGAAAGGGGAAGATTTGGGGATATTGATTCACAGGCAGAAATATGATAATAATAAAACAAATGTATGAGAAACAAAAAACTGTGTGATAAGCCTTAATTACACCCCACAGGATGGCGGGGGATGGAAATAGCTTTCTGCCTCTCCTCTCTTTCTCTATCCTTCCATCTCTTTCACGCGTTTCCCTGACCACACTGAACGCCAATATCCGTTCGACTGTGGCGCGTTACGTTTAATTCTTTCGAGTGTGTCGTTTTGAATTCTGTGTGCGTCTCTTTTCCCTCTGCGCGCCTCACTGAGATGTTTGCACTTTGCAGCCTGGGCCAGATGCTAATCACCTCATGAAGAAAAGGTGTTAACAGGCGAGAAAGGGAGCAAAGATGGGCCGCCACACACACGAAAAACAAGAGATCACACCTCAGATTTTTCCCAAACACAAATTTTGCCATTAGTCCAGGAAAATTCACACAAATTTCTATTTATTTATTTGATCAAAGTTGTATATTTACTAATGCCGAATATGTTTAGGGGTAAAAGCAACTTCTATTTCTTCATTCTCTTTTTCTTCCCCCACTTAGCTACATCTGACCCGGTCTAAGAATTACACGTGGAGTCAGGCATTTAAAATACATTTAAAAACAGACTGGTCCAAGAGAGCCGCTAGCACTAATGAGAGTTTAAATCAAAGGGGGAAAGAAATTCATAGAGGACTAAGACAACGGAGACGTGCAGCGAGAAAGAGATACGTTATCAGCATCCAGTGGGCAGAGAAAGGTTGAGTCAGGCTCTGGAATCAAAATGATCTGATGTGGACAGGTCCGGAGTGCACACAAGACAAGGAAACGGTTGAAGTGGAAAAATGAGACGTTGTGTTCCTGAGGAGGATAAGAAGAGATTATAGGCAGAGGAAACCTGTTACTAAGGAAGGACAAAAGCAGTGGTGGAAACATCTGGGCAGCCAGGGAACAGATACAGACACAAAGAGCTTTGGTTTAAATTCAAATACATTCACCTGCTTCTCTCATGTGTATAACTAAACAATATAAAGGTTGAAGTGTTTGGTAAATTACCAAATTAGTTTGGTAAATATTATTAGTAGTATTAGTATTAGCTTTTTGTGAACTCTTATGATGACGGAATGGTAACATTGTGTTATACAGATTCCTGCTTTCCAAATTAAAGATTAATGTGTTATTTAAAGGAGACACAATATGCTCATTTTCAGGCTCATACTTGTATTTACAACATGTTTACACGCTTTAATGCTCAACAAACACTTTGATTTTCTCATACGGTTTGTCCGAACATACCTGTAATCAATCTTTCTCTGAAACGCTCCTTTTTAGCGCCTGTCGCTTTAAATTTATGGTCAGCGTGACCAGTTTTCAGAATCTACTTTAACAGTATGTATATAGCATCTACCTCTTCCTTATAATACATTTAAAAAAATGACTTTCCACAGTATGGGACCTTAAAGTTTCGTTTTGTTGGCTACTGTAGGAATAATAGTAGAGAGTAGAAGCCTAGTTGAAGATGTTGACACAGACCAATGCCACACAAGCACTGCTAGGATGAATACATTAGGTTGGATTTCTCTAATGGCTCTAACCACGATAAATGGAAGATAGACAGGCCGTAATACCTTAAGCCACGGCTAACACTGCATCCTGGGAAACGGGCCGTACGGAATCTAGACCTCGCCAGTACAATCTAGCGGTGGAGCGGTCGGTCCAGCCGCCAGGCTCACTTCCAACTTCTGCCCGAGCCTAAACACACATTGAGTAATGGCTGCCATGTGTGTACGGAGATAGCGCCCAGCCAACCGACAGACCAAGGCCGGAGTGTGTGTGTGTGTGAGACAGACAGAAAGAGTGAGAGTATTATGTAGAAGTAATTATACGTTAAGCAATCAGAAAACTCAGCTTTTTGGCTCATTAGTAAAAAACAGACTTCCCTCCGTCACCTTGTTAGTCCTTTCAGAAAGTAAAAATATATCTTTGTGTGTGCGTCTTTGGCACAAGTATCTCAAACCTGTACTGTGTGTGTGTGTGTGTGTGTGTGTGTGTGTGTGTGTGTGTGTGTGTGTGTGTGCGGCGGCAGCATCTTGGCTTTAGCTCTACAACGCAGGAATTTCCTCCAGTTCTGCCGCCAGGGCAAGATGGCTACCATATGCCAGCTATTCACACACAAAACACATATACTAAACACACACAGACACACACACACACACACACACACAGTTGACTGAAGACCACAATCCCGCTAGCATACAAGTTTGTACTGACGCCAACTTCACATGTAAACTAACGCTTAACGCACGTTTGCGTTTGCATTCACACACACACACACACACACACACACACACACACACACACACACACACACACACACACACACACACACACACACACACACACACACACACACACACACACACACACACACACACACACACATCCTCGGCCTGGAAGTCAATACACACATTTGTTGTTTTTAGAGCACCAATCACAAACACAATAGATACCCCGCTGGGTTCACAGAAGCTCTTTTTCATTTTGGTGACTGAGATCAATGACGTACCCAGAAGGCACATATACATCGTGCATTTAGTAATCCACATAAATCTGTTCTTTTGCTCTTTTTCGGTAGTGTATCACTATTTAGGTGTGCGTTATTCAACTCCATACATTACAGGACTCATTGTTATTTGGTGTAACTGTTATCTACAAGATTCTAATACAACAGTTGGTCACAATAATTAACAAAAAATGGTAATTACCCTGGCGAGGAACTAGCAAGCACCGAAAAAGAAAGCAATTTTAGAAGAACTTTGACTCAAATGTGTTTTGGGTATAAAGCTGAAGATCAGGATTAAACTTGTTGCTATTTCACACTTAGCTGAATTATGACTTGTTCAATACTGACTCAGGCTGGTGTAATATACTGCGACTGTATTCATGTGGTTGTCTTGCGTTCCAATAAATTGGTTAGATGAGTAAGAATCCAAAGCTAGTAGGGCTGAAAATCAGTCAATTGTTAGCAAATGAATCAACAATCTTGATATCTGATTAAGCGGTCCACTCGTTTATTAAAAAAAAAAAAGGCAAATATTTTGTGGTTCCAGCTTCTCAAATATGAGGACTTGCTGTTTCTCTCAGTTCTATAGCATTGTAAATTGAATATCTTATATCTTCTAGGAAAAAAACAAAACACCACCGCAATCTTGGGCTCTAGGAAACTGTTAAAGAGAAATGTGTCACTCTTTTATTGTGATATTTAACTACAAAATAGATAACCGCAGGCCTAAAAAGTATATAAACCTGGCCCTTACCAGAATCAGCCACTGTTTTGGCAAGGAAACAAGGAAGTACGTTGATAACTGATGACCAACAGAAGTTTAGCTGATGTCGAATGTTCTCAGCCAATCCCGCTGGTCACGTATCAGCTGAAATGCTCCGGTAATTCCCATTTCCTCTAAAGGAAATGTTAGGATATCTGGTGACTTATTAAATAGAGATATAGAGTAATCCCTAACTGAGAAACACTATGTGATGATGCAGAAGGAAGAGATAACGTGTGAGCTGTGTTGACAACCACTGACAGACTATGTATAGCAGCAGGTGTTAGCTGTTTGTATCACGCTGCTTAGGGAGGGAGCTCTATGTTGACAGGCAGCACCATAGTAACCACCACCAGGAGCTAATGCAAGCCACAGCCAGGCTCTGACTGCAGCATCCTGAGCATTCAAAGTGTAGTGGTGTCCATGTGCTCTGTGAATTAGCCATGGACTGTGTAGAAGAAGTGGACGTAGTTACCGTGAGGCCACCCATTGGTTTGTGGACTACAGTTTTGAAGCCTTGAGTTCGGCGTTTTGGCCGTAGCCATCTTGGTTTTTGCAACCAGTGAATAGAAGTGACCATGTCAGCACTAAGGGCGAGTGACGTAGACTCTGGTAGCGACCTGTCAAACACAGTAAGCCCGCCCTAAAGCATACTCTGCTTTATGGTCTGTTTGACACTAAATGGACCATAATTTACTAAATGAACATCATGCTGTATTGAAGAAGACTTGAAACTAGAGATTGAGACCATAAACTCATGTTTACAATGTTTACCGGGGTGATAAATCAAGAGAGAAGTAGAGTCATTTTCTCATAGACTTCTATACAATAAGACTTCTATTTGTAACCAGAGGAGTCGCCCCCTGCTGGCCGTTAGAAAGAATGCAAGTTTAAGACACTTCCCCATTGGCTTCACTTTTCACAACCCGAGGATGCCGCCTGGAATTAGCTGAAGAACTTCAGTATTGTGAAGAACAAGCATAGTGAAGCATATGAAAAGGCATAGTGAGCAGAGTCCACATGATGTTACTCACACAGTAAATGTGTCCTTTTCACAGATTGCAGGAAGAGGTTTTGCTCTCCAGAGCTGATGTCATTTCTGTGACCTAAAGAGAAAGTTTTGTCCCAACTTCTCTTTTGCTCGGTAAACAGCTTCAAAAAGGTCTGCATTTAAAATCACTTCTATGAGCCGAGACATTTTGTTCCAGCTTAGTGGCCGTCAACCATGCCCTCCTGCGAGAGGGCCTCAGCACCGCAAACAGAGTGACCAAACAGATGTTCTCCTGGACAACAAACCTTCCTCGAGTGGTGCAGCACAACACAAAACCCATGCTTCAGTATGGATCACAGTTTTTAGGATTAACCTTTGAAAGCCAGACGCTGCTTGAACGCTCTGCGGTGAATGACGTGCATCTCGATCTTTTCACACCAAACACCAAACACTGTGTTATTCTAAATGGAGCGTGCTTTTTTTTGCATCTCTGAATTCCTGGAGAATTCCTGGAGTTCTGACGACAGGTCAGAAAAGTATTACTGGGACTTTTTATATTTATCATAGGCTCCAGTATCGGACAAATTACTGTATGCAAGCTTGGTGTGTACGCATTGTTAGCCTGTTTCAGTATGACATCCGTTAGTTTGGATAGTTTGGGTCGGCTGGCCATTCTTTTTCAAGAGCATGTTGTTTACTGGGGTGCAGTTAACTCTCTGAACCCCAAAACCGCCAGCGGGATTGAAGCATTAAAGCTTGTTTTCTTTAAACAAACATTAAAACTACAACATTTATCACAGGCAGAAGCTGTAAAAACCATCATTATCGTCAGATTTCCATCTTTCCAACGGTCCTTGAACACATCGTGTGTGATGAACACTTCCATCAGAAAAATCTGCCAAAACAAAGCTTAAAATTGTGATATTTCATCAAAAACATTTTATTCTAAATGACTCATTTAAATTCTCACCCCGAAATAAACCTTTTGCTTTAACAAGATCCTGTAAAAAACATTAAATTCTGAGCTCCTCAGTGCTACTAGGAAGACATGACTGACTCACCAGAGACCAACAGTCACGTGACAACAATTCTGTGAAACTTGGACTGAACTGCAGGCTGCTGAACACAGAGCACTGAGGAAAGGAGAAGCTGGAAGTAGAGGTTGTAAAAATGTGAATAGCTCAATATATATAGCACGTAGAGCCTCTAACTTTTTTTCCAACATTGGTAACACTTGGAGGAATGTTGGATGTATAGACTCCATTGTTTTCCTATTTTTGTAAAATAAATTGAACTTGTGTTTTTCTTCTTTTTCATGATTTATGGCATTGTAAATGCGTTATATGCGTCTTGTGTTATACTGCCCACAAGACATTTTTGACTCCTCTCTGGTTCTAGTCATGATGGTGCTGTTTCCATAGAGATGCAGGACTTATATACTGCAGTGAAAACCAAGGCCACAGAGAGTAAAATGTGACAAAAAAAAGCCTCAAAACTGCTTGGGGTTTAGAGGGTTAATTTGAAATACGACAGTTAACCAAACCAGCAACAGAAAGCAAAAGTTCTGGTGACATTCGTTTACAAGCTCTGGTTACATTTAAAGCAGCCCTAAAATAACCAAAGTACCAAATAAAGGTGACAAAGGAAACTTTTTTTTACAAACAAAAACCAACTGGCACCTCTCAACATGTTTGGCTGTGCTAAACTGTGCTCAACTGTTTGGACCACGTTCAACTGGAGTCAGCTGGCAGTACCATAATATCACCGTAAACCGCAGCCACTTTATAACTTTGGTTTGGAAAATTCCAAAGCAATAGAGTCTTAGTTAAGACTCCCAGCCATCTGCGTACTGAGCTAAACATCTGTCAATACATCTGGCTCCGACCAATCACCCGGCCCGACATGGCGCGCCATCGCATGCATGTGCCCTCGTAATCGGGGGGGTCTACACTTTACGCCATGTTTGGTTTAGCGTCTGAAATGTAGCAGAACAGTTTGGATCTTCTGGAAGCCAGAGGAGGAGGAGGATGAAGATGATGATGATGGCCCAACAAACATCTGTTCTGTATGAGCCAATGACAGGCTCTTTAAACATACACCCACCTACCCACCCACATCTGCTCTGTGTTATCCAGCAAGGCCTTCCACAGAGACACACACAGCCACAGGCGCGCGCACACACACACACGTGCCTACACACGCACGCCCCCCCCCCCCCCCCCCCCCACACACACACACACACCTTTGCTGAGATCAATGACTCGACCTGCACAGCCAACCCATCATCGGAAATAGAAACGGAAAAAAATTCGGAGATAAATTTGGACTTGACGGACTTGAAAAGAGTGTTTTTGTGACAGTGAAATGAAATGATTGATATTTTGGTTAGCAATGTGGATCTGATTGTGTTGCAGCTGCATTCGCTTTCTGTGCTAACCAAACAAATAGCTCGATTGTGACCGCGATAGAGAGATAGATCAGCCAGTTGTCAGAGCCTGGAAAAAAATAAAGTATATCAAATGCATGAAGACACACACACACACACACACACACACACAGGCATATGCTGATGATGATAGCTGTTTCAAATTCTGTCCAAGTCAATAAGCCAGCAGGCTGGCCTGCCAACAAACTCTGCCCAGTTCTGCTTTGCCACACTCCTCTGATGATGTGCTGCGTGAGTTAATGTATGTGTGTGTGTGTGTGTGTGTGTGTGTGTGTGTGTGTGTATGTGTGTGTGCGTGTGTGTGTACGTGCAAATGCGCGCCCATGTACATTGACTGGCGCCGCTCTACTGCTGGGAGCAATTATAAAGACATGAAGCAGATAGTTGCAGATTGCTGTTTTATGCAACGCTGAGAAACACACACATGCATGTGCTGGAATATACACAGATGATAAACCGGGTCGCCTTCAGGAGTATTAGCATTCGTTCACGGTGACACTGTGTCATTACAATGACACAAACGGATTCAGACGCAAAAGTATCCTGGCAGCTCCAACTCTGGCTTGTGTAAAAAAGACATACCTGAAATAACTAAAAACGTGTTTCCCTTTGAACCCTGGTTGATGGAAAAAAAAAGAAAATCTCACTCCTGCTGACATCACACCAATAAATATGGCCGTTTCTCATTTGCCTCATAATCCTGTTTAGAGTCTTTTCTTCAGTGTGAGTTATACTCCCTGTTTATATCATAGTCATGCAAAAAATATGTGAAAACTTTTCCTTTTTTTTTCACTGTCAATAGATTCTTCTCAGTAGTTATATCGCTGGAACAAAGACATTATTCTCTACCTATTTATATACGTGTGGACGTACGGGCAGAGAAGCCAAATCTAGCCATTCTTTTTTATTATTTTATTTATAAAAACTGTCCTTAAATGTGCAGAGTATTAAAAATTGTGCCATTTCTGAGTAGCCTGAATAATTGTAACATGTAGTGACTATGCCAAAGGGGTGAAAATCTAAAACTGTTCATGGGACGTGGGAAAGATCGAAAGAAAAGCAATTAACAAATAGCACTAAAGAGTGGTAGTAAAGCCAAAGACTTTCACTTCATGGCACCATATTGGAAATGAGCTTCCGTGTGTGTGTGTGTGTGAGTTTATGTATGTTGGACTTTCACCGACAGATGACCTTTTAACGCAACCGGCATTCGCTGTGTTCAGCAGGAAGGAAGCATTGGAAACGTATACACCCAAATAACAAACATGTTAGAGAGCAAACACACACACACACACACACACACACACACACACACACACAACATAGGAAACCCACCCCCTACCACCCAAATCCACCCCCACACACACATGACCTCTGTTCCCTAGAACGATGAGTCACTCTGGTGCTGGGAACTCTATGCTTTCCCCATTACTACCGCCGACTGGCTGGCTCACTGTCCTAACACGCAGAGAGAGAGAGAGAGTTTAGTAGGCAACAGAATGGACATGAGAGAAAGGGGTGAAGGAGAAAAAATAAGAGATAAGCTACTGAGAAAAAACAGTCAGTGAAAGAAGAGATGAGAGAGAGAGGACGGGCAGACGGGGGGAGTCGTGTTTAATGTACTTCAGTTGTAGACACAAGGTCACAGTGAAACAGTGGGTTAAACTTCCACTCACAGCACACTCCACACCAGAGGGGGAAACAATCCCGAGAGAGCATAACTATAAGAAAGCCATGATTCTTTAATTACCACTGTCTGACTGACTGTTCAAAAATGCTGCTGGAAACGAGACGAACGCAGACACAGAGGTACTGAATAATGTTAATGTAATCTACTATTTGATGTAAGTAAAGAAATGTCCCGCTAGTCATGAACTTATACAAACAGAACATTAACTGAATGTTATACAATTATTTACAATAGGCAGCAACCTCCGGTTCTGAGAAGTGAAGCCAATGCAGAAGTGCCTTGAACTTGCATTCTTTTAGGGGGCGACTCCTCTGGTTACAAATAGAAGTCTGATTGTATAGAAGTCTATGAGAAAATGACTCTACTTCTCTCTTGATTTATTACCTCAGTACACATTGTAAACATGAGTTTATGGTCTCAATCTCTAGTTTCAAGTCTTCTTCAAGACAGTAAATGATGTGTATCCTTTAGGGCGGGGCTATCTTCTGATTGATAATCGCCACCACATTGTTCGTCTGGGAGTAGTCCGTGTTTTCGTCTTAGAACTTTAAACCTTTCACAGTTTTCAGTTGAAAGTTAGTTGTAACATTTTGGTCCCCTAAAATGATTTTGTCCCGCATTTGGTTGTATTAAGCTCCACCCTCTTGTGTCACTTCTGTTGGCAAAAAAACCAAAGATGGCCGAACTCAAGGCTCGAAATTGTAGTCCACAAACAGGTGGGTGAAGTGGATTCTTAGACCAGATTCTTCTTAAATATAATCTATGGTTCTAAACACTTCACCCACTTTGATGGAGAGATGGTAGACAGGAAGTTATGCAGTTTTTTGTTTCACTGCAGAGTGAACACATATACTGTATACACAAACATATTTTTTAACAAAACCCCTTCTTTTACTGAACAAAAGAAGCCAAAGTTCTCCAACAATCAATTTTGTCTCAGCACAAGCAGCTGTACAAGGTTCCTACCTAAATCTAAAAGTGGCAAAATTGTCAATAAATCAAGAGCTATATGATCGAAGAAGAAGTAAATAAGATTAGGAGTCGGACCAGTTTGTGACAGTTCTCTGTAGTCAAGCTACAGACACAAAGCCGGTTGTAAAAACACAGTGGCAATGAGTCTTCACACCAACAACGGAGACAAAGAAATGAAAAAAACAAACCAAACTAATGAGAGGAAGCAAATCAAAACCAGATGGAAAAATGTAAACAATACAAATAAAAACAAACGAGCAGAAGAAGAAATCCTGCGGATTAACCCCATTGGTACATCTTGTGCCGTTATGTTTTTTAGACACGTCTCATATTTTCACTTTGCCGATTGTGTAAAAGCAGAAAGCAGAATTTGCATCATTTGAGCACAGGGAGTCATTTGCTCCAAGTGATCTGTTCTGTTTAAACCCATACACTTGTCATTTTGGGATTTGTTTTATTTAATTCATTTTAGATTGAGTAATGGAATAGAAATTGAGGAAGGGACGGGGGGTAGAAAAGAAAAAAAAAGAAAAATGGAGGAATACGAAGAAAATCCTTTAATATGTGCTTTTAAATGGGATGAAATGAGCATAAACGCTGGACAGACCAGTAAGGGGTCACAGCTGGATTAACTCAATTAACATCTGGACTAAATGTGTAATGCACACCTTACTTTCAGCATTTATGTGGCGAGCAAAAAAAGAAACCCAAATGCAACACTGTGCACTTGAAACAAAAAAACCCCAAAAAATGGTGTCATACAAGCTAGCATTGGTGGGCTGCCACACATATCATTCCAAACATTAACCGTAAACCCCCAATAAAAACAGAAAAATAAAAAATAAAAAAAACTGTTTAGGGGGCTTGGTTTCCATGTCAAGCTGAATCAAACTCTCTATGACTGGATCAGGCGAAAAAGATCATGCAGTAAAGCAAACAGCCCAAAACACATACAAACACACAGAGTTGAGCTGCAGTGTACACTGCAGGATCTACAGTACACTATTCAGTCCTTTATATGCCAAGCTGAAGCGAATGCTCACAAAGCTCATCTTGCACTGTTCGGACGATAGCAGAGAAGCAGAGAACCTTTCACGTGAACCAATGCAGCAGGATAAGTACATCAAGACTTCCATCGATGGAACAAAAGGCCCCCGCAAGAACAAAATCATCAACAACCTCATTACCGTCAAATCACTTGCTGTGCTAAACAGGTTATAGGATGCTGTAACGAAGTTCCTGTCTGGGATAAGGGAGCGAGACATAAAGAGAGAGAGAGAGAGACAGAAAGACCGAGAGAGAAAGAAAGAGAGAGAGACATAGAGACAGAGAGACATAAAGAGAGAGACATAGAGACGTAGAGAGAGAGAAAGAAAGAGAGAGACACTGTGTGGCTCTGCTGCATGGACCTGGCATCGCAAACAGCCGGGCCACCCGACACCGGTCTGTTTAGCGAGGCAGATAGGGGGGGGGGGGGGTTCACAGTGCACCGCCATGATTTGGTTTCAAAGTTTGTTGATTTCGAGTACACGCTGCATAGATGTATGTACGTGTCCTGTGTGTGCGTGTGCATGTGTGTGTGTGCGTCTCTCTGGAGTGATCCATGAGACCGATTACTGCTCGACATCAAAGGCGGGTTCAGAGGGACGGAGTTTTTTCAGAGATAAAAATCTGTCAAACCAGAAAACAACTCCAAACCATTTCACTTGCTCAGGCATTAGTTGTACTCCATGAATGACAACTTATATCAAATATATAGTGTTGATAGAAAACTTTTTAGAGTCAGGATTTTTTTTTTATGCACGAATTGAAGACGTGCATAAAAACAGGTGAACGGATCCCATGCTTTTGCTATGACCGTCTGGATTGTTAGCTAATGCATTAGCCTAATGTTGACCGGGGTAAAACAAAAGGTTTTAAAAATGTAAACACGCTCCACATGGTCGTCATAAAAGGCTTATCCAACACGGGACACATAGGCATGTTTCCCCTTTACTATTTTGTTAATGTGCCATTTGGGGGAGTTTTTCCTGTTCCGATGTGAGGGTTCCGGGACAAGAGGATGTCAAATGTGTACATATTGTAAAGCCCTCTGAGGCAAATTTGTAATTTGTGATTTTGGGCTATACAAAAATAAATTGAATTTAATTTAATTTGATTTAATAATTTGCTTTATTAACTGTATTTCATTACTTTCTCTGTCAAATATATTGTTATAGGTTTTGGTGGCACCACAGTTTGTACATGTATTATTGACTGGTCCTCTATATTCAAGGTCCCCTCCTCCCCAAAAAAAGGCTACGTTAATAAAGCTGCAAGACATAACCTGTTAATTAATTAAGAACAGGCGGCAACCTCCGGTTCTGACGAGTTAGGTCGACGCGGAAGTGTCTTAAAACTTGCATTCTCTCTATTGGCCATCAGGGGGAGACTCCTCTGGTTGTATTATTATTATTATTATGCTGGTTGTCTATGAGAAAATGACTCTACTTCTCTCTTGATTTATTACCTCAGTAAACATTGTAAACATGAGTTTATGGTCTCAATCTCTGGTTTCAAGTCTTCTTCAATACATCATGATGTTCATTTAGTAAATTATGGTCCATTTGGAGTCAAATAGAGCATAAAGCAGGGTATGCTTTAGGGCGGGCTTACTGTGATTGACAGGTCGCTGCCGCTACCAGAGTCGTATACGTTGTCTCTACGTCACTCCTCCGCATTCCAAATATGGTAACTTCCTCTCACTGATTGGGAAAAATCCAAGATGGCGACGGCCAAATCGCTGAACTCAAGGCTTCACAACGCCAGTCCACAAACTAATGGGTGGCGTCACGATGACTACGTCCACTTCTTATATACAAGCTATGGTTAAGAACAGCCTTATATTCTAAATTGAGTGATGGTCAATTAAGAATTGCGTCCATAGCAAACGAACGGTGGGTGCATGCTGCGTACCTTCATGCTGCAACAATACCTCTTGACTGACGTCTGTTAACAAATCCGATCTAATGTGTTTAACACCATGCATTTGGCATAACAACACAAAGGCTGAGGTCATTCGTCATATCCATCTATCCGTTCTAGATTCATCATTTTCTCTAGTGCCGAGCGGTGTTTTTGAAGTGTGACGTCAACTCTGCCTGCTTGACTCATTGCAACCAACCTTAACACCGGCAATAAAACTGTCTTCAAACGAGCATTCAGTCGAAAATTCCAACAAACTGCAGCTTGCAGACAATGCCATATTTAGCCAACGCCGCTCTACCAAGGTGGATTTGATAGAGAGCTGAGAACTCACACCAAATGTTTAAGCAAGTTATCGGCCCTTTATTAAGGAAATCATTATGACAGTAAAGTTTTTTTATGTATTTATTTTATTAGAAAGGACAGAAAGTACTTAATCTAGCCTCCAAAAAGATCTAACAAAGAACAATGAACTTGAAATATAACTTTTGTTATAAATCTAGAGAATGCACACATTTCTATAAAATGGATCAGAATGGATCCGGTAATGAGTCTATACATGCAACAGTGCATGGACTGGCTAACCAAATAGCACAAGATGGTACACAGGCCCCCTTTACACCTGGTAGTTTGCATTCAGATTTTCCACTTCTTCACCCATCATCGTGGATTCAGATTTTGCCATTCTCTCCCTAAAATAATTGGTCTCCATGTACGTCAGCTCCTCAACGACAAGCTTCCTCCTGAGTCATTCAAAAAGGAGAATTTGGACACTTGTAAGCTTCAGTGTAAACATGCGCTCATCAAAGAAACGTAGCCAGTGTAGCCTTGGCTTCCTGCTCATTTGTTTCGGCCACCTGCCTGCCAGATCAGATATGATCACCATGCTCGATAACACCCATTTATCCTCCTCTAAGACTGCCAACGCGCCATAAAGACAACAAACACAGCAGGGGGGGGCAGCAAGACAGGATAGAGTGAGACAGACAGCCAATAAAATAATGAAGAGGTCGAAACAGGGAGAGGGAGGTTAAGAGTGAACAAGGGAGTAACAAAACTGAAAGAAGAACAGAGGTAGAAGCAGGTTCATACTTATCTCTCATAGACATTCCAACAGAATTATGTCATCAAAGGTACACACACACACACTTTTAGTACCCCAGAGGCATTGTGCTACATCATAACTGACTGTCACATAATTTAAACCGACAAATCTATCAATTATGTATACGAGTAGTCCGGTAAAAATAGTCGCCTTGTTGCAGCAGAAACACTTACACTTTTACCCACAGTGGCGACACTTTCAAACAAAAGGGTGGACTCTAAAAACCTAGACCACCCACCGTTATCTTCCACCCATTTAGCTGAAACTCTTTTGTGAAGGGCTGAATACAAACAGTTAATAGACGTTTTAGTCCGTACCCACCATCTGAACTCCTGTCTCCTCTCCTCTAGATTCTTTCTTTTAGTGCCTGCAGAAAATGACATGTTTGAAGACATTTAAAAATAATTTGTGTCTTTTATGCTTTTCCCACAAGAAGGTTCAATTAACCAGTTCATCTTAAAATTCCATCTCCTCCGTCTAGCTCATTAAAAAAGATCCAGTAATCTATGAATATGCAAATAATGATCATTTCACTTTCCACTCTTTTGCAGATGGATGTGAAAACAAACTCTGCACATTCATCATTCTGCACAGTGAAGCTTAGCCATCCAACTCAAGTATCAATAAGCAAAACAATTTTTTTCGTAGAGGGAGACTTTAATCTTGCCATAACTGCAAAATGGTTATTAAAATGTACAAGCTAGATTAGAGCTGGACAACTAGGACTGGGTATCAGAAAACAGTGATCAACTTATGGCGGTCCGCCCTGGTATCGACAAACTTGTGCCAAATGTCGGTGCTTTATGGTGATTGTGCTATTGCATAGAAGCAGAGAAAAGACCTACCTTCACCTACAAGCGCCATCGGAAACGTTTCAACATGCGACCCAAAGAACTGCCAGTGTATCTCCTATATTCTTGCAATGCTGCAAACATTTCACAACACCATTATTATCTTCTGCTTCTGTGTTTCGCATTGTGCGGTGGAGCCTCTCCACACACACAGGTGAGGTCATGTGGATTTCCAAAAGTGATAAATATTGGGAAAGGTATCTGATGAATGTTTGAAGAAAGTTATGGTTTTAAATTTGAGAACAGAATTTGGTATGGTGGTAGAACGAGTGTTTGATCTTCTGTTTCTTCTGACGGTGCCAACATCTTTTTTACTAAATTAATATCGTCACAGTGACAGACTGTTTACATAATGTACTGTCACTTCAAGAAAACAGAATGTTTACATAGAAAGATATGTTTCATATAGTAGAGAAGTTAGCGGTAGTCATTTATAGAAACATAGTTGGTCCACTAATTAGGCCGCGAGGTTTTCATTCACACAAAGTCTCTCAGTGGTACCGATTTCAAACTGGTATCTGTATCAAACATTTTCAAACCATAACCGACCCCAGGGACAACTCTAAAGAAACACTGACAAAGTATTTTAAAACAAAGAAATAATCATCAAAATGGCACATTATTGGCACATCATTTTGTCTGTACAATGTGAGTTAAAAGGATTAATATATTTTCCAAAACGGCAGTTAACGCATTCAAATGAGTCATTTTTTCCGACCAAGAGTCAGAAACTGAAAAATGTATCATCATATGTGACAAACAAAAGCATCAGGCCGTTTAAGAAGCTGGAATCAGTGAAATTTTGACATTTTTGCAAGAAAAAGTACGTCAACGATTAATCAATAATAGTTGCTGTATATCATATTAACAATTACTTGTTTCAGCTTGTTTTGCTACCCCATTCAAATAATAACACAAATGATATGGTCTGTATATGTCTGCATATTCAAAACTGAGTATTCGCCTCCTGCACAGTGGTGGCAAAGGCCTTTGTAAGATTTGTTTGCTCATACAAGATGCCTACACACACACACACACACACACACACAGTAGAGGTGTGTAATATTAGATGACCATACACAAAAGGCACACACACATGACTCGTACCAGGAAATGTCTCTTTTCGACCACTTATGCCACAATTAAGTATCTGTCTTTGAGTTGACACGGTGTCAAACCTTACAACCTTAAAGCCAGTCTCCTCCCTCTATCAACATTACAGTATCTCTTAAGGCCTCAGTGACAGACTTATCCACGCCGTCTAAGGTTTCACCGTGCTGTAGCCGTCCTGTCTCAAAGCCAGCGCTGCTGATGTCTCTAGAGCCTGAACACACGTGGTTCAGTGTTTCCCAACCTGGCAACAGCTTACAAGCTACCCTTTAGGGATTACTGCTTCCATTACTGTTTCCAACACGGTTTGTCTTTAGTATTGTGGAAGTACTCGTTTTGGCACCAATTAGCACAGATGTGCACTTCACAGAATCCACACATCCGGGAAAAATAGAATAAAAATGGTCCTCACGTGTCCACCTTAACGGAACAAGACTCACTTATGCAACGCCTGTTATGTATTTTGTGCTATATTCAGTCTCTTGCTCTTCTATGCTTCACTTCATTGTAGCGTATAAAACGAAAGTAACATGCCAACATACATGTTATTGTGGTTATATAAATGGAATTGATGGTGCTGTTAGATTGCTGCTAGATCGCCTCATCAATACAGGTGCTTGCTAAAGAGTAACCAGGTTTTCATCACAGCAAAAATGTAGTTTTTTTTAAGCCCTTGCCAATAGATATGGATTGAAACATAATATTTTGTTAGATAAAAACATATTGTACATTTTTCAACAAATTTTGGACTGATGGCTGAGATAATAACAGAGACGAGGAGTACTGAGCTCTGCATGGCTTGCCGTCATATTGTGGGGACTCGCCTTCCTTTTGGGAACTCAATGTGAGGGGAGAAGAGGAGGTGAAAGAAGGACTATTGCACACAATGTTTCTGTAAGTTATTAATAATAACCATCATTTGGATGTTAACGTTATGAATGGAGCTTCGAGCTATTCAGCACAGCCTGAGTAATTACCCATGTAGCCCCAACTCCAGCAGGAAGGCTTTCCGCTCTCGTTAGCGATAATAATGCAAATGCGCCCGTTTGCCTATTCTTTGGATTGTAAACCAAACGAAAGAGAAGAACCATGGAAGGTGAAGGAAGTGATTTGTAAGCTGTGCGATAAACGGGGAATAAAGACGGACACAACACAAATCTCCGCTCCCATCCTGAAACTCACGGTCAAACGGAATACGCAAGCCTGCCACCGACTCCCTCCACAAAGAGCCGTCGGACCAAAACTCCTACCCCGGTTAGCAATCAACCCTCAATCCTCGGGGCTTTTGCAACGTTGGCGAGACTGTATGGGGGCAGCTGATTGATCCGATTGATTGATCACAGCATGCCCATGTGTAAAATAGCGCTTATACACTGTGGCCATGTTGTGGCCACTTATCCCTGCTGCCACCCTAACTGGTTACAGAGACAGAGAGATCTCTTCACTGCTTCAGAGAATGAACCCCACTGGGAGGGCGAAGAGAGCAATAACGCATTAATGAGCCTTTTCAAATAACAAGATGGAGGTTCTGTGTGCTCAGCTGAAGATCTCTGGGTCACAATCAGAACATTTTCAGGTTGCCAGTGACGGTAAATATGAACACCTGCAGGGAGAGGAGTCAACACCGAGCAGCCAAAATGTCGGCACATTTTTTTTTTTTTTTGCCACGGCAGCTTGTAAATCAACCCGGTTTGGAAAGTAACCAATTTCATACCAGCACAGGCTTAATATTCTTCCAAGCTCTAATAATCTCCCCAGCTAGCTGTATTTTCACAGTCAACACTGCGCTGGACAGTCGTCACAGGATATACGGCTAACCTAATAGATGTTGCTTACACTGGCAGGATTGCAGCGATATGTCAAAACGTGCACAGCACATTTTCATACACATGGGGCTGTTCCTTTTTTGGAGATATTGGTATGTTGGTCACAGTCAGTCATACATACAGACCTCACACAAAAAATGGTACATCTTCCCCTGTGACTGATAGTTAAAAATGTTTTAGTTTCGTGAAGTGGAAGCCAGTAGAGTTCCAGGGAAAGGATCATCAATCACATTTGCATGGGAAGGAAGCACATTCTTTAATGTTTATCTTTCCGGGGGAATTTCTGAGTATGCATGCTGTTCTTGCAGAGTAGCCGAGCTTCACAGTGGCTCACCCCAAAGAGTGATAAGCTTACAGTGAAGCCGTCCACATCAGCCAGTCCTCCAGTCATTAGCAAATAGATTTACAAGAGTAGCACAACTCATACAGATAGTGGAGTGGTCTGATCCTTCACTGCCATTGTACTGACCAGAACTATTAAAATACCAATCTTGCAAGTGGCATGAAACTTATCTACCTCCACATTTTTCACGAACTGAAATGTTTGCTAGAGATGATGCCACGGTTGGATAAAGATGGAAACTACTGTCTCTGAGCTTTGAGCTCATCCTGTTTAGAAACGGATCACTTGGGTGAGCGCAGTTTGAAACTTGATACTCCGGCAGCTTCTTCCCTTACGGCTGCTGTGATGGCACCTTAAGTGAAAGACAGGCATGTAAAAAACAAGTCATCAGAAATACGCCATCCCCCACAATGATACTGTCTCCACCTGGGCTAAGCAGTGACAAAGATGATGCCCTCCTTTGTCCTTATTAAGCTGTAGTGCCAAAGACAATATTTATGCAGCCAACGGGTAGAGAAATTGCTGTTATAGGAGTGATATATGAGGAGAAAGGAATGACTCCCCTGCTCGTAGAAATCATAATCATACATCCTTATTGAGCCGTGTTTTGTTTTGTAACACGCTTGCAATAGGGCCCCATCATGCTCCGTTAACAGTTTTGTTTTAAATATTAATGTTACACTCGATCTTTTGGTTGTAAGTCTGTGTATTATGAAAATAAAACAGGAACATAATGTTCAGAACTATGTTTCAATAGTGTATAATCACCTGAGACTAACAACCGTTGTGTTTTCATTAGCTTAATATCTACATAAGGAGCGGGTGGTCTTCACCGAGTCCACCGTGTTGCACTGCCATATTTCTAGTCGCTCAAACGGACAAACAAACCAAAGACTTTCACATTTTTATGTGACCTGAAAGCCCCAAGAGTTCTCTGACACGCTCGTGAAACAACCACTGCGTGACTTCCCTCGCTCCTAAAGCGGTGTCATTACGTCAAGGATGGCCCCTGAGCGAGGCGACCGGCGTCGCCACGGTTTTGCACTCGGCGGCTCACGTTACCGCAGTCTTGGAAAGGGACGAGTGAGCGGAGGGGTATTCAGTTGGTCACTTGGCTAGATGCCACCGAATCCTACACACTGTCCCTTTAAAACATTCGTTTGCTGAATTCATCTTGAATTTCTAGGGTATCCAAGAGTTCTTTAATGGCTTTCGTGGTTATCCATTATAATCTCACATGTTGCCAGAGTCTTCTGGCAAAAATAGTTTTTCTATTTAAAACAGATGCAGCAAACTTCAGATGTTTGGCATCAGTTCACATACATCAAGGAGCGAGTATAGGGTTTCTCTACAGAGCTGCCATTATATTCAACCATCACTCAGCCATCAAAAAGGGAGTTGTCGTGTGGAGCTGGAGCACTGACAGTTGTTGCTTTTTTTCCTTAGATAGAAAAAAAAAAAACTTACAATATTACACTTTCACTATCGCCACACTATCGCTCTCCTTATTGGTCGGTTGATCTCGAAAAGAAGCCGCAGCTCCAACCCACGACGCCAAGCCCTACTTAAGTGGCTCGACCTTGTGGCTTGGATCTGGTTTGAACTGCTGCAGAACGCAGAGAATCGTAGTACAACAAGAAACCAACAAGCCAAAACTCTGGACTGAACGATCGTGCAGAGCTCCTAATAAGTAAGAGTGGGGATATAAGTGCACGAACAGCAGCACCAGAAGAGAAGAAAATACCCCGATCTAGGCCCCTCAGAGTTGGTTTAATATCGAGAGCTGGCTCTCTCCGTCTCACTCACAGGCGCACACCAAGAAACAGCGCGGCCTCAGACCTGGCAAGCAGCGACCGAGTTCTTGGAGCAGCTCCCTCTCTAATTTAATAGTTGATTGCCGTGGGCCCTCTGTGTGTGTGACTAGTGAAATATGAGTGTGGAGAGCACAGTGCGGAGGCTTGGACTGGACTTGTGCTCCGCGTGCGCGTGACCATGGGAGGCAAAAAAGTACTGGACCGTCTTGAGTTCGCCTGTGCGCATGCGTGCAAGTGTGCACGCATTGAGTCTGCGTGAAGGTCTGAGTGTAGCCCATGCGCAATACTTGTGTGTACGGTATGCGTGTGTGTGCATGTGGTTTTTGGCCAGAAGCTTGAGCAGAGACTGCACTGCCAGTGAGAGCTGTCTGCAGGGAATCGGGCGAAGCAAGAGCCAAGCTGAAGAACAGTACCTTTCTCTTGCTAGAATGAGGTGTTTGGACGTGAATTTAACTGAGCTGGGCCCTCGTTAAAAAAATGAACTGGAGTATAGAAGGAGTAAATTGTTGTAGGTCTGTATTCATTAGACCGCAGAAAGGGGGAATTTTGGACTTTGGACAGATGTGGCGAATGTAAGGAGTTTGATGGAACAATGTGGCAGGTGTAGGTCACATCCCCGTCTCTGATTGGTTATTCCTATCCAAGCATTCATTTGATTGATCATGCGATTGCTTGAGGGCAACTCCTAAAAACGACTCACACACTTAACTGGAACTACTGGTAAAACTCTTGATAAGTGCGTTGTGTTCCAGCGAATATGGTTTCTATTCAAATTTATATTCAGTTGGCTCGCTGCAGTCATCTTACAGTAAGTGTTATTCCCTGAGCAACAAGCTTCCCCCTCCACTGCAGTCAACGTGACTACACAAAGCAAAACTTTTTCCTTAAATCCTGAGTTGATACACTTTTTTTTCAAGGATTTTCCTTAAAGCTTTTATCACAAAGCAACAGAGTAAATTTAATTGTACTTATAACCTGGGCGCCAGGATCCTTAGACGAATCAATATCAAGGACACCACGTCATCAAATCCCATCCAGGACTGATCCAAGGATGATGCCAGAGAACTTTTTCAGAAGTTCTCTGTTCAGAAGATTTCCAAAGATGCATGTGTGTATCCTCTGCGCACCTAAAAACACCCACAAAGCCATGCGCACACTGCGTTTTCATGTCCCTCGATTTGGAATCAGGGAAAATACGCTAGTAAACCTGATGTTATTTAACCTCAGCAGTCCACCAACATGTTTTTCAATGGAGTCTGGTGGCTTTGAGGAGATCATATTAACTGTGTGTTTTGTACATTAACACATTATAATAAACTGGAAAGATCCCTGTTCATTTATTTATGAGTAGGCCTACCTGATTTAAGGAATGCAAAATCAATAGTCCTACTAGCTAACAAACGGAAATGCCCTAAATCGATCTAAATAAAGTTAAGATCTGAGCACCTTGGATATTTCTAAATAATCTTTTTACAGGTTTTTTGGTCACAGTGTTTATAAAGCAAAAAATACACTCCGTTTGTTTCCTTTTATAGACACAGAAGGCCTGGGAACCCATTGGTTACCATCCCAGAGGCAAACAGCAAGGTGCTTCCTTTTTCTCACTCTGTGTACATTTACTTTCAGAGCGGTTAAGTGGCCGAGAGAGAGTGGACGAGCCGATCTTCTGCTGCACAGCTTTTGAAGCCAGGATTTGACAAGCTTTAAACCAGGAAGCATCCTCCTTGCTCAGGCCACCCAGTCTGCGAAGTGAAATCCATGAATGGCAAACCCTGTTGCGATGGACAAGAGATACTACATGGGAGCGGCCAGGTGTTTGGCTCCACAGAGCACACAGGGACTCTGGCTAGGACCAAACCACAATCAGCCCTCTCTGCGAGGACTCTTAGCCGAGTTAAATTAGCTGAATTGATTTCAAAACAAAGAAATAAACAGTGATGGAGAAAACCTGGGACACATTAACAATCTGGAGGCTGGCTGAAGCAATTCTGTCTGTTTTACTGCTGTTTTTACTGCAACCAACAGTGACGAGCCACTTGCAGACAAAAGCTGGATAGTCAAAATTGATTGGGCCAATCCGTCAAACAGTCAAATGTGCTGAGGACAACTTTATCCCCCCGAAAGAACGCAACAACACCCTTACCTTCCAACTAGTGGTTGTGACTCATCTGTACTGATCAAACCAATAACACGTTGAGCAACTTCTGAGCTTAACACAACGGACTAAAATCCTTCATCAATCCAGAAATCCCATTTAAAGCAGCAAGGAGTGAGACCGTTGGCTAAGCCCTGATCACAGCTGTCGAAGCAACCATGGAGCCCACACTGTCACTAACTGCACTTCCAGGACGTGAGACTGGTTCAGCAGTGAAAACAGTTTCAAAAGATAAAGACGGAAGCTGAAAGCCTACAGGTCACGCTGTGAAAAGTGAACCAATCAGCTGGTGATCGAGACAGAAGACAATGAAATTAAGGAATACCGTTCCTTTGAAGCCTGTTAACGAGTATCACTATTACACAACGTTTGACAAGCTAGAAATCCACAAAACCAGCCTGAAAATGAACAGTTGCATGAGAGTCTATGGAGCCGAGCAGGATAGTTGTCGAACCCTAATTAGAGCTGGCCGATGCTACACCACAATTGGCCAGGCAGCATTCCAGGGGCGGGTCAATTCCCTGACAATAATATTTTAAGTATTTGCTGGAAGTATAAATAAGAAAAGAAAAAAAAAAAATCGCTTTTATATTTACTACATCTTATTTGTGTTCCACATGAATGAGTGCAGCTTGATACTTAGAACACCCACACACACACACCCTACTGGATAAACACAATCTCAGCTTGGCTTTCATTCATAAGTACACTCAATACATCTGAAATCCACTGATTCATATTTAGTGTTTCCATCAAGTAAAAAAACAAAAGAAAAACCAACCGCTAACCAAATGATGACTCAAAACGAAAAAAACAAGTTTCAACGCATGGATGAATGAGAATCTCTCTTCTGTGCTCCGTACGGCACAACATGTTTTTGAAGGCATCACAGACCGGCCTGGTTGTGATAAACATAACGTCCCATCATGGGCAAGGTTCAAAGTCGGCCACCGGTACACGATGTGCAATGTGACGCGGTGATGCAAGGGCAGACATCCCGCGTTTGAAATCTCCACTCGACCTCGACTTTCTCGGTGGCTTCGAGAGCCGCGTCCTCCCTCCGTCACGCGAACTCTGACCCACATTTGGCTCCAAATTAAATGGTGGGACGTTTGAAGAAAGAGCAACACGCTGGGTTATTTTTGAGGGAACCCAGCTCGCAGCCTCCACTGCCACCTACCCCCCCCCCCCCCCCCCCCCCCCCCAGGCTTTGTCTTTCTGCTCGGTCTGTTTGCATTCCCGTTGAGCTCTATTTAAAGGCTCGATCACTCCACTGGCTGCAGGAATGCACATCTGCAGCGAGACCCCGTCCCGCTGTCTCCGTCTGTCTGTCTGTGTGTGTGTGTGTCTGTGTGTGTGTGTCTGTGTGTACAGTATTTGTTTCTAATAGCGGACTCGGAGCATTAACTGTTGCTGCTGAGCCACCGGAACTATAATTGTGCAAATAAATATACAAAAGGGAGAAAGCAGGATGATGCAGAATGTTGTTTATCACATTAACAAGTGCCTTTGGATGACTCAACGATGTCGGCGCTTTACATCTGCACACTGCCTGTTCCTGAGCTGGTGTCTGAGAGGCAGAAGCAAAACAAGTCGATGCATCAGCAGTGCCTTTGATGCTCTGATCTTACTTTCCCTACGGAGAGACAAACGTGCAGTGTTGCATGCACATAAACACACGCAACTCACAGACCACACTTGCCACTAAGCCATGAGTCTTTAATCATTCAAATTCTAACACTGTACTATGTTTTAAGTACAGCCAAATCCCTTCAATACTATCTCACACTTGGCTTGTTTGCTGCTACTTTCTTACTACAGCTTTCACAAAAACAATATGGAAAGATATTTTCACCCCTATAACACAGCTGTTTAATCAACACAAAAAGAAAACAGATCAGTTTAATTAACAATACAGGATAATAAAAATAAATAACTAAATGGCATTCATTTTGTTTGGAGGTATTGTATTATAAAGCATCAAATAATAATAAAAAACATGTAATACAACAAGTGTCCCACTAGCTGAAGAGGGACCGACATGCACTGTGAATAACATAGAGGAGATTCCCCTCCTGTCCCGTGTAGCGAGGCGGATAAACTTTTCGCCCCCCCCCTCCACGCCCGACACGCGCAGCCTCCGAGCCGCTAATTCCCCCACTGGGGGCCCAGTTATAAACAGCCAAACTTACCTTGGAAAATGTCCCCGAGTCAAACAGGCATTATTATTATGTTGTCGCCTTCCATAGTTGGGACTTTCGTCGAGTTGTTCTTCAGCTCCCCCGGACGGACTAGCGGGGCACGAGAGCAACGTAGTCGGACAAGGAGGAGGAGGGGAGGAAGGAGGCCAGACAGAGTCAGCCGCCACCTGGTTGGAAGAGCCGGCTGTCAATCACCTGGTTTAGTGGGCGGGTCCCTAACTGTCAGGGGATTATGGGCGGCTGAGCTATCAGCACTGATCCCAGGTCTGAGGTTTTAAGGAATGTGGCATGGAAAGAACAGGATACGGGTCTCCTGCAGCAGGATTATGATGGTTTATGTTTGCATCACTTTTCATTAGATGTTTTAATGCGATACTGCAGTGGGTTTACCTAAAAGTGGCAGCACTAACTATTAGCCTACTTGATTATTACTTCTTTTTTTAATATCATATTTTATTAAATGTATCATTTATTTTTATTCATGAATGCAACATTGTTTCATTTGGATCAGTTAATTTTTTCATTTTACTATATGCAATCTATTTTTTGCTTTATTTTAAGGAGAGGGGAGGGGGAAAGTGTCAAAATAAATAAGATCATAATTATTTTTAATATTAAAAAAACATTCATCCTCTACTGGTAAGGACAAGTAGTACATGAAGAACATTTTGTGTGAAACGTGTTGTCTCCCACTCAAAAACACAGGCTTTTCCAGGTTTTACTCAGTTATTGGTCTAAACTGCGACTCCTAAATCATGAGACCCTGATTTATTTATTTATTTACTTATTATGTAAGTCATCTGTTATGTGGTGAGCACAAAAAAAACAACCACATTAAATCCATTAATGGTTCCATTGCTCTTTGCTTTAGCGGTACATAAATTGGATGACGGTGACATCTCATTATCCAAAGCGGTGACCTTTTGTCCTCCCCCGTGAATGCAAATGGAGCTTTGGAAAATAAATACATACAATATGTGTCAGTGCAACCCAATCAGACGCGACACTGCAGCCTCTCACCTTGCTGATGCAGCGTCAACCGACACTGAGGAGCTTCGCAAAGGTTAAATGTGCCACAGGGGTGTCGCGTTGGTTTGCATTCAGTTGTGCGGGAGTTCCTAAAAAATCAACTGGTGACTCAGTCTGCACGGTAAAGTCTTTAGTCTTGAATCATAATGCCACATTTCACTCTGATCTCATTAGAGATGTTACTGTTCGTCATATGTTCAGTTTTATAATTTCCACAACGTATATAAACTGCGTATATGACTCAAAAAAAACATGTTTCGTCTCATTAATTACCTTTAAAAGACAGTTTGATACCACACAGCGGTAGACGCCGTATGCTCTGTTTAGCTGGCTGTTTATCTGTGAAGTCACTCTGACCTTTGACCTGGACAGACTGGACAAGAACAAAAACTGTGGCCCGTTGGCGTCCGGCCCACCCATTATTAGGCAAACAACACCAACATCAATTATTCTGTTGAAAGAAGGGGGGGGGATTTCCAATCTGAGCAAGTCCAGCCACCCACTTACTGACCCTGACCCGTCAGCCGCGGCCTGAAAGAGTTACAGCGCGTCTCATTAGGGAGCAGCGAACAGCAACCAGGCCTGGAAGAGAACTTTGTCTGTCTTCCTGCATGTTGGCTTTTCAGTCTGCATCTATTTGTGTCGTACATTTCTCTTAGAATAGTCCGTAGTTTAGTTTAGTGTCCGAGTGGCGTTGTTTCAGATTCTTTTGTAAGTGGTGTTGCTGGACTGCTGCTTGTTGTCCATCTGCATGTTTTGTGTCTGGCTATAAGTCTATCTGTCTGTCCATCTGCCTCACTGTATGAGCCAACATGTCAGTCTGCCCCCCCTTTTGTCTCACCTGTCTTTATCTCTGCTTCCTGTGTGAGAGCTGTCAGCTTTTTTGTTCTATTGATATCATTTAGCTATCTCTGTTTATGCAGCTTATACTTCCACCTTCTGTCGCTTATCTGCTACTTAATCCTAAACTGACCAGTGTGCATGGTGCCCCTAGCTGAAAGCCCAGAGTATTGTAGCTGGTAGACACTGTGACTATTGAGGAGAATGTATTTGCATGTTGGACCACTTGTACAGGACATTATTTTTTAAATTGATTGCTCATACTGTGTGCTTATATTATTCAAGTTCCTCTGTGATCAAACACAGCTGTTTCTCTGAGCACGAGAAGGCAGTAATTCCGCCTCATCCACCACCTGTTGCATTATGTGATACGGTGCTGCTCCCCCCTGCTGGGCAGCCTGACACATCACACACAGGAGGCAGAACTGTTGCACACAACTGTTGCATCACATCAGCAGAGATTGAGGGATTTTGCTTTCGGTCTGCAACTATTTTAACGGATAAGTCTTAACGTCAGTCGGACAAAAGGTAATGGAAGTTTTGCAGTGCCTGGAATCATTTATTCCCTCGTCAGTGTTTCATGAAAATCTGTTGATAGGTCCGGATCCTGCCAACTAGTAGACAAACAAACATACTATGCTACCAACAATGCTCACATTCAAGACTTGAGCTGAGAGAGTGGAAGGTTTCATGAAATAAAATTAAAAAAATAGTGTGACTTTTATAAATATAAGTGGGTATTAGTGCTTCCACCTCATATAGAGCATTTTAGCCTCTTTTAGCTCATTTTCTTGGTTTGGTTCAGTCTCGCTGCTCTCATCAACTTCATCTCAAAAAGCGGAACATCAAAGCAAAGACCTGATATATTGCTCCCTATTTATTACATACATGTTTAATCCATAGCGACAGAAGAGAGGTGACAGAAAACAAATTGGAGAGCAGGCACCCTGGCATACAGAGCTTAAACACATCTCCAAATGAACCCTTATGTTGCTCTGTGTCTGCTGAATGCATAAATAGGCTACTGTCTGCCAACACGTTCCCCTTAAAAAATTCATGAGGCAATAATATATCATTGTTCTCGGTTTGTCAGCTTGTTGCGGAGGTCTTCTGCCTTCTATTGGTCTAAACCAGAGGTCTTCAACAGGGGGTCCGCGAAATGTTTTGGTTGATTAGACAATTAAAAAAAAAAAAAAAAAGTTGTAATTTTTTTTTCTCTAAACATGAATCTGTCCATTATTTTAATAGTTCAGTATTGTATGCAAGATAACAGGTATGTTTATGCATGGCAGTGGCACTAATAGGCCATCACTCATTTTTCGTTTCCACATGTATGTTTAAAATGAAAACATCAATTTGAATAGCTTGTATGCATGATTATCGTGCAATTAACAGACAATGTTGATATTGGCATTGGTATCAGCTGACATGGTGTGTTTATAAATGGCAGTGGCACGGCCTCCCTACTCACTGTACCTTGCACGTTTAAAATAAAAACATGAATATATGAACCTGTGTATTATTTGAATAGCTTAGTATTGAATGCACAATAAAGAGGTATGTTTATACATGGTACTAGGCCCATTTAATATAAAACACAATTTTATACAATATATATAGTCGGAGGTCCCTGCTCCATCTCTTTATCAGTTTGGGGGTCCTTGGCCTGAAAAACGTTGAAGACCCCTGGTCTAAACAATACATATTTGTGGGCGATTGATCAGTGTTTTTGGGAGTATGGAGTGTCCCTTTCTCATACGCCGGCATACATTCAGAATTTATTATCATTGCTGTTAGCTGCCATCGTTGGTTTGTGGACTAACATTTTAAAGCCTACAAGTTCCGCGTTTTGGCCCTCGCTATCTTGGTTTTTGGCTCTTGGTTCTTTTCAACCAGAAGTTGAGAGGGTGGAGCTAATAACAACCAAACGCTAAACAAGACATTTTTTGGCAACCAAAATGGTTACAACTTTCATGAACTGGGAACACACTGTGAAAGGGTTAACGTTCTAAAAAGAAAAAAAGAAAATCAGTCTTTCTTCCATCACTCAGCCTCATCTTTAGGAATGAGGACTCCCGAGTTCATTCCATCTCGCTGACGCTCGTGCATTCATTCATTGCCGTCAGAATATTTTAAACCCTTTATCACATGATAACAAATGTGCTGGACCCGGTGTTGACGTACTTTAGAAATAATAACGCTGTGGCCTACAGTTTCCACAGTGACTCACTGCCAGTTTGAGTCACATCTCCCACAGAAGTGCCTCGTTCATGTATATATGCTCACATTCACACACTGATGCACCGCGCTGGCAGGCCACAGGCCCACACAACACACATAAATGCAAACACACAAAGAGCACGGAGACACGCGCACAATGGCACACATCTGACACCCATCTACACATAGTCACGCACACACACACACACACACACTCACACACATGCCCCAAAGCCGCTGATGGTTGTTAAATCCCTGCATGACGTCATTGCCAGGCAGCAGGGGGGGTGTGGTCTTCACTGGTTTGTTAAACATACCAGAGCTTAAATGCTGAACAGCCTCTGCCATTCACTGACGACACCCTCCCCTCTTTCTCTCTCCCTAGCTGCCATTATTTCGTTCCGTCTTGCTCACAGAAGTCCTATTTTTTCTAATACCAGAAAGGTAAAGAGTTGCAATGTTTCTCTCTTTGCAGCCTTTTCTACATCTGTCATTTTTGCACTTTCTTGCTCTATTGCTGTGTTTTTAAAGTTGTCTTTTTCCCCTCCTTTTTTGTACTGCTTCCTCCTTGGATCACACTGTAGGACGTCTGCGAGTTGAGTTGGCAAGTGTCCTGCTCATCTGAAGCCCTGTTTTTTTTGTGGATCCGTTCTTCGGGTCAGTCCTCCCCCTGTGAAGAGTCCAGCTTGGTGGTGGTCGAAACGTAAAAGATGTTCCTCCCGTTGGCAGTGGTGATCTGTCTGTCAGCCATCCAGCTGTGTTTGGGCGAGCAGCCTGTGGAGGAAGTCATCACAACAAGTACGTGCTGATATGGATAAGAAGTACGAGTATGAGAACGGGGAGTTACAGAGAGGCAAGCAAGACAAAGGAATAGTATAAGATAGAGAAGGAACTGACCTACTTGGTGCTCATGTCGACTTTCTGGCTTAATTTAATGGAACCAAAATTGATACACGAGTCTTTGCATTGAAGAACAATAAACAGACTCATGGCAACAGCTTTCTCTTCTCAAAACAAATTTGATGATTAAAAGGATAGGTATATTCAAAGCTACGCTGTAACTACTTATACTGTCCTGATTCCATTACTTTTACTTTGTTCTATTCTTGTGATCCAGATGAGTCTCATATTGGTGACCTTAATTAATATTAAGATGTCAATCGCCCACAGAGATAAAATGTGGAAAAGAAAATGTTGACACTTTTCTTTGTTTATTGCTTATTTATATTTACTATGTTTTTATATATTATTACTTATATGCTTATTTAAAATCTGTAGTGGGGACAGTTCTCAAAACAAAAACAAAACATCCTGATTCATCGCCCTGATTTCTGTGAGTACCTGAAAAATGTCAGATGTGGTTAAAAACATTTATATTAAAAATCTTAGTCAAACCCAGTGAAGCACGAATTCTGCAAAAAAGGAACTATAACCAAGTGTCATTGAGATTTTGTATGTCAGTCAGTGCAGTTTGGGAAGAGTGAATAACAATACAACAAACAACAATAAGTGTGTACGCTGTACACGCAGTTGAATAGCTTGAGTGAAAGGATAGCACAGCTGCAACATCTGAGTCACGACCAGCAATGTAGAAACCAGTTGAACGGAACGTTTGTAGTCTCTGCCAATTTGACTTTGTCCATTTGTCATTTCTAATACAATGAGATGACGCATGTGAACAATTTGAGCAATCAAATAAAAGTAGCAATTGTAGTAGTAATTGAACTCTTGTATGAGCAGATTGTCTTAGCTATTAAAGGCATCAAGATCAGCAATAAAGTGATTCAACCTGAGATGATTTCAAACAGTTTAAAGAAGAAATGGCACAGTGTGTGCCTGCGTGACACAAAACACAGTAACTTGTTCCTTCATATCGTCAGTCTGTAGACAGTGACTCTACTGCTGTCTGCTTGGGTACAGTGAGTCAGGAGGCTTGGCTTAGACAGCAGTCTGAGAGAGTCGTCGTTGGTCAGATGCTATTTAAATTGGCAGAATGGAGTTTGGTTTGGGAGTGTAGTGAAAAGTAATCCATCAGGGCCACTCAGTACCAATCCACCAAATGTGTCCAACATCAGCCCATGACTTCTGTTATTGAAATGGTTTTACTGAGCAGAGAAACATTGTGGTTGGTTCAGATTTGTACTTGGTGTATATTTTAAATACTCATGAGGATAAAACATAAATACTCTATTATATATATATGTAAGATCTGTGTTGTCCTCATGATGTCCATCAACCAACTGCAATGTTGGGTGTGATGCGTTGCGCCTCTGAACACACCCTGACTTCTATGTATTGTTGTACTACAATGCATAATGAACTTCTGTGCTTGAAAGGGTGCAGCATGTTAGATGGCAGCAAAACAGGATCTTCAACCAATGCTTAGTTGCTTAACCTGTTACCAGTGCCTAAAACGCCTATCCATGGCATACCCAAAGTAAATTGAAAGCTGTTCTTGAACCATTTGGAGTACATGCATGGTTTTGGTCTCTTTTGAAAGGTAACACTGACGTTTTTCCCCCAACAGTGAGAATCACTGTAAGTGCTACTGGTATTGACTAATAGAAGTTGGAACACACTGAAATAGAAAGTTTTTATTTCCGCCTGAATATTTCTTTGCAAACAGATGCCTGCAGATGACGATAGCTGGGACTTATTAGCTGGAAAACACAATGGGACCACAGCATGAAGCATTACCTAGTCCAAGTTCAAATTTGATAACAATACCACAAAAAATTTATATTTTACACATGTTTTATTAAGGGTATGTCAAGGCGCTTTCCAAAAAAGGACATTTGGGGACCCATGGTAACCATAGTAACATACCTAGGCTGTGTAGAAATGTGTATTTATAATTCAAACTAAAGCTTATTTATGTCTAAATACAGTAATCTATAAATTATTTCACCATTATTTACTTTCCTATATTCTCCAAAACTCTCAAAAGCATACTTTGCGGGCGGGCCGTCAGAGTGGTAACAGGTTTTAAGATATGCTTTAAACTGAAATGCCATCAAAACATAGCAAGATGGCACAAATTAACTGCATGAGCATGTTGACTTCAATATGGTGACATCAGCATGCTAACCTGCTCACAGTGGATATGCTAAAATGTTTATATTTAGCAGGTATACTATTCATCGTGTACACCATCTCAGTTCGGCATGTTGGCAGCTAACCTTTGCTAATTAGCACTAAATTACATTAAAATGTTGAACTAGATAAAAAAAAGTGCAGAATTACTAAAATAGAACAATTCAACCTGAGGCTGACATGAAAATCTGAACCAAATGTAATGGCTATCTATAGTTATTGAGAAAACTAACTCCAAATTACAAAAGTCAGCCTCCTGGTTGGGCCAGACAAAATGTCAGGGGACCACCAAAGTCGGTTGGATACATTGTCTGGGAAACATTAATGTCTGTACAACATTTTTGCCAATCCATCAAGTACTGTAGATTGAGATGTTTCACGTTGTAAGACAGGAAAATCAGCCCAAAGTACGTCACATCTATAGTATTTCCTCCAAATGTTGTCCAAGATATTTCAATAAAACACTGAAATGTCAGCCTCATGGAGGAACAGTCAAGGGATCAGTGAAATCAGTGCTTTCATCCTCTGCAGAACATTATTGGGTTTGCCGAATTTCATGTCAATCCATCCAATAGCTGTTGAGATATCTAAGTCTGGATGAAAGTGGTTGACCGACCCACCTACATTGTCAGCCCTAGACCTTCACTGCTATCATTGTGGCTTGACACTGTGAAAAACTAAAGCCAAACAATCATCATTTTGATTACGTGGGCCACCCAACGTACAGAAGCTGCAACTACTATATCTAAATTCCCCTTCTCTTTCCTTGAGAAAACCTGCTTTATATTCTTGGCTTGATGAATGAGGCTTGGTTTGGCAAAGTAGTGTGAACGGTTTGGCAGTGTTCGAGTAAAACTGGCTGAATCCAGGGTTTAGTTGTCTTAACGTTTCCAAGTCCTTGACTGATGTTCTGGACTGAAACCGCAAATTTTCAGGATGAAGGAGCATAAAAACCCCAAAGGGAACACACAGAAACAGAACACTTACTGATTGGGCCATTGGAGTCAGTGTATCAGTGCATGTGTATGGGTGAGCATTTTTATGTGTATGAATGAGTGCAACACGTTCTCATTCCCAACTCGTCAAATACCACGCTTGGTCAGAGGCCCTTAGCTCTGACACTCTAGGTACCATTCAAGTGTCAGTTTTGGACGTGTCAAAACAGCTTGTCAGTTTCCCCTGCTACATGCATAGCGTTTTTTCAAACTCCTGTCTTAACAGGAAGTTAGGTTTAGGCAACTAAACCACTTAGTTAGGTTTAGGAAAAGATCATGGTAGATGTTAACTTGACTGACTAACGACTCATGTTACTCACGTCACTAAGCGATAGCGACTTACAATAGTACCGAGTGACTAACTAGTCACGTGCCTACAGAGTGACTAGTGACTCACGTGACTACCTAGTGACTAGTGACTCATGTGACTGCAGAGTGACTAGGGACCCAGCGACTACCGAGTAACTAGCAACTCAATTTACTACCGAGAGACTAGTGACTCACATGACTACTGAGTGACTAGCGACTCACGTGACTTCCAGGTTATTAGCGACTCTCGGGACTATAGTGACACAGATGACTACAGAGTAACTAGGGACCCAGCGACTACTGAGTAACTAGCGACTCAATTTACTACCGAGTGACTAGCGACTCACGTGACTACCGAGAGACTAGTGACCCAGTGACTATAGTCACTGGGTCGAGTATATTTGACGAGTTGAGAGTGAGAAAGTGTGCATTTCAGTGCATTGTGCTATGCCACTTGAGTAGTCTGTTATATTACCAAGAACATAGAGTAGAGGTCCCTTGATTAGTTGTCCCATCAATAGCCATGCAATTGTGTGAAATGTACCTTGTATATGTGTTCAATTTCTTCATAGAAAAAGTGCCTCTCCTGGGTGGCTGGTTTGAGAAAAGTCCAGAGTCAGCTGAGGTTCAGGAGGCGATTCAATATGCTGTGAAGATGCACAACACTCACTCCAAGAGCAAGAGGATGTTCAAGCTCGTCTCCATCACTGGCGCTCAGGCACAGGTCAGATTCATTTTTCAGACACAAAAGAACTTCCATGCAACACACCATGTCACCACCATCTAATGGTTCTGCTCCCGGTCCACTTATGTCATTAGGTGACCAACATGATCAACTTTAAAATTGATGCAGTCCTGGGAAAAACCAAGTGTCTTAAGGGAGAAAACCATGACCTGAACAGCTGCAGTCTTGTGAAAAAGGTACATTTTGTTTCACGTGTGCGATTGTATGTGTTCACAAAGTTATGTTCAACTCAGCAATGATTATTTTCTCAACATTTACATTCATGCTTTTATGTTTTATATAATTTCCTAATACGAAGACAGATTATTACGTGTTGTCTTTTACCGTCAGGTTTTGGAGAGTTCCCAATTCCTATGAAATGGTTATTGTTGTTTCCCTCTCCGCAGCATCTGAAGTGCCACTTTGTGGTGACGTTCAACCCCCGCAGCAACAAACATGAGCTGCAGAAATTCAAGTCCATGAAAATTGTGGAGAAGGTTTAACTTTTGAATTGGCTTAACTTTTTTTGTAGTTTGGCTCTATAGCTTTGATTACCTTATTGCATTTTGATGGGTTCAAAATATTTTGCAGCTGGTTTTCAGTGCTGAATGTGTGGTTGTCTCCATGGACAACTTGTAACAATAACACATCATGGTCTTAATAAAATATATTTGGAAAACTTTTTTACCCTGATGTGGAGATTCTTTGTAGATTGTGACTCGATAAATAATGTTTTTATTTGTGGTTTTGTATTCTGTCAAAGAAAACACTTGATGATTAAAATGATTGCTTGCTTTGGGCATATAAATTGATTGATTGATGTTGTTGTAGGCAAGAGGTAAAGAACATTTGAGTTTGTATTTATTTATTGCTGGGGTTTTTACATACATGAATCAATAATGTGATTACACACATTGCCACTCGTAAATGAAGTTTTGTAGATATCTTGTGGAACCATCATCAAATCATATACGTATCTGTTCCCATAATTCAAGCCTTTAATTCTTCCATAATCACTCAAAAGTCACAATAAAAAAATACAATTACATATGTGCTGAAATGAACAATACATTGTAACATATTTTAGGAAAGATGTTATACGGGATTATACTGTATTATATATTTCATGTATTTCATGACTCTAGCCATCAGAAAACTTATTATTGGAGAATGCGCATGTTAGTCTAAAAAAACACCTTGCAATAAGCAGATTTTTTGGGAGATGTTGCATTGGAAGTCCCTGGTATTTGTTAAAATCACTAAAGTGGGTCCACGGGCTTATGAAGCCTTACATTTTGGAATTTTGCCTCTTAAAATAGGTGAGAATGAGTTGAGGTCATTGTTTTCATTGTCCTCACGACTCTGGAAGCTTGGAGCAATCTATAACTCATCAAGGTGCTATAACTCATTACTAATTTCTTTTTTACTCACTTTTAAAATTCAAGTCAAATAATAAGAAGAGAAATTATGTATTTATGGTGTCATGGTTGAGCTCCAAGGGGAAACTCCCTGAACTGTTTCAGGTGGCAGCCAGACGAGGCTTGCAGACGTAAGATACAAAAATCCATATGTGAAATGTATGTATGTATGAATGTACATGTATATACTTATACATATATGTATGACTGACTTCTTAATCAAAAAGAACTCATGCTGTATTAGATCTAGAAGGAACAAGCCGCTCCTCTTTACTGAAGGAGGACCCTACTAAAGAATCCCCGACAAGTCATTTGTCTGACGGGTTGACACAGTGACAAAAGACCTTATCTGTCCACTGTGGACACACAAAGATAAATTCTAACTACACAACGTACTCATCTACATCCAAAGGTTTCACATTTCTTAGAATGGAAACTTGAGCTTTTCACAGTTTTGCTGAACTAAGCGTAAGTTTGAAAAACTCTCTCCAAATGATAATTCACATGAGAACATTAATTGCACAAAATGCACATCTTAACAAGTTATTTAGTCTCACTGAGCAACAGAAGATTATTTTTCATAGTAAATTTCATGTCAGAAAAACAATCTCCTTCGTCAAAGCCTTGAGAAATGTCATGCTGTTATCTAGTATTTCAGTAAAAGTGAAAATGAATGGACCAGCGTAGAGACCAAACTGTCTTTGGAGACGGGGCTCGCCCAACCAACATCTGTGGATCTCCTCCACAACAACCACACAGTGAAGCCCTGCCCTGCCACACGCTCTCCATTTCTCAAAAGGGAACCATAGTTGGGGCTCCTTGGCGAACATCGCATGGAAACTCTATCCTTTTAATAGAACAACCAGTTACCATTTATTCTCATTGGGCCATTCGTCATGTCAGAGGAAAATTAGACTCAGTGCTGGGTAATAGCAGGCTGTCTGGTGGGCTGGCAAGGGTTTAGAAAGTCTTTGCCACTAAACAGCCCAGGCACCACTGCTCACTCAACACCAAACCATTATTTAATTATTAGAATGACATGTGTTTTCCACTTGTAAGCAGTTTCCTGTTTCACACACACACACACACACACACACACACACACACACACACACACGCACACACACACACACACACACACACACACACACACACACACATACAACTCTTGCCTGTATGGTTGCTCCATTTGGTCAAGTGGAAATAGTCTAGATGTCTTGTGAATCCTTCAGCCTGATGTATTTGGTATCAACGGTTGGCTGCGGAGTGAGTTTGGAGATCTCTGGCCCCTCAGTGAGGCTCTGGTAGGATATGTTTGGACTCCATGGCTATCTCAGGGACAAACCAGGTATAGGGTAAAATGAGCTCGGCATGTTGGCCTTCGTCATCCTGGTTTTCGGGCCGTCGCCGTCTTGGTTTTTTACAGACGCCATCTTGGTTTTATGCAACCAAAAGAATGTGTAATTAAGTACAGCCGAATAAGCTGAATAAGACCTTTTGTATGCGACCAAAACTGTTACAATGCACTGATTCCAAGTCCTGGCACCACAGAACCGAAAGGAATGAGTACACATGTTGGCAGTCATTGTTTCAAACTGTATATCAATTCACACATTTATGTACATCTATATAGATTAATTTGCTGGTTATAACTAACTTCTGAAATATCAGTACACCAAAGACAGAAAGCAGAACACGAGGTCATGCTGGTCCCATAACTTTTATTTATCAAAACACACACCACTGATTTACAGGTATTTACAACAGCATCTAACATGAATATCTTCTACTTAATTTAGAGATTTTTTAAAAAATGAAGGAAAAGAAAAGTGATGAATAAAAATGACGTAAGTGACCCAGTTTGTAAGACTTGAAACAGAGCCGTGTATCTTGTCAGTGTGTCAGGTAGGTGCGGTTTTCCAAAACCGTCACCTTTGTGTTTCACACCCAAACCTTCTCTAAACTTGTTTACAAAGTTAAAGATGTCGGACGTTGGACAGCTGCTCTTTGGTCCTTAAAGTGGTGTTGATGAATGACGGGTTTAGTGTCTGTGATTCAGATCGGCAGTCTTCAGACACTGGTCTCAATGTGAGGGGACATCTTACAGGTCAGCGTGTGGGTTAGGAGTCTATGCTGCTGGTGGTACCTGACGCACACACACACACACACACACACACACAGACACACAACATACATGTATACAAACACCATGAGTGAGCTGCAAATCGATGAAAGGTAATTTACTGTAAGATAATGGCGCCATCGCCTGCCATAGAAGTGTTACTACAAGGATTTTGTCTTCTAACTCTTTCAAATGAATATTGTCTATGTGCATCTATGACATGCAAATGGAGTAGTGTAGAGAAGTGAGTGATTTGATGTTGTTGTTTCATATCGTGAGTGTGATGCCCCAAACCAGACTTCACTATCTTTAATTCAATGCACTGCAACGTTTCTTTAGGACTCTGTAGATGTCCATTCTCTCACAATCAGTTCTTACGGAAGCTAATGTCATCAATAAAGTATTTAAGTGCAAAGGCTTATATACTGACTTGCTGATGACTCTCTGTATCACTCTGTTCTCCTCCTCTCTGAGTTTCAGAAGAACCTGCTCCAGGATGGGAAGCTCCAAGTTCAGATACTGGGCTACCTGAGAGGGGAGGAGAGAGCAACAGAATAAAGGTAATCTTCTATTTCATTTGAATCTCCATCTTATCCTTTGCTGCTGAAATTACTTGGAGAAAAGCACAATCCTTATTCCTAACGCGAGCAAAAGAACGAAAATGCTTTAACTGTTACTTCCAAGTGGATTTACACAGCAGCTTTAAGACTTGCAATGGCTCTTAACAACTTCTCCATACTAAATCCAAGATATAATTTTTTCTCTGACACTCTCTTAAAGATGTGTTAACATCACTAGAGGTTAGATTCAAGTAAAACAGGCCTACATTTTCAATGACTATCTGCCGAGAAGAATTGACATGTATTAGTCTCTTCAAAACAGGCTGTTCATGCCAATACACTTCACATTAATGATTTGGTCTGGTCTCTGTACGTTAGCCTCTCGGGAGGCGGGGCTAGGACACTCACGTCGTTGCTGACTTCCTCTTCGTCCATGTCGATCAAAAAGATCTTCATGATGTCGTCGGAGGGTCCCTGAAGTATGCGCTCCCACAGGGGCTGGTCTCCGTCACTGAGCTTCCTCTTTTCTGGAGAACACACGGACGGACACGCAACATCGGCAAAGTGATCGTTGTCCTAGAACAGTATTTCATTTAGCGTGTGACAAAAAAAACATACCTCCGCTCTGGTGAACACAGTACAGAGCGAACTCCTGAGGATCGTTCTCTATCTGTAGGAGGAAAAATACAAGACGAGTGTTTAAACGTCGGTCGAAAAAGTTCTTTTATGATTATATTATTTTTTATCTAATTGATCACATTAATTCACAACCTGTATTTCTGGGTTGTTTTGATGATTTATAATATAATAATGTTTTTATGCCTTCGAGCTGGCGATAGCCATGGCCGGAGGAACTGTGTTGTCCTTTTGTGTCTCCGTCTGTCCGTCCGGTCCATTCCAGGGACGCCTGGAGGAACTTTTTTTAAAAATTCACATCTGTCCCATTCTTGTGAAGGCAATATCTCAGGAGTGCTTTGAGCTAAATTCTTCAAATTTGGCACAAACGTGCAGTTGGTCTCAAAGATGTACTGAATAGAACTTGGAGGTCAAAGGTCAAGGTCACTGTGACCTTAACTCAAGAATTAAAAATGTTCATCATGACAATATCACACAAATGTCTAACAGGATAAAATGATGAAGTGATGACATTTTGGACTGCAAGATGACTGGTTACACAACCGCAAGGCTTTCCCCCCCCAAATTATTAATGCACACTGTTATTTTTAATTTCATCAACAGTCTAATCAATATAATATATTACAAACAAGGTTGGATGCCACTAATGAGAGTCCATTTGAGTCAGTTTGAACTACGTATAAAATGCTTCATACATACCTTTGATTAAAATCACTGTGACTTCACGTGCACTTTGAAGAACGTGCACTAAAGCTCACCTTGAACTTGTTCAGCAGCTGTTCGATGACCTGGTTTGTGGTCATCCTGCTGGAGATACGAACTTTAGTCGGAGTGCCGAAGGACGGTGTGAAGATCGACGTCTGTGGGACACAAGGGAGACGGTGAGCTACAGTGCAGATGTGAGCGAGATAAAAAGAGAGACAGATGTGCTGCATGGAAAGAGAGGGGAGGGTTGAGCTTAATGATGTAATAGAAAGATTAGATAAAAACTGAGAAAATATTATGCTGGGCATAAGCCTATGGAATGCCATTTAAGTCCATTTTAAATAAATAAATACATGAATATAGTTCAATAAATCAATATATAGTAGGTCCCTCCGCCTCACTCCCCGCCGCTAGGAGACCACTACGCTACTTTATTTATTTATTTAAAGTTGACTGAAATGGCATTCTGTAGACACCTACCTTATAGTTGTAGAAGTGTCCGTTGATAGAAAAGCGATGTTGTCTTTCCTTCTCTCTCTGCGCTGCCGACTTCCCCCTCCCCCTCCTCCTCTTGACCAATGAGGCGTCGCTCATGCAGCGAAACAGGTTGGACTCCGCCTCCAGCTCGGAGTTCTTCTGCCGCACGGGACGCAGTGTCGTCGTCTCATAAACGGCCCGGCCTTTCGGAGAGCACACAGACGCGCGGATAAAATGTCTCATATTCAACATTTGTTGTGAATAACACTGTCGTATCACAACAAGAACGGAGTAGGCTACTTCTTCCACCGCTGCTCCGTTGAGATAACATTGTTGAGAATTGCATTATGGGATATGGGAGGGAACATGAAAGCAACCTGGTAAAGGTTTGGTGACCACTGTGTCCTGCGGTGTCTCCGCCATCTCGTCTATCTGGTGAAGGTCATTGTACTCTCCCCACCGTGACATACCCCTACAGAGAGACACAGAGAGTGACTTAAGCATTTTGACATGCATAGAAACATCGATGAAGTTTTACATCCTTTAATCTTGGCGTGAAGCATTTTCACACGACTGCTGATCTGTGTAAAAGCTCACGTTATTGTGCGTTGCACGAAGGACAAATGCATTGCAAAATGTGTCATGTCCTGAACTAGAGGTTGCTCATGAAGAACAGCTGCAGTAACTTGATTAAGGGCTGTTCAGTTGTTCAAAGTTGGCAAATACAAAAATCCATCGCTTATTTGCGACTGCCTCTGTACAAAAGTGCGTTTGTTAGAATTATCTACCTAAGAGCCAAATATTAAATTGTCATGTAAAGATGACTAAAAAGCTAAAGAAAAATATCGCTTTTCAAACTAAACCAATCCTTCTCATTGTGGAATTTTCGGGCGTCACATTGAGATGATTCCATGCAGCAAAGACAGATTTCCCTAGCAGAATAACCCACAGAATGATGAGTATTTCTCTTTTGCTATTGCCGATCGTACCTCTTGTCCCCGATGGGGCTGATTGGACTGGTGGGGTCGGGTGAGGTCAGAGGAGCGAAGGGGGGCATCTGTTTGTCATCCTGTATTTTCAGCCTGATGAGTCTGCGCACTCCCCAGGAGATATTCAGGAAGCCCTCCACCACCACCTCTCCATCGCCGCCCTGTTACAGAGACAGACACCTGCATGGTGTGAAGTTACAGTCATACATTTGATTAACACACCGCGCTATGACCCACATTTTTAAAAGCAGCGATGTAATAGCTAATCAATTTAGAGAAATTATATGTGTGTGGACTTTTTCTCATGGTCAACATCCACAGCTGTGACTCGCCGCAAAGTTCTTATAAACGTCCAGAGGCAATACAAAAGGCATCCCGGGAGGCATTATGAATTGTGTGTAACAGCATATAATGTTTGAATCATAATTATAACACACCTGAGAGTAGCTGAGGTGCAGTTGAGTGTGGTCCTTCAGGAAGCAGTTGTAGGTGTTCAGCAGGGAGAGAAACTCTGCTCTGAAATGAACACAACACACAGCAGCATCCACTCGACGTGTAAACAACACCGACATCCACTGAACATGGAAATGATATATGTCACAGTTTGACATGTAAATATTGTCACTGTCAAACCTAAATATGACAACGCTGTATCTGTATTTTGCCAGTAAAAATGAATATAGACTAACATTACTCAGGGTAACAGGGACATATTGCTAACATTTATAGGCATGTAATAACAACAGTTAGAGTACAACCGTGTTGTACAATTACACTGGCTCGTCAACGAATGACAGTTTATAATCTCCTGTGATTTAACACGTCCCTCTAGCCTCTCAAACACAGAGATGCTCACAAGTCACTGTATGCAAGTCTCAAGTCCCTGTGTGTGTGTGACTGAAGTGCGACTTGAGTCCAACTCCCAACTCGGCACAGTAGTCAAATGTTTACAGCAGTCAAATGCTTGTTCGTGTTTACCTTCAGCTTGGTTGTCATTGTGTTTAGGCGCATGTATCTGCGTGTGTACACTGCATAGCAACAAAAAAAACTGAACCATGTTCCTTGTATGTATGTATGTATGTTCACATACATGGATTCTACTTCTGACTAAACCATGAGTATAATTTTGTTCTACTTGTAACATATACTTTAGGTACTTTTGAGCAAAACTCAAAGCGTCCCACCTGGTCAGTGTCCTCCCGTCCCCCGCCTGGACCACTGGGAGAAGGGCTGCTTCGTTCATCTCTGGTCACTGTAGAGAGGGAAATAAACAAATGAACAAGTTAACTTTAATCTTTAAACGTGTAAATCTGGAGCTCGACAAACACTAGAGGCTGCCCACTTGTTGTACGGTGCTTCCACCTGAGCGGCATTACACATGACATCAGGGAGCAAGGAAACGCACAAGGAATTTAAAGGATAAGAGTCTTACCTCTCTGACATGACAATTCAGAGCTCTGTTCTTACTTCTGTTTCTTTGTCCCTGTCTTTCTTCTCTCTGGGCTTTAAATATCTCTCTCTCTCTCTCTCTCTGAAGTTTTTGTGTTATATTTACCACTCTCTCTCTCTCTCTCTCTCTCTCTCTCTCTCTCTCTCTCTCTTGCCGTGCCTTTACTCTTTCACTTTCTTTTTTTTCTTTTCTGTCTCCGAGAGATTTAATAACAGTACTCCACCCAGTAACCAGTGATGACAGTGTAGAGGCAACCATTTGTTTATTCTTCGGTCAGTATCCACGTGGCATCTCTTTTTTTTGCAAACCTCTCTTCTGTTTCTCGTTCTTCTGAACTACTGTGACAAGCAGCAGTCTGTCCTATTTGTCCTTTTCTTTGACTCTTTCCACCTCTCTCTCTCTCTCTCTCTCTCTCTCTCTCTCTCTCTCTCAATGTGTGTGTCTCGGCCTGTTTGCTGGCAGAGGAAATATCTCAGGTATTCAGCAGTTGTCATACCAGCAGCCCCAGCACTCCCCGTTTATTCTGACTGACAGCTCACTCTCATGCAAAGAGACGAACACATTTACACCAGCAAATTAAAAAGAAAAGGCACAGCGCGCAAACCTTCCATGCAATGTTTTTAAAATGAAAGAAAATCCACATAATTATCTTAACAAACAAACAAAAACAGAAAAAGTAGCAGAGAGCGCAATACCGAGGCTGCCAGCTGCGGCGCCATCTTGATGTTAATTGTCTACTTCAGACCACATCACTTTGCTCACTTGATCTATAAATCCGGGTTGTATACAGTGACTCACAGGTGCATGCTTGACAAAGAATTGGTGGAGACAGTGTGACGCATGTGCATAAAACGTTTCTTTTAGTTGCAGAATGAACACAGACAGGACAGCATTGTTGGTACAAGAAAACCAAAGATTCACGTCTAACTTGAACTGTTGTGAGCACTTCACCGTGTGTCTTTCAAGCCTCAACAGGCAGGTCTGTAAAGGTCCCCCTGGAGCAAATACGTCCAAACTGTGTGTGAATTTTGCGAATCACATGTATGTCAAAAGTAAAGCCAAGAATAAAGGACAACCACTGATAAGTGGTCGACGCTGCAAAGTCAATAGTCTTTTAAGAGTTCATAAATCTGAGCTAAAAAGACGGCTGTTGCTGCTGCTGAAAAAACAAAGAAAACTGCTCGAAGCCTGGAAACCAAAGACTCTCACAAAACAAGACTATCAGGGATTTTTTTATTTTATTGTAAAACTGTGTGCCAGAAAAACAAACAAAAATGTAGCCAGCGGGACAAAAGCCAAGGTGCACCGTGATGACACACAGAGTTTCTCCCGATATTGACTTCCTGTATGCCACTCCCTCCTGCCTATGCCTCTAATTCTCCCTTACTGCACTCCTTTCTCCCTTTGTACCGTATTCCAGTGTGTGACATTTGCTCTTTCTCACTCACGAGCACAATTCTGACCTAAATCTACCGTAATGGTATTATACTGATCCCTGTTGAAACTCGGTCCCTCCACTGGTTTCTGTATTCGCTTTATTTCGTTACACCGATTCACTGTAACACTTTATTTTGTTATAATGATTGACTGTAACACTTGATTGTGTTGCACTGATTCACTGTAACGCTTTATTTTGTTATAATGATTGACTGTAACACTTTATTTTGTTACACTGATTCACTGATTCACTGGAACACTTTATTTTGTTGCACTGATTCACTGTAACGCTTTATTTTGTTACAGTGATTCACTGTAACGCTTTATTTTGTTGCACTGATTCACTGTAACACTTTATTTTGTTACACTGATTCACTGATTCACTGTAACACTTTATTTTGTTATAATGATTGACTGTAACACATTATTTTGTTACACTGATTCACTGATTCACTGTATCACTTTATTTTGTTGCACTGATTCACTGTAACGCTTTATTTTGTTGCACTGATTCACTGTAACACTTTATTTTGTTACACTGATTCACTGATTCACTGTAACACTTTATTTTGTTGCACTGATTCACTGTAACACTTTATTTTGTTGCACTGATTCACTGTAATGCTTTATTTTGTTACACTGATTCACTGAAACACTTTATTTTGTTGCACTGATTCACTGTAACGCTTTATTTTGTTACAGTGATTCACTGTAATGCTTTATTTTGTTGCACTGATTCACTGTAACACTTTGTTTTGTTGCACTGATTCACTGTAACGCTTTATTTTGTTACACTGATTCACTGATTCACTGTAACACTTTATTTTGTTATAATGATTCACTGTAACACTTTGTTTTGTTTCACTGATTCACTGATTCACCGTAGCACTTTATTTTGTTGCACTGATTCACTGTAACGCATTATTTTGTTACACTGATTCACTGATTCACTGTAACACTTTATTTTGTTACACTGATTCACTGTAATGCTTTATTTTGTTACATTGATTCACTATAACACTTTATTTTATTACACGGATTCACTATAACACTTTATTTTGTTACACTGACTCACTGTAACACTTTATTTTGTTACACCGACTTACTGTAACATTTTATTTTGTTACACTGACTCACTGTAACATTTTATTTTGTTACACTGATTCACTATAACACTTTATTTTGTTACACTGACTCACTGTAACGTTTTATTTTGTTACACTGACTCACTGTAACACTTTATTTTGTTACACTGACTCACTGTAACGTTTTATTTTGTTTCACGGATTCATTATAACACTTTATTTTGTTACACTGACTCACTGTAACGTTTTATTTTGTTACACGGATTCACTATAACACTTTATTTTGTTACACTGACTCACTGTAACACTTTATTTTGTTACACTGATTCACTATAACACTTTATTTTGTTACACTGACTCACTGTAACATTTTATTTTGTTACACTGACTCACTGTAACACTTTATTTTGTTACACTGACTCACTGTAACGTTTTATTTTGTTACACTGATTCACTATAACACTTTATTTTGTTACACTGACTCACTATAACACTTTATTTTGTTACACTGACTCACTATAACACTTTATTTTGTTACACTGACTCACTGTAATGTTATATTTTGTTACACTGATTCACTATAACACTTTATTTTGTTACACGGATTCACTATAACACTTTATTTTGTTACACCGACTCACTGTAACGTTTTATTTTGTTACACTGACTCACTATAACACTTTATTTTGTTACACGGATTCACTATAACGCTTGTTATTTTTAGTCTTTTAACAAATTAAAGCACAGCGGACCCATAAACTGAGTTGCAATACTTTATCAGAATTATGAATACGTTTTTGTTATGGACCAAACTTTTAAGTCAAAGCAATTTTGAATCATGGCAATAATGATTGTTTTAGGAAGTTGATAGTGAAAGAGGAGCACGCTACTATCAGACTAGGTTGTATTCAATCAATAAACCAACAGTGCGTTCAGGTAAATACTGTTTAAATGATTGTTGTTCTTTGCTAAAAGTAGCACTGTTTGGTTCCTGTACTTCCACGGTGAAGCTCACTTTAACAAACTGAAGCATGAAATGAAAATGATCGAACATGCAATCGCTCCTACCTGGCCTGGTCTTTCAATCTCCAAACAAATTAAGCTGGTTCACTTCATGTTTGATGTCCCGTTTCTTGTATGTGTATATGTGTGTGTGTGTGTGTGTGTGTGTGTGTGTGTGTGTGTGTGTGTGTGTGTGTGTGTGTGTGTGTGTGTGTTTATAGGTCCAGAGTACAGTGCATGTGGTAGGTGAGCTTCTGTAGCACACTGCAGCAGCTGGTTAATTATTGCAGGACACGTTGAGACAGTGTTGAGAGGGAGGGGCTGACTGACACCAAATATGACTCACCTGCCTTGTGTGTGTGTGTGTGTGTGTGTGTGTGTGTGTGTGTGTGTGTGTGTGTGAGACAGAGAGAGACGGAGTGAGAGAGAAAGAGAGAGAGAGCTACCCCGTGGTTTGCTGTTCGCCAACTTCAAAGGGTTGACCTCATCAAAATCTGAATGACAATCAGCTTTATTGGCTTATTGTGCGTACACAGACATGGAATTTGAATCCGGTTTTGGATTGCTCTAAATGCAAAACAAGAATAAACAAAGGCAAAAAATACAGATAAACACTATAGTGTTTGTTCCATTAAGAACTATTTTCTTCCAACGAACTGTTTTTGGAAGAAATAATTCTTCATGGATTGTCAAAAGCATGGGTGTTAAGAGGGAATGCCCACAATCCAGCCCACAAATACCCATAACCTAGGATTCTTAACCAAGATTGTTGTGGGTTGTGCTGCACCACATCATCCCCAGGCCATTAGGGTTCTAGATGAAACTCTTAAAAAACAACAAAGAGTTCTCGGTAGAACCCCCTGGCTTCTAGATGAAACCCTTGAAATACGAAAGGGTAGAATTTGGGATTCTTGTTGGCAGCCTCAGAGGGTGGAAAGGCTAACCCTAACCCTTCAAAGAAGGTTCTGAGTGGAAACAATACACCTTTGAAGGTTTTTTTGTAGATGCTATCATAGGGGGTTCCTAGTTGATACCTTTCATAGATGGTTCTAGTTATAACCCTCTATGTTCAGTTCTAGGTGGAAGCTTCTGAAAGGGTTTCGGGTTGAACTTTTAATGATCTAATGATTTAATGGTCTCCTCCCGGCTCCCTCCTGTGTCTCTGTGTCTGAGTGTCTCCTGATTGCTTTCATTCACTTCACCTGTTCCCAATCACCTGCCCCTGGCTTTTCCGTCTGCCAACCCCACACTGCACTCATTCAACTCACCTGCCTGCAATCTACTCATCACCCCACACATACTGTATATACTCCCCTGCTTTCCCTGTTCTGGTTGTCAGATTGTTTGTGTTCTTCCCCCTGTGTGCTTCATGTTCTGGCTTTGTTCCTCCCCGTGTGCTCATCGTGTTTCCAGTGCTAACCCCTCGTTCCTCCCCGTGTATGCATCGTGTCTCCAGAGTTTTCCCTCGTGTTGCCTCTACGGTTTGTGACTTTGCTTTTTCCCATTTTCGTACATATTTTGCTCGCTCCCTGTTGGAGTCGTTTTGAGTTCCTGTGTATGTCTGTTTGGGTGAAAGTAAAGAACCTTCCCTTCCACCTCGGCTCCAATGTCTTTGTCTGCGCCTGAGTCTCTGATCTGCCCCTCGGACGTGACACCTAGACCTCTAGAAAACCTAGACCTCGGGTATTAATATTTGCTTACTAAAGAAAGCTTTCTGAACTGGGAGGCCACCAGTAGCAGCATTGTAAACTAGATAGCATGCAGCTGGTCCTATCGGATAACAGCTGCAGTTTCATACAGGAGAATAATCCAGGAGGGCTTCCTGAGGACAGACATCAATACACAGTTCACTAACAAGGATCACGCCAATAACAGTATGAGTTTAGAGGTTTATTGCATAATGAGATGATTGTAAGACTGGAAGATGAAGGGATGAAGGGTAGGGGTCGAGGGATGAAGGGATGAAGGGTAGAGGTTGAGGGATGAAGGGTAGGGGTCGAGGGATGAAGGGATGAAGGGTATGGGTCGAGGGATGAAGGGTAGGGGTCGAGGGATGAAGGGATGAAGGGTAGAGGTCGAGGGATGAAGGGATGAAGGGTAGGGGTCGAGGGATGAAGGGTAGAGGTCGAGGGATGAAGGGTAGGGGTCGAGGGATGAAGGGATGAAGGGTAGGGGTCGAGGGATGAAGGGTAGGGGTCGAGGGATGAAGGGTAGGGGTCGAGGGATGAAGGGTAGGGGTAGAGGGATGTAGGGTAGGGTAAGGGTAGAGGGTAGGGATGAAGGGTAGGGATGAAGGGATGAAGGATAGGGTAGGGATGAAGGGATGAGGTGGGGGACCGTTGGTGTCCGGCGGCTGGTGGGAACGGAGACTGTTGGGTGGGGGCCGGACTGTTGGGTGGGGGCCGTCTCTTAGGAATCTCTGGTGGTGCAGAGTCCCCTGTCGTTCCTGTGATTCTGCAAGAGAGAGAGAAAAGGAAAACACAAAAAACGGGATTGGGAGGGAGGGATGAGAGAACGGAGTCGAAGAGGAAGTGAACGGGTTCGTTTGAGCTTAAATACTTGTGCCGGGGAAATGAGCCGTGTTCTGGGCGTGGTCCCATTCCTGAACTAAGTTTATAAAACTACATTTCACTAACAAGGATCACGCCAATAACAGTATGAGTTTAGAGGTTTATTGCGTAATGAGATGATTGTAAGACTGGAAGAGGAAGGGGTCGAGGGATGAAGGGTAGGGGTCGAGGTATGAAGGGATGAAGGGTAGGGGTTGAGGGATGAAGGGTAGGGGTCGAGGGATGAAGGGATGAAGGGTAGGGGTCGAGGGATGAAGGGTAGGGGTCGAGGGATGAAGGGATGAAGGGTAGGGGTCGAGGGATGAAGGGTAGGGGTAGAGGGATGTAGGGTAGGGTAGGGGTAGAGGGTAGGGTAGGGATGAAGGGATGAAGGGTAGGGTAGGGATGAAGGGATGAGGTGGGGGACCGTTGGTGTCCGGCGGCTGGTGGGAACGGAGACTGTTGGGTGGGGGCCGGACTGTTGGGTGGGGGCCGTCTCTTAGGAATCTCTGGCGGTGCAGAGTCCCCAAAAGTAGCCTCACGAAGACAGATGCCGGTGGGCGTTTCTGATATCGTTCAGGTTGGAGCGGATGTAGGAGAGGTACGCGGTGGAAGACCAGCGACCCAGAATCTTAATGATGTGGACTGGAATTCCTTGACTCGAGGCGGCTGAGGCGGCGCCGGAGCAGAATGAATGACCTGAGTAAAACTCGGGGGGTATTCCTGATCTGGCTAGTATATAGCGGAAGTGGTGGTGGAACCAGGGCCGCGTGGCCCCATTGCCTGTTTCGGTGATGAAAATGGGATCTAGCGGAGAAGTTTGGCTGGCTGATCTTGAGATTAAGTAGTCTCGAATGGGTTCATACGGACTCAGGTATGTGTCTAGACGGAAGAGGTGGATAGGCTGAGGCGGACCGTGCTGGTTGGTCTTGCTGCATTTGAGGTGGTAAATGACGGTGTCGGGAGGATGAATTGAGATGTCGGATATGGTGGCATGTCGTGATGGATCGTGGTCGGAGTTTGAGGCGGTGAACTCGGAGCAGCGAAGGAAGTCGAAAAAAGCCAGCAAGAACATGAACTCGAGTACTTTGTCCATGAAGGGAGAGAGGTAGCCAGAGCGGAGAGTATGGATGCAGCGGGTGAGAAGGTCCGAGGTGAGGGGCAGATGTTTAGGCATGGGCCGTGGTTCGGCTTTACGGAGACCTTTGAGTAGCATCGCTATATGCGAGTGGGTGGAGGCTGGGCACGGCGTTCCAGAGGACAGTTTTGTGAAAAAGTTAATGCCGCTTATGTATACCCGTATCGTGGAGGTTTTAATCTTAAGGAGGGAGTGGGCAAAAGTAATGAAGTTTGTGAGGGTAAGGATGTCGAGTGATGGGAAGGGAAGGTTAAAAGAGGCGTGGAAGGATTTGAAGCGTTTCCATCCGGTGAAGTATGATGAGAGTGTTTGGGGGGCGATGATGTTGAGGATAGCGTCTTGAGAGGCGGAGATTAGGTGTTCCAGTTGCGGGGTCAGTTGAAGATGGTGGCTGAAAATGGTGGGACCGGAGTTGGCACAGGGTCTGAGGTTGGCGCTAATCATCTGAATTTCTGGAATGAGAAACGGGAAAGTGAATCAGCGATGGAGTTGTAGTGACCTGGTATGTGGGAGGCTCGGATGATGAACTGGTGCTGGGCTGAAACCATTGTTAGTCTCCGCATGAACATCATTATTTCGAGACAATGTGACCGCCCTTTATTGATGATGTCTACTATGGCGCTGTTGTCCGAGTAGATGGCAATGGTCTTTTTTGACCATTCATGCCCCCAAAGAATGGCTGCTACAACTATTGGATACATTTCGGAGAGTGCGGAGGAAGGAGTAAGGGATGAAAATTCAGGCGGCCAAGCGGCTGAGAACCACTTGTCGCCATAGATGCCGCCAAAACTGATGGAGGGTGCTGCGTCTGTGTGCAGCTAGAGGGATGTAGGGTAGGGTAGAGGGTAGGGTAGGGTTGAAGGGTAGGGTAGGGATGTAGGGTAGGGATGAAGTGATGAAGGGTAGGGTAGGGATGAAGGGATGAGGTGGGGGACCGTTGGTGTCCGGCGGCTGGTGGGAACGGAGACTGTTGGGTGGGGGCCGGACTGTTGCGTGGGGGCCGTCTCTTAGGAATCTCTGGCGGTGCAGAGTCCCCTGTCGTTCCTGTGATTCTGCAAGAGAGAGAGAAAAGGAAAACACAAAAAACGGGGTTGGGAGGGAGGGATGAGAGAACGGAGTCGAGGAGGAAGTGAACGGGTTCGTTTGAGCTTAAATACTTGTGCCGGGGAAATGAGCCGTGTTCTGGGCGTGGTCCCGTTCCTGAACTAAGTTTATAAAACTACATTAATTGGGTTCAATCAAAGGCACACCAGTCATGATGCTGATTGTTTGATGGTTGCCAAACAGAACAGGTGTGGCAAACATCATTCAGATGTGTCTAGGCAAGCCAGTGAGTGACAAGATCTTCATCTTGATCGTCTAAATAATATCGAGGTGCCGAGGTTTTATTCCTGTCCCTCTGACATGTTGTGACTGTAGAGGACTGTACATCCTCCACAACAGTTTCTGGCATGGAGCACCACAGGGACCAGTGCTTAGTCCTTTACTATTCTCCTTACTACATGTTACCTTTGGCTCAACTATTTCTGCAGCATATCAGTTATCATTTTTACACAGATTAAGATCTATACTTCGATTCAAGTAACATCATGCAACTGAGCAAACTAAGGTTTGTCTCGAAGAAGATAAAAACTGGTTATCTCAGAACTTCTTTGGGTTAAAGTCAAATAAATCAGAAGTTCAGACTCTTCTGAATTTCATCTCACTCAGGGACGTGGTCTTACAATCCTAAACGTCATCGTAAAATATTGGTGACATATCCAATGCTGCTTCCTACATCATAACATTTCAATTTCCTTTTATCTACAAATCACTTCATAATTGTATTAATCACCTAAAAGGCATGAATGGAGTTGGCACTTGACTATATTTCTGACTTAATAACCCCTTATGAGCCGCAGCCTGAGATCCTCTGGTAGGTCTCTATTTCTTAGTAAAGGTTGAAAACCAGAGTAGACAGGGCCTCATGGAGTACATCTGGTTTCTATGCAGATCCACCCTGAAGCAGCAGCTTTGGAAGATCTAAAAACCCTTTGTCCTGGTGTTAAGAATACCAGAATAATACCAAAATGTGACTTTTAGATGTGACTGTGCCTAAGAGTGCACGCTCTCTCAAGAGAAAACAGCAGTTTAGTTCAACTGTTATGAGACAAACCGTGTATTTCAATGCTCCTTGGGTAAATAGTAACAGGACAGTAGATCCAGGAATGCACATGCAGTGTCCATTTTGCGAGAAAAAAACAAAAACCTTTCGGTGTCTGAAATGAAAAAAGAAGTTTGCAAAACTCAGTTTACTGCCGTGATTCTAATTCAGGAGCAGTTCATCTCTGTGTCAGCAGAGGGAGTCAGAGCATCAGTGTACCAGAAGAATACCGCTGAGTCAGTGCTCCCAGGCAAAGTAATAGTTTGACACTTATGCTAACCCCCCCCCCCCCCCCCCCCCCTACCAACGAAGATGGAGGGAGATTTTTATCAAATACACAGCATGATGGGGATTAAGAGGAAAGAACATTAAAAACAAACACTGGGCAAGAGACAAAATCCTCCATCTTTGTCACCTGACATGACAAAAGACAACTGCCTGACATAAGTTATGGCAACCTCACACAACCACCTTTTCTTTTTTTTTTGCCCCCCTAAAAATCAATGTGTAACCGTGCTTGCTGTGGGAGTACAATAGTCGACTCCATCCAGAGCAGCACCGGATGAGGAGCAAATGAACTGAAATGCCATTCCTTTCCCAAAATAAAACAGGACATGCAGGCAACAGGTGGACACAAAGGCTGCCTCCTGGACTCTGTGTGTGTGTGTGTGTGTGTGTGTGTGTGTGTGTGTGTGTGTGTGTGTGTGTGTGTGTCAACATGTAACAGTGAATACATGTTAAGTAGAGAGTTGGAACATGCCTGAGTGTACATTTGCTTGTGAAAAATGCATAGTGTGTACGGATATTCTTTACACAAATCCTTAGTGTTTATCTGCGTATAAGACTGAATATTCGTGACAAATGAAGATACAGCCCTATACTGTATATGTATCCTGCTAAAACTTATTTTATTCGGTAACCTCCCTTTAAGGGGTGATGTGGCTGTTCTCTGCAGTTTGTTTGTCCTCTTTGTGTCCTTTATAGGGTAAAGATCTGTACACACTGTAGCAACTTGGACTATAGTTTGTGCAAAAAGAGAAATCAGGGATATGTGACAGCAAAACATTTACAGCACGTCTATGAGAAGTGGATTATTATTACTATTATTATTAGTACAGTGAAGTTATCTATTTCCATGTGTTTTGACTTCTGTTTCCGTGTGCTGCGTTGAATAAACACTGTTGTTGTTGATCACTGTGGGTGAGGATAGCTCCCCAGCACCGGACCCCGAGGAGCTTTGAGCAAAGCTACAAAACCTGAGTGACTGTACATAAGGACAGCTAGCAGCTGTCACTGTCCGTCACACACACACACACACACTGAGCTGGTCCTCATCGAGCACAGAGCTCATGGCTGTCCCTGGCTGAGACGCACACAGTGAAAGGAACACAACAAGTGAACCAACGAGACCGTCTCCTTCACCTGCCATGGGGATCTGACCCACTTCCTTTCTGCTCATTCTGCATAGGCTACCTGTGAAAGGACCTTTCTAGAGCCAGGATGAAGGTCGGGGAAACCGTGTCAGTCTTTCTGCTGCTTGTGGTCACCTCGGCTTACGGGATACAGGGAGGTGAGTGAGGTTTCCATTTGTCTTCTTTAGCACAAGTTGTCATTTTGTAGGCTATACCTTTCTTTAATTCATTGAGGTGTATAGAAGCTGTATACAAATATTGATCGTGTCATAAGCAGAATAATAGAAGGAGGGGGTAAAAATGGACAAGGATGAGAAGATAATGCCTCAGAACATGTACGTATCTAATGGCAACAATGAATGAGGAAAACAAATATATCTCCTAGAGAGCATTCTGGCATCTGTAGTCAAATTTCTGCAAAGACTTTTTCCTAAAGAGGATGCAGGTTCTCTCCACATACTGAGATCACCTGTTTTCCACCACATCCTGCATGCAGGGAGAAGGAGAAGGTGTTTAGAGGCCTGCACGGTGTAAATGTGACTAAACTTATATCCTGCCTACAACTCTGGCATATCCTCTGAGCGGGCTGTTGTAAATGTGTTCAGGAACCGATTGGCCTCCACCTCAGCTGCAATGAATGTGCAAATATAATCAGAACCTGTTGTGTTTAGTGGGCACCATACAACCTCTATTTTCGTAACAGAACTCGTAAACTTTAACAAACTTCAGTGACTCATCTATTTTTGCCGTATGAAAGTAAAACAGCTCCAGAAATGATAAGAAAAATGGACCTCTCATGGTTCACTTAAGAATTTGATGCAGCAGCAGCAGTGAGTTCGGCCGTGGCCTCGGGACATGTGAGAATGGTTACCGTATCAAAAGGCTGGCACAGTTTTACAGTCGCATGACTGTTGACATACACTACATGTTTTATATGTAGAGTTCATGCTACAGATTGGCTCAGCAGAAAACAGGTGGCTTAGATGCTGTCACATTCTGGCCCGGGCAGATAGTGTAGCCGGGTTGGGTTGCCATGGCGCAGCGCTGGGCTTTGGCATACACCACGCTGTGCTTGTGCGTAAACAGAAGGCTGTGGACCGCACTGATCTTGTTGGGCCATATAGCATCCTGTCAGCAATAACTTGTACAAAAGGAATGAGAAAATAAAATGTACTCATCTACCAAAAACACTTTACTGCTGTTTATAAATGCAACAATGTTTTCCAAATCAGGAAAATATATACATTATATATATATATATTATATATATATATATATATATATTATATATATATATATTGTCAAAGCCACTGTCATTCTTTCTAGAGCTACCACCTCATTCCTCAGAATCCAGTACCCAAAGGTTATAGTGTGATTGTGAATCCTTATGTTGTTTATCTCACTAGTTCCAGTGTGAAACTCCCCCTAAAAACTTAAAAAGTATATTAATGTACTGGTTATACAAGCAGGATATGTGTTAAGTAGTCCTGATTTGTTTTTAACTTTTGTAAAACAACTCTCCCCCGCCCCCTCCGCCCGCTAGCTTCTTCACCCGCAGACATGAGATCGATACCAGATCCATCTTTGCACAGCTCTCTAGGAAAGAAAGCAAACAAGTGCGTTTCCATTATGTGGAACTATTTATTGCTTTAATTAAATGCAAAAAGTAAATGTGTTTATTTTAACATCAAGTTGAATGGCTTGATTGAACACAGATTTACAAGCTGCTAATATTTTGCAACAAGTGCTGTAAATCTGCATTGTTATTATTATTATATCATTTTTATTGGCTCCTTGTTGTGGTGTTTGGGGCACGGGTCAGTTGCGCAAAGCTGAGATGGATGACACAAAAGGATTTGTGTGTTGTGCTGGCTTTCATTAGCTCTGTTCTATGTCATTAAAAATGAGTCGGAGCAAACAAACACAATGGATGTTGATCATTATCATTAATGTGTCCCCGAAAAGAAGGACATCTGTCTCGTAGGCACCTCAGGTCGCTGTGGTCCCGTGAATGAGGCGGCTTTCAAGTTTCAAGAGTTCAATTTTTTCTGTTAAATGACCTGATGACAGCATGAGCCACAATTTATCCTCGGTCACAATCAAGATTTTTGACGTCTTTTGTAATTATCCACATAATGCTTTCAGTATTGTAAAGTATGTTCTCGCGGGATGAATCAAGACCACTTCTGCATTTAAATGCAGCATGATGGCTTAAAGGGGGTGTCTGCCTTTGAGCCGAAACCACTACAAACAACGGTCGACTCCCCTGCAGACATCTGATCCCCTGATGTTGCCACGAGAACAATACTATTTTTGTGTTTCTATCATTGTGGTCAAACAAGAAACAATCGAGTAAAAGAAACATGTGTCTGGTCTGCGTGATAGAATCGGAAGGGAACGTTTGTTTACGATTTGATTAAAGTGTGGAAAAAAACTAGAGGACAAACTGCAAATCAAAAGCAAACACAGAGGGATGTTACAAGTTACAGGCCTCTGTTCCAGGAAAGAAAAAGGGTCATAATGAATACGGGAGGAAATAAAACACAGAAAAAGATGCAATTACAGATTAAGAGAAAAATATTTATTCAGTGGTCATTGCAGAGAAAGGCATCAACAATGGAAACATGAAGGGCATATGCTGTAAAAGGCATTTGCAGGAGCACAATTGACAGAGCGATTCGATAAATTGCTCCCGTAGCTGTGCCTACGGTGTAGAAATGTGATAGAATCTGAATTGTAAGTCACTTTGGATAAAAGCGTCTGCTAAATGATTTTAATGTATTAAGTAGAAAATGATAGCTAAGACAAAATGGTTTATATGCACTTTCACTTGTTGGCTATAATATGTGAGGGTTTTACATTCATTTTAGGACCTACACGTACATGAAAATTACAATATACAAATCCATAATGAACACAAACAGTAAAAATACAGGAAAGTGAGTGAAAATGAGAGGCACTTCGTTTGGATCAAGAAGGCTTTTGCAATGCGTACAGTAGAGGCCAGATGTGACCACTGTAACTCTTCCGAAGCTCTTAACAGCACTGTATCTTCTGATGTCCAAACAGCATTTCATAACAAGAACCTCTCCCAAGGTGAAATCCTGGCGAGGCTCTCGTTTGCTCTAAACAATGAGTCATGTGACTGAACATGGGCGGCAGCGAAGCCCTCGCTCTTCAGATGGTGTCTGTCTGTTCAGACATAATATTGGCAATAGCAAGAGTAACATTGTGGGGAGAAAAAAAAACACATTAAGCAACAAACCCACTCAAAAACCATCCATCCATTTTCCTACGCTTATCCGGGGTCGGGTCGCGGTGGCAGCAGGCCAAGCAGGCTGACCCAGACCTCCCTCTCACCGGCAACATGTTCCAGCTCATTCTGGGGGATCCCGAGGCGTTCCCAGGCCAGCTGGGAGATGTAATCTCTACAGCGTGTTCTGGGTCTTCCCCGGGGTCTCTTCCCAGTTGGACGTGCCTGGAAAATCTCCAGTGGGAGGCGTCCAGGAGGCATCCTAATTAGATGCCCGAACCACCTCAGCTGACTCCTTTCGACGCGAAGGAGTAGCGGCTCGACTCCAAGCTCCCTCCTGATGACCGAGCTCCTTACCCTATCTCTGAGGCTGAGCCCGGCCACCCTACGGAGGAAACTCATTTCGGCCGCTTGTAGCCGCGACCTTGTCCTTCCGGTCACGACCCAGAGTTCGTGACCATAGGTGAGGGTAGGAACGTAGACCGAGTGGTAAATTGAGAGCTTTGCCTTCCGGCTCAGCTCCCTCTTCACCAAGACGGTCCGGTGCAGCGCCTGCTTTACTGCTGCAGCCGCACCGATCCACCTGTCGATCTCCCGCTCCATCTTACCCTCACTCGTGAACAAGACCCCGACTCAAAAACCAACCCGATCTTATTTTTGGTAGCGTTCTAATTTTGCAACGCACAGCGGAAGGCTGATGGGAGCGTCTTCATAGTTTTACAAGTATTTGGTCATAAACCAAAGTATCGAATAGAGAAATGTTCTGACCTGATGATGCCGCTAGGTAAAAAAGTCTATCAAAATTCATCCTGGGGGGGACATGAATGGAAATCCATCTCAAAATTGTTGAGAGTTTTCACACAAAAAACTCAACAATAACAAATCGTGGCGCTTGAAGAAAAGTCTTCGTCGAAGTCATTAGGATTCATCCTCTGGGAACCATGCATCTCGACCAAATTTCACAGCAATCCTTCCTGTAGTTAATCAAAAGACAAAAATGTCAACTTGCTGGTGGCAATGACTCTGGGATCCCCAAAGTCATTGGGAGTGATTCTCTGGGGAAAATAAATATCTGTAAAAAATGTCACAACAATCCGTCCAATAGTCGAGATATTTCAGTCAAGTGGTGATTCGACAGATGTAAGATGATGACGGCGAAATTGCCGGACTCTGGGCTCCATAACGGCAGTCCACAAACCAATGGGTGACATTACGATGACTACGTCCCCTTCTTATATACAGTCTATGCATGTAACATAAATACGCTAAGGGCTCCCAATGGAGATATGAAGGACGATTAAAGGTGATTAATCTCTAATAAAAACATGATTATGAGTATTATATTTCGTTCCTGCTAATAGATTCCCCCCGGAATGCTACACATTGGCCCTTTAATGAAGAATGCACAAGTGAGATATTTCAACTTACTTCAACCTCGGCTAAAAATATCAACCCAGTGTTTAAAACCCTGTGTTAACACCATGCCAGGGTGTCATTATGATTTACAGTAGCTCCCTTTCCATCACACATTCATAGCCAAACAGCAGCAGTGACCTGAGGTCAGGGGTGTGGAAGTGGGCTGTCGTTTCCGGCGATGTTATTGTGAAATTGTTTGTTTCACAAGAGACGAAAAAAACAAGCATAATGTCCCTTAAACCCAAATCCATTCCTTTATTCTCCTCTCTTTATCTTCTCCATTCCCTTTCCCCTCCTCTGATCTTACCTTTTCTTCTCTCCTGTTTTCTATTTTCCCTCTTCCTCTCCTCTTAGTTCACACAAAGTTCAAGGCGAGCCGTATGTCTCTGATCTGAATCCACATATAAACAGTTACCGCCTCGCCCCCATGTGCTGCTACTATCTCCCTCCATCCCTTTTCCCTTTGAACATGTCTGTTTCTTTTGTTTTTACTCCCCTTCTACTCAATATATTCACCCAGAGCAAGAAAGACCAGCTTACCTATACTTTCCTTTTAATCTTCTCTCACTTGTCTGAAAATAATCCCTCTTCTCCTTTTTCCTTCAACTCTCTTTTGGATGAATTAATATCGATCGCTTCTTTACTCTGGATTCAGCTGGTTTATATCATGGAAAAGAACAGGTGTTTCTAATGGCTTGTATAACCCTAACCCACAGAACTGGTAATTTACCCGCTCTCCTTTTAACAAAGACCATCTGTGGAAACGAGATAGCGGAGAACAGAGTGTGCAACGGGGATGGAGCCTATCCATGAACGTTGAATTGAAATGTCCTTGATTCAACTTCTGCTTGACTAGAAAAATAAAAAATAACGCGGAAGTCGAGTTCAACTACATGTCTTTCCTTCTCTGTCGTCCTCTCTTCCCTCTAATCTTTTTCTTCCTCTCTTTCTCCATACTTTACACAACATTGCAAAACCTCCCCCTCCCCTCAAAATCCCCCTCTTCTGCTCTAATCGGGGGGCCAAAGCTGTAACAAACCTCTGATCTGGTCCCGTTAGTCATAGCTGGATGATGGAAACAGATGACTCTAGCTAGAAAAAGGAATGCCAAGAATGTCAAATAGTTAAGTTGAAAAGATGCAGCTGGGATTCAGCTCAAAGGCACATTCAGCCAAATGTCATGTCCGTGTACTACGGTGGACAGGAAATCAAAAAATTCCAGTATCAAATCCCTTTGTCCAAATACTGTAATGGGTTTTGTAACAAAAGTTGTTTCTTCACATGTTCACCACATAGCGCCTCGCATCATCACCTTATTAGAGACATTGGATGTACTGCTGGATCACAACGCCACCTTTATCTGTGAGGTGGAGTCCCGCCCCCGTGCTGACATCAGTTGGACCAAGAATAACCACCCAATCATGTAAGTTTGACCTCTTTCAACTAGAGCATTCATCTAGGAGTCCACTCTTGTAGGTTCATTCAGGACTATACCACGCAAATGACAAAAGATTTAAAAGGTAATCTGGGATTTACTTTGTCTTTATTCTGTCTTCATATTTGGTGCAAAATACTCTTTCACACTCAGGTATGTCACATGATACTTCCAAAAAGGAAGATGTGTTTTCTGTTCTTGTCTCAGTATTTGCTTGCCATTACAAGGCTAACCTCAAAATGGTGAAACAGCTGCCACATCATCATCCTCAGGCTATGGTTATGTTAAAGTGATAAAAAAAGCAATAGCTGTTAGGTATGGCCTAACCTAACATAACTTGCAACATAACAGGCCAAAGGTTATAAAAAAGACAATACCCACCCCAGTAACAGTTGGGTTACCCTGCTGCCGTCTGACAAGATATACAGAAGTAGGCTGTAAGACTCCTCAACTTACATACCCCATAAGATTAGCTACTCATTTTGACTGTCACAATGCTAATATTTGTGCAGGTATTTGCACAAGTATAATTTCTAAATATTGCCAGGTGCAGATATTGGTCATCACATATTCACTGATTGTTCCGCGTAAGGTTCATATTCGGCCTTTGTCTAACAAGTATAATTCTAAAGCCCAGACAATTTAAAAGTATGGTAAAAAGTCCATTGGTCTCTCCCACTCACAGTCACACTCTTTTTTGCTTCACACCGTCCTTTTTGTCCCACCAGGTACTATGACCCCCGGTACATTACCAGGGAGCAGGGACAGATGCTAAGCATCCCTCACGTGAGAGAGACGGACAATGGGGAGTACTGCTGCCTCGCCACTAACGGCATCGGAGAGGCAGCCAAGAGCTGTGGGGCTCTGCAGCTCAAGATGAGTATGTCTGCTGTGTCCCTCGGTTTTTTGTGGTGGAGTCTTCAGGAGTCTTCAGATTTTCTGAAATAATTTAATAATTTGATGATTCTAAACAATTGTATCTTGTCCGTCCCCTTCCGCCAGAGCCACAGATCAAACGCCATCCTACCAACGTAACCCTTCTGGTAGAATCCAAAGCAGTGCTGCCCTGCGTTACCCTCGGCAACCCCAAACCGGATGTCTCCTGGCTCAAAGATGACGAGCTCATCAAAGTACGCACTTTCTTTCACTTTGACGTGTACAGCATTGGCAAAGGGACGTTTTCCAGCCACATGAGACGTTTCATAGATTTAGCTACATTTGTGTCGGTCTGACCTGGACTGGGAGTGTGTGCGGGATGTTTGCATAGAGGACCACCTCTTCTTTTGGGTTTGGTTTCTATTGTCCCATAGAATCGGATACAAACATAATGGAATACAAATGTAGAGAAATCAATTCCATCTTTTAAATAAAGTAATAAAAATGGTCTCATCTCTGCCAGGTCAGTGACCGTGTTACCATTCTTGACTACGGTGCATTGAAGATCCATCACATACAGAAGGAGGATGCAGGACAGTATCGCTGTGTGGCCAGGAACAGCTTTGGATTGGCCTTTTCAAAGCCTGTCACTATAGAGGTCCAGGGTATGCATTTTAACACAGGTTCACTGTCTGTTCTTGGTACAGTATGTCTTTTTTTTTTTGAAAGAAAAAGAAAAGTGGAATATAATTGATTTGTTGCAATATATCGTGTGTCTGTGTGCATGTGTTCAGCTCCAGCACGAATCCTGCGGGTTCCCAAGGAGAAGCGGGTAGTGTACGGAAGCCAGATTTCTTTGGAGTGTAACGCCACGGGGAATCCCATCCCCTCCATCACCTGGCTGGAAAACGGGAACACGGTGAGTGTTCAGGTTCAGTGTGTGTTTTGTGAGAGCAAGTGTTTGATGGGTTTGACCAATATTCTAAAAGTTCCTTAAACAGATGCTGATTCATTTCGGCTTGTATCTTCTTTTTGATGTATCCCCGAGGGGTCAAAAAGCATCTAAACCACATATAATGAGACACTAAAGCTCTCCACTGAATTTTTCCAAAGTAAAAAAACATTATTTATGGTAGCTCCATCCGGCCATCCATCCGTCCACGTCCACTGTCTCTCATAAATGCTTGTGATCTTGCGGTTGTCTCCTTCAGCGTGGTTGAGTCCGTCTCAGATGTCAGTCCACACAGCCAGCAACAGAGAAATGTCATCGCACGGCTTGACATTGTGACACATTGTCAGCCGCAGAGCCCTGCGTAATGGGAAAGCTCCGACGATGACAGAGTAGATAGTCAGGAACGACCAACACGCACCGCAGTCTGATGAAAATACTCACGTTGAGTTTTTTATTTGTGAAATCTCCACTTACCGTTGCATGGATCTGGAAATCTACACAGTAGCGTTGTCCGCTTTTGTCAAATTAGCAGCGAACAGCTGCCTATAGCTGTCTGGCAAATCCAAAGAGACAGAGGCAGATGCACCAACTTACTGCATGAATACAGTGACTCATTTAGAAACAAATCCATTACTTGTCCTCTACCAGTCCTCCAGTGGATCTCTCTTTATGGTCTATTTGGGGGGGTGCAGCTGCACTTCACGTTCAAGGATTATGGTGTCCATGAGGACTTCCTCAAGTTCAACATTTTGGCCTTCGGAATCTTGTTTCTTTTTCTGTCGTCATCTTGTTTTGTTTTTTTTGCAACCAGAAGGGACACTAGAGGGTGGAGCTAATAAGACTTTTAGTCAACCAAAAAGGGTTACAACTAACTTCCATTTCAACTGAAAACACACTGTGAAAGGGTTAAAGCTCTAAGACGAAAACACAAACAACTCGCAGACTGAACAACGCCGTGGTAGCGACCTGTCAATCACAAGGTAGCCCCGCCCTAAAGCATACCCATTTGTTTGTGGTCTATTTGGGGCCATGTGGTCTAAACTAATATGATGTTCTTCTTTTTTGGGACACCGGGAACCGTACCGCTCAGTGGTGTTATTAATATGTCCATGTGGCTCAATAGATAAAACAATTAAGATCATAAACACAGAAGCAAAACTTCATAGTAACCTGGTCACGCGAGCAAAGGGCGAACGGGGGGGGAAACCGGGACACGAGGAGCACTAATCCACACGCACATACTGTGCCGCAAACGCACAAGAAATGACCCGCTTATCCCTCGCTCTCTCTCTCCCTCTCCCTGGATGTCTCTCTCTCTCTCTCTCTGTCTGTCTCACTCCTTCACACAGTCAATTTAAATGATTTAGCCGCAGGATCAGCGATATAAACAGCAGCGGAATTCTCATTAGGGTGACAGAGGATTGAAGAGATTGCCTTGCATTTAGCCGGTGATGCACAGTGTCATGGGCTTTGATCAGGGGTCGCCTCTTTCAAGATCTTAAGGCGTTGAATGGTTTGCATTAAACTGCTGACTTGTGCGAGACCCCGGCTTCGTGGTCCGACAGCCCGGCCATGTAAGGTGGTCTCACTGGGATATACGGCTGGCACAGAGGGCTGGTCTATGTTAAGTTCATGCAAAGAAAGATAACTTAAAGAGATTTAACAAAGGTACCTGCTGATGAAGGTTTTGAATAAACGACATAACTCAAACAGCTTTTGAGACCCAGAGTGCCAAATGTTGTGATCCGTGCTAAGTCTAATAATCTAGTGACGACGTTCTAACATGTAAGTCACTGTGAAGGTTTGGTTTTAATCCACCCTTGCAGTTCGAACGACATGCAATGCTTAAGGAGAATACATTAATCATGACTCATGCCGAGTGCAAACTATTTTTTATTTTTTTTTAACTTAAGTGAAACACCAGGAGAGCGAGATCTCCACTTCCTGTGTGAGAAAAGGTAATGGATCCGACCAAGAAAGGAGGAAAGAATGCTCTATTTAGATTTCAGTTGATGCGCTAAAATCATAGTCTGTAGGGGAGAGTAGGTCAGTTGGCCAAGTTAGAAAGCAACTATGCCGATGCCATTCACCGTGCTCATACTCAGACCTTCTGAATATTCCTCACATGTTATTCACAGTTTTGATGTCTACAGCATATGTTGTGGCTATTTTGTTGCTGTGGTTTCATTCTACCATACGGTGTTAGCTGTCTGAATTTCTGTTGGATGGGTCCGAAGGGTGTCCTCTCTGTCTCTGGGACGGTTGGGGACAGTACTGTAAAAAGTTCCAACCTTGATACAAATCAACAGAAAGCAGACAGAAACAAGACAGAGGCTTTTCCTGATTGAATAAGTCACGAGTCAATATTTACTCAAGTGGCAGCCAGTCAGAAACTATTTTTGGGTTTTGGGCTCTGAAAAAACGTGATAAATTGTTAGCAGATACCTTTTTCTCTCCAGGAATCTATTTTTTGTCATCACTGTTCCAGTAGTCTGTGAGTGATGAAACGTTATATGATGTTGATAAAAACAGAAGTAGAAAATGTCACTGTGACCTCATCCCTTGGTTTGAGGACCGCCTCGACATTTTGGCTTTTGGAATGTTGTTTATTGTGCCGGCCCTTGTTTTTTTTTTTAAACCAGAAGTGACACGAGAGGGTGGTGCAACCGAACGCTGAATAAGACATTTTTAGGGAACCAGAAAGTTGACGACCGTGAAAGGGTTAAAGTTCTAAGACAAAAACACGGACGACTCCCAGACCGGACAACGCTGTGTTAGCGACTTGTCAATCACAAGGTAGCCCCGCCCTAAAGCATACTCTGCTTTATGGTCTGTTTGACTCTAAATGGACCATAATGTACTAAATGAACATCATGTTGTGTTGAAGAAGACTTGAAACTAGAGATTGAGACCATAAACTCATGTTTACAATGTTTACTGACATCACTGTTCTGGTTTTTGGATTTTGTTGTTACGATCGCCACTCCACCTCTGTAAACCTCTGGCATCCTGATCTAAAAGTTTTTTAAGTTTTTAATTGTTATTTTTTAATCATGGACATTGAATTACTCATTTGACCACCTTAAGAAAAACTGGATTGTTTTTGTTTTTTTCAACCAGGCAGGAGACATGTATCATGCATGCCAATGCGGGCAGACAAACACCACATAACGTCTGGGTATTTAATAGTCTTGGGTGCTAGCTACAAAGTGATTACAGGCCCATTATGCTTGTAAATAATATGTGTGTGTGTGTGTGTATGTGTGTGTGTGTGTGTGTTGATTAAAATGTGTGAGCTGCTTTTCTGGCAGCTTGTTGGGCTCGTTAATTTCAGCGAGGCTGGATCGAGCTCGTCCCAAAAAACAGGAGGGTGTCAGACACAACTTCAAATATAGACATGTCGCACATCAGCACCCATACACACACACACACACACACACACACACACACTACTCTCTCTCCCATATATCATTTATATATTTGTGGGAGTTATGTGTCGATACAGAAACCAAAAACAACAATGGCATTTCATCTGGTTCCATCCGCCCAGTGTGAATACCAGGGAATTTTTAAATTTGTAAATGATCGCAGGCGGTTGTATTAATGCCAGACACATAGCTCACTGTATGCGCTTCATTTCATCAACTCAACACCCATGAGACTGCAATACAATCAGTGTATAAACACTTTACACATTTTGTTTTCATTTTATGATGGAAGATTCAGAGGCCAGATTTTTCCTATTTTTATAATCTGTTCACAATTACATTTTTCCATTACCGCCATCATCTGGTAAAGAGTGCTATTACATGGATAGACTGCCTGATCTCATCAGATAAAGCTCAGTTCTGTTGCTCTGAGTCTCTGAGTGATCTGAATACAACCAAACGCATAATCATCCTGGGACATCATTTTTTCGGTAATTTCTGGGTCTCTATTTTGAGATATTTTACCAAATTCTCATCTGGTTATCCGTAACATCCTGCCGCTTCAAATACAAGTTCCAACAATAAATACTGAGGATGGAAAGTCTGCTCTCAGATGTGCTGCCCTACTTCCTGCTTACCAACAAACGACAGACGGGCAATGTGAGCAACTAGCTGGTGAACACAGTGGAGCATCTGGCAGCTAGATGTTTCCCCCGTAAGCGAATATTAGTTAGTTAAAGTTAGGTTTATTGTTGTCATATATATACATATACAAAATTTAACTTCTGCATTTAACCCATCCCATAGCTTATTGGGAGCAGTGGGCTGCTGAGAAGCGCCCGGGGAGCAGTTTAGGGGTTCAGTGTCTTGCTCAGGGACACTTCGGCACAGGACATGTAGCAGCCAAGGATCGAACCGCCGACCTTGTGGTTGCCGGACGACCCTCTCTACCTGTCGGGTGGACAGAAACACAGCTCACAGTGAACACTAATGTTGTTCTGCAGCTCTTGGTTTAAATAGGAACTGTTTCCTAATACGTTTGACACGACTTCAAAATAATGCGATATGTCAATGTTGTGTTTTCGGGCTGTTCTGCTGCCCAGAAGTGGACGAAAAAAGTAAATCTTTAATTAATTAAACTACTTTAAAGCTACCAATTACCTAACACTATAGCAAAGCTATCCCAGGGAGAAATCTAGTTTAGTTAACTAAAACTAAAAAAAAAAATGGTAATGAAAAAAAAAAAGAAATTGATGATGACACTGTCGCTGTGTGAGAGCACTGAACAATATGAATATAGTTTACAAGCAAGCTACTGCAACATGTGGTTAAACTAGTTGAAGTACATGTAGGTCACTACTCCACAACACTCCTTATGAAGGCCATGTATTCATGGTGTCATTTTTTAACAGTAATTTGTGCTGATGCATGATGACACCCTGTCTGCTGTCATTTATGTAATTTGTTGGGGGGGGGGGGGGGTTATTTTCCAGATTTCGGGCGCATCCGTGGATGAGACTTTGACGGGCGAGGTGATCCTGTCCGTTCTTAAAGTGACGGCGAACAAGCCGGCCCTGTACACATGTCTGGCCTCCAACAGACACAGCGCCGGAGCCAACACCGTCAAGGCAACGGCCAGAGTCACTGTCGCAGGTAGTGACCCCTTCTTTTCCCTCCTCCGTTCGACGCTGACATCTGTGTGTGTGTTAGTGGGGGAGGGTCGTTGATGCTTTGCCTTAGTTGTGTTAGCTGCCAGTTGTATTGTGTTTTGTGTGGCTTCAGCTGTCTGCCCCCCCCCCATTTGGTTACTACCTAAGCGACACTCAGCCACACATCCCATGACAACAGTCGCCTAAAAAAAACGCACACACCCCTTCCTCTCCGACCACACACACACTGTCCCTCCACCTGGTTGTCCCTCACAGCTAGCTATGAGTGGGTGAGAGCAGCACCATGGTTGGTTTTCTTCTCCTGCCGAGACTAATTTTTGTCCTTTTTCCTCCTCTCTTCTCCCCTCTCCTCCTGCTTGTGTTTCTTCAACCGGCATTTTCTGGATATTGCCACTTCCCCATAGAGTGGAGGTAAGCGAAATGCTCCTTATTTCTATAAACTTTATTTTCCTTACCTTTTGTGCGTGGCTTCCCCACAGTTTTTTCTCCTCTCCTCCAGCACATTGCCTTTAACTGAATACTATACGGGCACTACAACCCTCTGCGTTAGAAGATGTACCGTTGCTTGCTTTAGGGCCTGCTGAAGACAATATGCATTTTAGCTCTGGCAATAGACTGCAATGCTCAGCAGGAGCCAGTCACCCATACGGCGTGAGCTGAATTTGAACTTTGCTGAACCACACCACAACCCCAGTAACCACATCTGGACTATGTAACTGCAGATAGAGAGAGCGAGAGCGAGAGAGTAATGTTGACCTTGGGATGCCTGATTTTCTGAGGTAAGAAAGAAGAAAGACACGGTGAATTGCAGGTCACAGACAAACAAAAGGATCAGGCTTAATGGTTAGATCTTACATGATATTCCGACCCATGACCACATCTGGACCGTATTTTAACAGGATGTAAAGACAGAGGGAGTCATACAGAGAGAGAAGAAAGACATGGTGGGGTTGATAGAATCACAAGTCAGCTTCAAGTTCCCCGACATCTGGAGGTTGTAAGTGTTGCAGTATACAGACAGGAGTGAAGGCTGTCGGACAGCAGAGATCCGTGATGTGTGAGACAGACAGACAGAAATGTGGATCATGTCCACGCTGGAGGACAAACAGACATGAGAGCTGGAAATCAAGCAGGCAGACAGAGTGGAAGACGGATAGAGAGGGACACAGAGAGACTGACAGGCAGGTATGACTGATCTCAAACAGGCAGACAGACAGGATGGAAGTCCATACGAGAAATCTACAACCCTTTTCCGTGAGCAACATCTGGATGATTTTAAAGATATTTCAGATGTACACCATGCCTTTTCCCCCGATTAAAAAAAACCCCCTCTTTATTCATTTTGTCCACAAACAGAAAAAATATTGGAAATAAGCAGCTTGAGTTTATTCTTTAAATCCAGTTCACGCTCCCTTGACCCCATAACACAATTTCCACACCTTACGAACACTTTGCTCATCCATCCCTCTTACAGTCACACTTCCCCCCCCACCCTTCCCTCCGATATCCCATCCACTGAATCCCCCCCCCCCATCCCCTCACACCCATCAGACCTTGCACCAAAGAAAGTACGGGACAAAAAAAAACAGAGAAGAGTACATATAAACATGTGTGCATAAAATGCACATTTAAATCAATATCACAGCATGAAATGAATAAATAGATGAATTAATCGAGCAGATGAAAGTGCACACGCCTCAACACAATGCAGTAAAGGACTGATTGCTCCGAGGACCCATAGTCGGGATCTATTTCTCTTTTGTACACAGACATTACGAATGGGTGCAGGTAACATTATGCGAGATGGAAACCTCTGTAAGTGTCACACGTCTCTATTTACTTTTTTCCAACATTTTTCTTCCATTTAGGTCTATGCGTGGTCACTTGACTTTTATCCAGATGTAGTTTAGATATATTGCTAATGAGTCCGACTAGCACATACAAATTACCATGCGACCCGTCCAGGGTCGACTCATCTCTCCCCCATTGTTATCAGGGGTTTAGATAATGGATGGACGAACTTGTCTCCCTCATAGAAAGACTGATATACCTGCTTATCCTCAAAGTACAAATCTGAAAAAAGTGTCATGAACAGATACTATAAATATAAACGCTATACATACATACATACATAAAAATAAAAAAAATACTTGAAATGTGTTTATCTCAAAAATGTCTTTCTGCCGGGACAAGTTGTGGCATGACTCCTCTTTCCTCATTGAATGTCTATAAACACCCATCAGTAAATATTTAAGCTATGAGCCAACTCTACACGAGACACTTAATATATAAAGTCCAGGCCGCTCCTATACAATATATAGTTGCAGTCATGCATGTTTACCTGGAATACGCTTATTTGATCCATTTACAGTGCTTAGTCACCATCAATGACATGAATTATTGTAGTTTTCTTTCCACTATGTGTTTTGGAGGACGTTGTAGTACTTAAAAAATCATTGGAGCTGGGAGACAGAAAGTCGTGCTGACATACAACAACAGACTTAAAGACACATGCACCAACTCTCTACTGCGTTGTGTCAAGCAATTCAACCTGAGAGTCTCTTCTTCCCACGCAGACTCTACAAGGGCGTCTCCGGCTACTGCAGTGCGTACCGCGGCGACGTGTGCCGCTCCGTCCTGCGAGACGACCTGCTGGTGTTCTTTAACTCCTCCCTCTCGGACCCCGAGGACATGCAGGAGTACCTGGTCCAGAGCTGGTGGACGGAGCTGGAGGGCCTCAGCGCGCTGTGCAGCCCCGCGGCACGCTCGCTGCTCTGCCACTCCTCCTTCCCCGACTGCAACCCGTCAGGGTTGGGACCAGCGCCCAAACCCGTCTGCAGGTAGCACACGCGTCTCGCTCTTTGTTGTTGTAGGAATAAGTGGATTACTGAATGAATGAAGTTGCATCTTCCTCTATTTCTTGTTCCTTTTCACTGAACAGAGAACACTGCCTGGCAGTGAAGGAGCTGTACTGCCACAAGGAGTGGTTAATGCTCGAGGGCAGTTCAGTCCAGTCTGGCTTCCTCAGCTCCTTCACCGGGTCCCACGCCTCCAGTTCAATGCTGCCCAACTGTCAGGCCCTGCCGAGTCTTCGCACAGACCCTGACGCTTGCACACATGTCCCTTTTGTAGGTAAGGTTGGCCTTACAGAGACAGCTTTGAGTGTCCCCCCCCCCCCCCCCATGAAAAAAGCAAGTAATCCAAAATGTGAAAGATTTCCTGGAGTAAGTTGGAAAAGATAAACAATAAAAGTAAACAATAAATAAATGAAAAAAAATCTCATTTAATTGATTGGATAGAAGCTGCTTAAATCTCGAGCACAGCAATGTTGCATAAGAGCCGAAAAGAAATGGAGCGTTACGTCAAAGAAAAGCAGCAGTTTGCCGGGTGCAGTTAGTTTTGGCCCAATAAAGCCCGGCCTGCTAAGCTGCGGGTCGCTGATACTGATGAGGTCATTACAAGGGTTCGACTCAGCTGAGCCAAAATACACAGCTACAGGCTTGTGTGCGCGATGTGAGCTTTAAAGGGCCGAGGCGTAGTAGTGGGTATGTTTGCTCTGTAATATAATCGGAACTGTGCTGGAATGACCCTCAGTGATGCACAGACTTTTTCTCAGATTGCTTGACAGCTGTGCTTCCTCTCAAAATGTATTTATTTTCTTATCTGCTCTTTTCTGCATTTCAGACATCAAGAAAGATCAAATCACGAGTAAGTTGACAAAGCCATTAAAGTGAAACACAAATGTCAATCAAATTCATCCATTCAATAAATAGTATTAATGCTGAATGCATTCTGTTTGGTATCGACAGCCACGTGTTTCAGCGACAAAGGCCGTTTCTACCAAGGCAGCGCCAATGTGACGAGGTCCGGGGTACCATGTCAGTCATGGAGCCAACAGGTATTGTGGCTTGTGTGTGTGTGTGTGTGTGTGTGTGTGCTTGATTGTTTCTAAAGCCACAATGTCACATCAGCACACAACGTGTAGAACGGATAAACCTTAATATCGTTACAGTGACTTCTGATTTTCTGTTGTCTTTTCTTTGGTTCTGGCTCTGAATCGCTAGTTGATTCTGAGTCTTCATGCTCGCTTCCTTTCTGATCTTGGCTCTCAGCTACATGAGAGTTGTTGGAGAGGAGCTGGTGGTCTCTTGTTGGTTCTGGTTCAGTGTGGCTGTGTTGTTTACTTCCGCTGGATGTCACATTGTTAAGATCCGACTGTGTAAGTGAGTTACTTTTTTTCCTTCCGCTTCTTTTATATTGTGCTCCATCTCTCAAGTTTGAATTGTTTGAATAGTGGATATCAAGCTGATAGCAGGTGCATACCGCCGCCTACTGCACGGGGGTTTGTGTAGTGATCATTGCTTCCCAATAAAAAAGTCACTACGGTTGCTGTAATGCTTGTTCTGACACGTGCCATAAATAACAAAGTCCAGTTTCGAATATAGGCATTTTATTTCTCACGTAATCAGAGTTCACCACTTTCTCTTCAGTTATCCATTTTCTCCTCATACCAATAAATCATAACATTTGCATTTGTTAAATCTGCACGTTCAAAAACTGTTTGCTTCCACCTATTAGCAACCACCTGTGCCCAATGAACCCACTGATTATATTACCTGTGGCCAGGATCACACCGGCACTACGCCCCCATGTGGTGGGAGGTTGTACAACAACAAAATGGCTCTTACACACCGGCCCCTAATTGGTTCTGGCAGTAGACAAAACAATTATTTATACGTTTTATGTAAGGAGCCATTACATTAGAAACAAAATGTACTGTTTTAAACAGTCAATTTCATAAAAACGTCCAATCGATAAATTATATTTCCATGTCTTGAAAACATGGTTTATTTTTACACGCCAGTCGCTTCACAAAGCAGACAAATCTTTGTCACTGGTCTTTCAATTATGCTGGTCTTGGTTTGCAGACGAACAGAACGCACTAGTCCTTTCCTATCAGGAAATGTCTGTAGTATCTTTCCAAGTATCCAGGATCCACGAGGCGCTGTTGAATCAACAACGACGGCGATATTTCCAGGTAAAAAATTTATTTTTTCCTCGTTCCATCTTTGCCTTTCTTGCAGTAATCAGCTGCTTCCCCGTCTTACTTAAAGTCAGCAAATTCATCTTCAGCATGAGAATCCAACCTACTGCAACTTTCAGTTTTTTCCAATTGGAAAGGTGAGTAATCAGTTGATGCGTGGGACTTGAATCATATTCAGTGACAATTGCATTTACTGTGAAGTTCCTTTTAACTTCTGGGTCCTCAGCAATGTCCAAATCCAAGACGTGCGCTGGCCACTCATCCTCTGGTTTCCACAGAAACTTTGAACTTTCAATCCATCTCTTTTGAACCAAATGTTCAATTTTCAGTCCCCTTGATGAGTCATCTGCTGGATTTTGTGCTGTAGGAATGTATCTCCACTGTGAAGGTTTGATGTATTTTAGTACTGATGTACTGTCAGTCCAGAGTTGTGACTTCTCCAAAGGAAGCTGTAGCTCTGATTGTAGCTTTTTGTCCACCTTAACAGCAAGAGCAGCGGCTGTCAGTTCCAAGCGAGGGATAGTCACTTGTTTTAGTGGAGACACCCTGGCTTTGCCAAGCATGAAAGCAACATGTACTTTGTTCTTGTTGTTTTGCAACCTGACGTATGTAACAGTTCCATACGCATCTTCACTGGCATCAGAGAAGTGATGCACTTGAGCAGATGCTGTGTATCCAAAGTCCTGTCAGTCCAGAGCATCTGTGGACCTTGAAACTTTCCACTCTTTCAAGATCTTCCAACCATTTTTTCCATTTCTGTTGAAAGAATTGGGGTACTGGATCATCCCAACCACATTTCAACCGACACAGGTCCTTCAAAATCATCTTAGCTGGGATTGTAAAGGGGGCTAAGAAACCCAAAGGATCATAGACTGAACTGATCACAGATAACATCCCATGTCTTGTGTGTGGTTGTTCTCGGATGTTAAATTTGAACTTGAAGGTGTCCGTCTCGATGCACCATTATAGTCCAAGAGCCCGTTCAACTGGCAATTTGTCTCTGTCAAGATCCAACTCCTTGAAGGTCTTGGATCTATGTTCTTCTGGAATTACCAATAGCACCTCACGACTGTTGCTGATCCACTTGGTGAGATTGAAACCTCCCAATTTGCAGATAGCTGTGAGGTTCTTGCCCATTATAGTCGCATCTTCTTTAGAAGGCAAACTTTTCAAAAGATCACTCACATAAAAACTTCTTGTGACCGTGTCAATTACTTCTGCTGGAAATCTGTTTTGATTATCATCAGTAAGGAAGTTTGAATATTCTTTGTGTTAACTTTGATCCTTCAGAAGTCTCCTTTTCAGTGAACTGACATGCTGTTTAGCAACGGAAAAGTTGTTTGGCATATTTACATGGGGTGTCTTGAAAGGCAACTTAATATTGTACTGGCCATCTTTAAGTTGTACTGAACCTTTCATTATTTCCATGAACTTTCTTTCTTCTATTGACATCTCCTCTTTGTCATTAGAGACAGTTTCACTGAAATCCTGATTGTACTGTCTTATTAACAGTTCTTCCAATTTGTCAACACCAATCCGATTAACAGTAACAGCAGGGTAGCTACTCTGACACTGCTTTGCACTGTTTCCATGAAGAGGTCCATTAATCACCCAGCCCAGTAGAGTTCTTACTGCATATGGTCCCTCTCCTCGGCTGTTGATCACTTCCCACGGTTCCATTAACTTTGAGGCGTTTGTGCCAATCAACAAATCAACATCAACAATCAACATTTCCTTCTGAGTGAACATATTAGGAAGCTCCAAAAACTGCTCGTCAGCAAATTCAGAGATTTCCAAACCTTTGACAATACAACTTGGAACAGTAGTACTGTGACCCATTGTACGTAGATTAATCTTCGATTTTCTTCCTTTGATGTTCAGCCTTTCCATTAGACTTTCAGAACAGAAAGTGTCAGTACTTCCTGGATCCAGAAATGCATAAGTTTGTACGATTTTGTTTCCCTTTTTACACTTAACATTGACAGGTAAGATTGAAAGGATGCCGTTACTGCCCCCGGCCCCTGTATGACCACAAGTAGAGACAGCCGTGCCACTCACCGACAGTTCCTTTGGCTGATCTTCGCCTTTGCTTCTTTCCTTTTTCTCAATGTGAAGAATGCTGGGATGACTTTGGTTGCAATCCTTGCTCATGTGTCCTATGCGCAGGCAACCAAAGCAAACTCTTTTCTCTTTCAGAAATTCCAATTTTTCCCGATGTGTTCTTTTTTGCAATTGTGGACAATGCTCCAATGCGTGTCCGTGCATACAATACAAACAGGAAACATTTGAAATTGTAGGTGACATACTTTGTGTTTGAGTCTGAATGCTTTTCTTGCTTGCATTCACAGCTGGTTCAGTAGACATAAAGACAGTGGTTGCAAAGCTGTTTCTTTTGAACTGCGCCTTTTGCTCTAACTTGGCCTTGTTGCTTCCTTTATTTACACCACCTTGAGTGTCTTGAATGTCGCCAAAGATTGGATCCGAAACGATCTTGACTTGGTACTCGAACTTGATTATGTCTTTAAAGCCAGATCTGCGACCTTCGGTTTCAGAGATGTCACACGCTGTCACTCTCCATTTCTCTCTGAGCTTGTACGGAAGTTTCTGCATTATTGTTTTCATGTTTGCAGGCATATTGAGTTAATCTAAATATTGCAACTCCTTCATAGCGTTGCAACACTCTCGTAAACACAATGCATATGCCTGTAGCCCTTTAACATCTTCTGCCTTAACAGGAGGCCATCCAACGATTTTATCCACATAGGCAGCTGTGACCTTTATTTCATTTCCAAAATGTTTTCCAAGAAGGTCTTTGGCCACAGCATAGCCTGTCTCTGGAGCCATGTGCTGGCAGCTACGCACCAGATCTCTAGGCTGCCCCCTAGTAAATTGCTCAAGATAATACAAACAATCTCCTCTGTTGTTTGTTTTAGCTTCCACACAATGTTCAAATGCTCTGATGAATGATCTAAATTTCAGCGGATCTCCGTCGAAAATAGGCATTTCTCTGTGCGGTAGAAACTGAGAGTTCTGTGATTGTATAAGGAGTGCTGTTACTTCATTTTGTCTTTGTAACAGACTGTAGAGATCTCCAGTTACTTGAGGATTGCCTTGGGATTGTGTTGCTGGTTGACCACCAGGATTTATATCTGATTGATGCGATTGGTGCTCAGAAATTTGCCACTTGAAGCTTGTCTGCATAGTCGCACTTTTACTTTCATATTTGTCTGCTTCCATTCGTTTTTCCACTGTTGCCTTAGGGTTGGCAGACCATGAATATTTCTGCCGAGATGATTCTTTTTGCAGTGGGTTGTATTGTTCAGCATGAGGATTGAGGTTTGCTCCTTTTTTGAAATAGGATTCCATTCCATCCGAATGTGCATTTGAAACACTGCCATGACACGAGGCATTCAATACTGCTAGTTTTGCTGTAGCTGCTGCTATTTCAGTGTCCATTTCGTGTTGCTCCTTTGTCCTCCTCAGCTGTTCCGCTTGTTCCTCCAAGACATGCCTTTTCTGTAGCGCTGCAGCACGTGCCATGAGTGCAGCCTTTTCTGCCTGTTTGACGCCGTGCACATGATGTTGTAGACTTGCTGCCTTTTGAGACATTACTTTTTCGACCTGAGCCCTTGTTGGAAGCATTTGATACATTTGAAATGCTGTCCTGAGGCTTCACATTATCCCCCTCATTATGAAGATCGCTACCTTCACTATTGAGGTGACTTTCATTGCAAAACAACCATTTGTTTACATCAGCAATAAAGTCATTGACACTCAGCATTTTTAGTTTATACCACATTTCATGTTTATCCACCTCTTCTTCAGGTAACAACCCCATCAACGTTTCATGTATTTCTTTTGCTTCACCACAGAGGACATTATATTTTTCAAATGTACCTTTTACCTCTATAACATAACCTGTATCACCCATCAAATCAACAAGTATCTCTTTGAGATTGTGTGCTCTTTGGAATTTCCCCTTTCTTTGTTTTTGCAAGTTGACAATTTTTTCCATAAGAGCTTTTTCTGTCAACTTAACAGTCCGCTTTTTTACAGCGTAGTCCATACCACCAGATTCAACCCGCGGCTCTGTCTCAGTTAAGAGTTCAGAACCGGCGGCGTGATCTTCTTCCATTGTCCGTTACGCACATTCAGTTTGGTGAATACGCGCTCAGTTCATTTATACTGTCACCACCAATGCATTGGATTTTACGCGTAAAGTCATGTGTGCACACAATTACAACGCTGGCCATTCCTTTGTTGGAGGTAGCGATACACATACCTTGGCGTTGAACTGCATACATTTGTTCTTACGTTCTTTTTCCTCCGTGAGACAACCGCAGCTCCAACCTGCTCCTGTGCGCTTCAAACAGCTCCGGTGCGCTCTTCCACCTCCGCCGCTTCACAGACTGCCTCCGGCGGTCCAACAGCTCCAACCAGCTCCGGTGACCTCACCGACTCTCTCCAGCGCTCCTACGGCTCCGGTCCAAAGGACGAGATGATCAGTAGCCCCCAGCAGCTGGTCCCGGCTCGTAGTCAAACGCCAGCAGAGCTCTTCCACGCCGTGGAAAAAAGTTTTTGACTTATTGTAGTGACCGTTGCTTCTCAATAAAAAAGTCACTACGGTTGCTGTAATGCTTGTTCTGACACGTGCCATAAATAACAAAGTCCAGTTTCGAATATAGGCATTTTATTTCTCACGTAATCAGAGTTCACCACTTTCTCTTCAGTTATCCATTTTCTCCTCATACCAATAAATCATAACATTTGCCTTTGTTGAATCTGCACGTTCAAAAACTGTTTGCTTCCACCTATTAGCAACCACCTGTGCCCAATGAACCCACTGATTATATTACCTGTGGCCAGGATCACACCGGCACTACGCCCCCATGTGGTGGGAGGTTGTACAACAACAACAAAATGGCTCTTACAGTTTGAAACACCATATTTATTATATCCTACCCACCAGCCCTGTGTTGTATAAAAAAACGTGATAAACACGTGAAAGCCTGTAATTCTCACCATCTACCATAAGAGAAAAGTCAAAGCTATGTGCCTATAGCTACAACAGCTGGTAGGGACAGTAACTGGTTTGTTAATTGACTGAGTGTTATTTAAATATTTTATATCACACACATCATTTAACAAGAGATCATATTTAATGCACTATACATTTTGGTTTATAAAAGTCTTAATCAGCAAATAACTATAGCTGTCAAGTAGTGGACTAAAAAGTACAATATTTGCCTGTAAAGTATATGTAACATACAATGAAAGAAGGCAGAATCAAAGTACAAATACCTTCAAATTGATTTTTATTTTTTAATGTTCAACATTTCATGTGTATTTCCATGAAATCTTCTTTGAGCCCTGATCCTCACTGTTCATTCACTTTTCCTTACTATTGCTGAGGCAGATTCTTTCACAGCACCATGTAGCACACCATCTACAATTTGTGTTTGTGTGCCACCTCTAAAACCCAAAACAATTTCATCAAGTTGATGCGATTACAAGAAATAAAAAATATAAAATAAATGAAACGTAGACAAAAAAGAAAAGTTGTCTATTGTACTGATGACAAAATGACTGACTCACCAATACAGAGAGGCTCTCAGCCTAAACATCACTGTTCACAATCTACTCAGATTACTGAAGTAAATACATTCTAAAAACAAAAGAAATCAAATTGGTCAAACATTTGCAGGAACAATGAACTCAAGAACTGAATTGTCTCCCGTGTATTTTGCAAATACAAGGCTACTTATCTGTATGCAATCTTTTATGCCTTGCCAATTGATGGCAATCACAGTATGTCTTCCCGCAGGTCTTTCAGAGGTACGGCTCCTCCCGTGTGGGCTCTTGTCATGTGAACCAACATGGCACCTCTAAGTCTGAACTCTTGTCCACATGTTTTGCAAGAATACGGCTTCTCACCTGTGTGTGTTCTCATGTGAACCAACATGGCACCTCTTTGTCTGAACTCTTGTCCACATGTTTTGCAAGAATACGGCTTCTCACCTGTGTGTGTTCTCATGTGAACCAACATGTCGCCTCTTTGTCTGAAATCTTTTCCACATGTTTTGCAAGAATACGGCTTCTCACCTGTGTGTGTTCTCATGTGGAAACTCAAGTGACTACTTTGTCCAAAATCTTTTCCACATGTTTTGCAAGAATACGGCTTCTCACCTGTGTGTGTTCTCATGTGGACCATCAAGTGGCTACTACGTCCAAAATCTTTTCCACATGTTTTGCAAGAATACGGCTTCTCATCTGCGTGTGTTCTCATGTGAACCAACATGTCACATCTTTGTCTGAAATCTTTTCCACATGTTTTGCAAGAATACGGCTTCTCACCTGTGTGTGTTCTCATGTGGAAAATCAAGTGACTACTTTGTCCAAAATCTTTCCCACATGTTTTGCAAGAATACGGCTTCTCACCTGTGTGTGTTCTCATGTGGACCATCAAGTGACTACTACGTCCAAAATCTTTTCCACATGTTTTGCAAGAATACAGCTTGTCACTTGTGTGGATTTTGTGATGAGCCTTCAATGAGGATGTCTTACTGAATCTTTTCTCACAGAAGCTGCAACAATGTGACTTCTCATCTGAGTGGGTTCTCAGGTGTTTGTCGAAATGCGACCTGAACTTGAAAGCTTCTCCACACGTGTCACATTGGAAAAGTGCTTTACCTGTTTGAGGATCACTGCAAGTCTTTGACAAGTTGTTAATATCGTTACAGTGACTTCTGCTTTTCTGTTGTCTTTTCTTTGGTTCTGGCTCTGAATCGCTAGTTGATTCTGAGTCTTCATGCTCGCTTCCTTTCTGATCTTGGCTCTCAGCTACATGAGAGTTGTTGGAGAGGAGCTGGGGGTCTCTTGTTGGTTCTGGTTCAGTGTGGTTACTTTCCTCATTAGGAGTCAACATGAAGGTCTCAGTCTCCTGCTTCAGCTCAAGCTGCTCTCCCTCCTGACTGGTGCAGAGTTCCTCCTGTTCCTCTTTGATCTGTGGAGGATCTGGGTCCTCTTGGTCCAGACTGGAGTTCCTCTCCTGAATACAGAGCTGCTGGTCGGAGAGAACCTCCTCCTCCTTACAGACATGTTGCTGTGGGAGCTCTGGAGGGACAGAGAGCAACATCAATAGGATACGACTGTGATGTTGAAGGAAAAATGCAAACAGTGCATTCACATGAAACCAGGCATACAGCACACCAGATATCATGACAGTGGACGAGGACAGGACGGTAAAATTAGGTGAACCCGGAAGAGAATACCGGGATCAGTATTGGAATAAATAGAATTTGCAACCGAATGTTACGTAGCTCCCTCACACTGGAGATAGTTGCTTAAGTTTGCAATCGATTATGAAGAGAAAGCACATGTTTTAGCTATATAACGCTACAGTCTGTGAATAATTAAATAAAACAATAGTCACTAAATAGTTGGACCAAATATATATTATTCCATTATGACAAAAAGAGAAAACTTTTTTTTAAACTTTGGACGACAAGTGTACCGTTTCCAGTATTTTCTGTCTGCCTCACCTGATGTTACCAACCTGTTCTCATCTAACAAGACCTGGGCCCCGTTCCTCGTTCGTGGCTAACTTAGTTAGCCGGACACTTTTCAGGATAAGATGACGTAGATCAGGCTTTTCGGTTCCACGAAGCAAGTTCGGCAAAATCACCATGGCAACACATCCATAAGCTTGAACCTGCTCCGGGGCAGGCTAAGTGAGGGTAGCTGGATAAGCTGGTCACTCCCCCGGAAGAAATGGCAGCTCCTGTCATTTACGGTAGTCTAATGCGCTTGTGCATATACTGGGGGTTATACGGGAGTTCCAGAAATGCATGTAAAGTGAGACACATGGTGATCCATTAAAACCAGCTGAGCAAACTAAGAAGCCTCTATTGCATTAATGTACAGCTCCCTTCCTCAGAGATCCACTGATGAAGGAGCGATATTAGTTAGATTAGTGTTTTATAGGGAGAGAGTTCTTCCACATCGCCAAGATCCGTTATCACATCATGATGACTTCCTATACGAGCGCTATCCATTCTGCCGACAAGGAATCATTTATTTACAGACCTTCTGGAGCCATACATTGAACACCACACGCTGCAGCCGAGCACTGACTGTCTCACACACTGGATGCAGCCTTGAGCTGTTCTGCGAGTGGTACATTTTTGTACAATGTCGGCGATGCGGAGAACATCGGGAAAGCCGCTGCATGCCGTGCTGTTCGTAAAGTTTATTTAGCGCTTAATGAACTGATGGATGTGTTCAATACATTACCATGGCACATATTGACTCACCATTCTGAATAATGCGTTTGTGCTTATAGTGTTTACTTGCTCCCATGTCCTCTTGATGGCTGCGTTGCATACATGGGGTTAAAAGCACTCATAATTATATGACAGTGTTATTAGTACACCAGCATATCATTGTTGTAGAAAATGATTAAGGTGGACTCATGATAAGAATAGAGAGAATCACACTATTTCTTTTCACTGCTTCAATTGATTGAATTTCTGATCATGAATAATACACACACACTGATCCGCCCATACAGAGATTCACACACACAGATTCAAACTCCTAGTTCTATATGGTAATCTACACAGACATGTATATACACATATATATAGTAGGCTACATGATACATACGCGCATACAGTACATATATCCTCATATTAATGAGTATCAATTAGATACTCTTTGGGCTTGTTTTATCTACTTATTCTGAAAGAGTTGAGATAATTATTTCCGCTATATCTCATTGGATGATAAGAATCATCCAATGAGCCATTAAGCCTACTGCCAGCAGTCACATTTAAAGACATATAATCTGATTGATTGGGGTGATGAGGCATTACAATTAGCCGATACATTTCCCAACACTTACGCATTTAAGTTGTCTGTGATATTTTGCCGTGCTTCTTGTCTCGCCCTCGCAGCGGTGGCAGTGTTAGATTTAGCCGTGATTATGGTCTTGAATTCCTCATATGCGTTCATGATCATCTCCTGCTCGTCAGCAGAGTAAAAAGAGGCTCTTTCTTTGAGTTTATTTAACATTGTACTGTTAGAAAATCATGGTTTCGGTGATCGACGCTTCCCCCTTTTGACGTAGGACGGGCACGCGCAATTATCCTGATCGTCTGGGTCGAATTAACGAGACTGTTTGAGAGGATCAGCCTTGGAGAAACCGACATAATCATCTCGTTAATTTAGGCTGCTAATAGGACATTTGATCGACCGGTTGCTGAACCACGTACGAGGAATGGGGCCCTGGTTTGCTGTCTACCATCTGCCTGAATCCACGTGAATGCAGCATTGATTAATACCAGCACACATTTAAACAATTTTAATTAAGTGGCATTTCTCTGTTTAGTGGTATTACAATGATGACGTTGTACTCACCTATCCTGTGTAACTTTATTACAGGTTTCCAAGCGATATCCAACAGTCTGCGCTGACGGTCCATCTCTTCCTCGTACTCGAAGATAGTTTTTTCAAAAACTCTGAATATTTCTTCAGCAGCAGCAGATAGTCGCTCGTTGACAAACTCTCTCAAATACTCAACTGAAGACATTGTTGTGTAAAAACAAATGAAATATGCATCTGCGCGAATACAACACTGTCGGCTATCCCTGCACGTGCATACAGGTAAGGCGTGTGTTGTGTTTACTTCCGCTGAGTTCGGTTAGAACGGAGTTCTCCTTCTTCTCTCGGTTTGAATGGCAGATATCAAACTGATAGCACGTGCATACCGCCGCCTACTGCACTGGAGTTTGAAACACCATATTTGTTGGAATGCTGATTCAGCGTTTTTTGGCAGGCATCTCCTTCCACATTTCTTAAGCTACAGAAACCGTTCAACTATCAAAATGTTCAGCTCTTTAAGGACATGCCGGCTACGACGTTTTATGTTTTTAACCTTTAAGCTTTTTGAAAAAATGTTTTGAATGGAGAACATTTTCAAATCCTCCTCAACTTCTTCAACTTTCAAATCCTTCTTCTTCCTCATACGTTCAGCTACAGACACCATTTCAACTTTAAAATGTTGAGAAAACCATGAGCTATTATTGTATGTTATAAGCTTTCTGATATGTTTTATACTTTTTGAACTGTCATATTTAAACTTTTATGATTTTTTTCAGTCCTTTTCTGACTTTATAATGGGTGTGTATTGCACAGCTCAGAGTGTGATGTCACTGCTAGAGTGAAGAGCAGCTTGAGATTCTTGTGAAAAAAGATATTTGTCTTTTGCCACTGACTCCACAATTTTCACTCTTCATGCATTATTTTTCAGTAAAAAGTTAGCTATTCGTGTGCTGGTCTAGAAGAATGAGAGTGGAATCCAACAGATTTACACATTTGGAAAAACAGCTTTTAATTGAGAGGAAAACCAACTATCTGCTCCATAGAGACCAATGCTAAATCTTACTTCAAGAACATCTTCCACAAAACACGGTACCCCCGTTTCTAGATTGCCAGTGAAGCCAGATTTTTTACACTACAGACACAATTTTCACATGATCAGTTCTTCAAGTCATCCTTCCTCTCCAGCTTTAATATCGGAGCAATAGGAGCTACGCTTATGGGGGTTTTGAGGATTTGTTTGACAGGTGTTGTAATGTTTCTGTATTGTAATTATGACCCAGACGAACAACGACTTGATGCACTGCAACAGGCTTTTATTCCGAGCTTCGTATACACGCTGTTCATGCGGTCTTGCTGACTGACCGTGTATATCTTGTTCCGCCCACAAGGTGGCGTGGTTCTACTGTGAACATCACATTGCCCTTTTTTTATTTTTAAAGAAATACCTAAAACTTGACATTCTTAAACTAGGCTTGCTCTTACATATTACTCAAACTTCAACAACTCTATTTACTGTACTGAACATTGTACTCATCTAGGGGTATGGCAGCTCTGTATTAACTCTATCCCTTAAAACATAAATTTTACACTCTGTCTTATAGAAATGTTTAACAAACACTTAACTTCTCAAACTTGGCTAAATCAGTACCTTTTTAAGTTCACAACAGATAAAATTAGTGTCCATGTCCCTGAGCATATTTATTGTATGCAGCCAAGAGATTGTCCACGTTTAACAGTCCATAATCTACCTATAGTCCTGTAGGTAGGCGGGAGGACGTCTGTTGTGCCTTGAGGGGTATCTCGGTGTTGTTGAGGTATTTGAGGCATCACTGTAATCACAATCCTCATCATCGGGATCTGGTGAGATGTCCATTACTTCTGGAGTGATCTTCTTGAAGAATGAAGAATTCCTGACAATGAAGTGTCCACTTCTGGCTGCTGTGATCATGGAGCCTTTGACTTTGGTCACCGTGTATGGCTTACTGTTATACGGTGCAGTGAGCTTGTTGTGCTTGGGCTGACGATGAAGCACAGCGTCACCTGGAGTGAGAGTGTGTGGTGTAGCATTACGATGAGAGTCTGCATGAGATTTCATCTTGGCTTTAGCCTTGTTGTCCCTTGCTCTCACTTCAGAGTCTGAACAGTTCCTTGCAGTGTGAGCGATTGAAGGAATCTTTGTGTACATTTTACGTTGGAACAACAGTTCAGCAGGTGAGCTTTCTGTTGTGCTGTGAGGTGTGGATCGATACTCACGTAGAAAGATGTTCAGTCGTTGTTTCCAGGGAATGCCTTGTGTTTCGGCCACACGAATAGCTTTGCCTAGGGTGCGCATGAATCTTTCAGCTGTAGCATTAGCTTGAGGCCACAGCGGTGTGATCCGGCGGTGGTGGAATCCTAGATGCTCTGCAAACTGGGAGAACTGGTCACTGTTGAATGGGGGACCATTATCAGTTTTCACAACTCTGGGGATCCCAAACATGGAGAAAACTTTGTCCATGACCGGAATAACTGTGTTAGCCGAGGTTGACCTTATGCTCTCTACAACTGGGTAGCGTGTGTAATCATCCGTGATGACAAGCAAGTACTCTCCAGTTGGAAGTGGTCCATAGAAGTCTGCACTAACACTATGCCAAGGAGCTTCTGGCAGAACGGACATTTTTAGTGGCTCAGTATGTGCAACTGGCGTGTTTGCTTGACATGCAAGACAACTGCGTACTACTGCTTCTGCTTTGCGATCAATGTCTGGAAACCAAACCTTGGTTCTGAGTAGGGATTTGGTTTTGACAATGCCCTGATGTCCTTCATGGGCTAGCTGTAACACTCTATCTTGTAGGGCCGTGGGAATTACTATTCTAGTGCCCCGCAGTACAATGTCTGATGCATGTGATGTTGTTAGTTCACTGCTAACTTGTCTGAACTGCTTTACTATGTCAGCATGTCGTGACTTGTCACTCTGGTGCCATGTGTTGTGTCTGATGTGAGCACTAATCTCTTGAAGGATTGGGTCAGCGAGTGTCTCTCTCTTGATCTCCGTGAGTGTCATGGCTTTAGGTGTTGCATGACTTGCAATGAAGTTCACATACTCCTCTGCTACCTTTGCTGCACATGTACTGTCAGCTGTCTGAGACAAGATAGGATGACGAGACATATAGGGTACATCCCAAGTCTCTTAATTCTCATTTCCTCGCTCCTCGATCCTCGCTTGAACCGGAAGTTGTTCTGCGCCGCCATATTGACGGCCGTCCCAAAGCTCTTATTTAGCTCTGAGGATCGAGGATGGAGGAAGGAGGAGGGATCTCTGAGGAGCCATGAGCGAGGACCCACGAGAACAGACTTACAGGATGTCTTTTAATGGCCGACACGCCCCCTCATTGTTCATCTGTTATGTGATTGGACGCTGCAGCCGATCGGACTGATGAGATTTTTTTTCAACATGTAAACAGTGAAGACGGATCACAGATTAAACTCAAGCTTTATATTTGATTCGTTTTCTGATTCAACATCTGGTTTAAATAAATGTTCAGTGTAGACTGAACAACAAAAGGACCACAAACAACTTTCTTCATTTATTAGAAAGATTTGTGTTTTCATGATCTGAACTTTTATTATGGAAACAATTAAAGTCAGAGAGAGCTGGAGAGACGAAACACTTTTTACATCATTTATCATCATTTCATTCAGTCATGTGAGGCTGTTCATTCCTGATTGTCGGGTTTGATGAGTTTTATCATTTAAGAGAAACAATAATCATATTCTGGGTTATTTAATATCGACGTCACAATCTGAATTTCAAAACGTACAGACGCAAATAATTCATAAATAAGACGATCGCATTCCGCCGGTAGAAATGGATCCTGCGCTTATAAACAGAACACAGGACACAGTTTGTTAACAGACTACAGAGAGAAACACCTCTACAGTGGTGATTACTGTGTCTTTATTAGTTATTAGTATTATTAGTTACTATTATTAAGTACAGTGATCATGTGAACAGACACAAACTTCTCAAAAGTCTCTCCAGCTTAAAGCCGACTGACAGCTGATCCAGCTGTGATCAGCTGATCCTCCGTCATCAGAAACAGACGTCGCTTCACGTGACGCAACTGAGGAAAGGACGTCTCATGACTCTTAAAACATATTTCCTCGTTCCTCTCTCCTCGCATGGTTTCCTCCATGCATCCCTGGTGGGAGGGACTAAGATGCAAGGAAAGGACCCAAGTGAGGGAAACGGGGATGCAATTAAGAGACTTGGGATGTACCCATAGTCAGCTGGGTTGTCGGCTCCCTTTCGGTATTCCACCTTGAAGTTGTAGGGCTGAATCCTCAGTCCCCATCTCTCAATCCTGGCGGGTGGTTTTGACCTGGGATTGTTCCATATGATTTCCAGTGCTTTGTGATCTGTCACTAGAGTTAAAGGATGACCATAGATGTACAGGTGGAAATGCTCACAGCTCCACACAATGGCCAGCGCCTCCTATTCTGTTTGGGAGTATCTCCTCTCCACATCGCTGAGAGACCGACTAGCATATGCTAGCACGTACTTCACCCCTTTTTCATCTTTTTGGCAGAGGATTGCACCCAGTCCAACAGGGCTAGCATCCACAATCAGTTCTGTCTCTCTACCTGGGTAAAAGTATGACATAGTAGTGTCACTGGTTAGGCTGTCTTTCAGTGTCTGTAATGCAACTTGCTGTTCTGGGCCCCATACCCAGGGTGTGTCTTTTCTGGTGAGCTTGCGCAGTGGTTCTGAAATGGAGGAGAAGTCTTTGATACATCTGGAGCAATAGTTGGCCATGCCCAGCAGACTCCTGATTTCACCTGGATTCTGGGGGTCTGCAGCTTGCTGAACTGCAATGACTTTCTTGGGATCAGCTGAGACACCCTCTGCAGAGAAGATGAAACCAAAGAACTCGAGCCTGGACTTGTTGAACTCACATTTGTCACGATTGAGTGTGAGACCGCTTTCCCTGAGTCTCTGGAACAGTGCTCGGAGGTTGTTGTCATGTTCAGTCTGGGAGGCACCGTAGACGATGATGTCATTGCTGAGGTTTTTCACACCAGAGAGACATTGCAGTGTTTGGCATATGGCATTTTGAAATACCTCAGCAGCAGACGATATGCCAAAACTCAGTCTCTTGTAGCGCCTCAATCCAAGGTGAGTGGTGAAGGTAGTGATGTATCTGCTGTCTGGATGAAGCTCTAGCTGGTGGTATCCAGCTCTCAAATACAGTTTGGAAAACACAGTTGCTCCATTCAACTCATGTATCACATCGTCCATGGTGGGAGTGATGTGGCGTTCCCTCTCTATAGCCGTGTTAGCTTGGCGCATGTCAACACAAAGTCTTACTTTGTCAGGGTCTTTAGGCTTGGGAGGAGCGACAATAGGGGAGACCCATGGTGTCGGGCCAGTGACCTCCTCAATGATGTCATCTGCCTCCAGTTTCTGAAGCTCATCCTCAACCTTCTGGCGGATGTGGTTGGCATGTAGGCTTAATGTCAGGATTTATGTGAAGTGTAATGGGAAAATATGTCATAGTCTCATGTGAAGGTTTAAAGAATGTAAGTCCTAAAAGTGCAGACACCAAACTGTAGGTTCAGTAGATGACTTTAATTAGTTTAGTATCCAGGTGTCTTGTTATCTGTTATCATTGTGCACTGTTTCTTTGTTCTTCGTAAGACAGACACAGAGAGGCTTTGATTAACAGAGATCCTCTGTTTGAAATACTTTTAACTTCCTTTGTGACGCGTTATCTGAAGTTGTAAAGGCGTAAACCTTTGCATGCAGATATGATGTGTGAGGGTAAAGAATGTCTATCCTGTCTCTGCAATGGTCATTTTGACAATGTCACAGTGGCTTCAAAGGAAGCATCTGTTGTGAGTTTAAACTGTTTATTGTAAGGCAAACGGTGAACAAAGGGATTTGCAAACATGAGATAAAGCATCTTCCTGACTGTCTTAAATGAAGTATACTAAGGCTCGAAGGATGACCTGCCTTTTATTGTGTTCTTTGTGTATTCTTGTTAGCTAAGCAGATAACAGGAAGCTGTCTGAGTATAAATGTCCATGCATTGTGACTGTTAGGCAGAGCACTCTTACAGATCACTGCAATGTGTCTGTGAGACTGTTCTCTTTGCTTGCAAGCAAATAAATTGACTTTACAAACCTTGATCGTTCATCAAAACTGTTTACTTTATATTGATAGAAAACCTCCACTTTCTTCTCCCGACTAGTCATAAGAAATATTCCACAACAGAAGCTTTACCTGAACGTCTTTCAGTTTTCCGATCCCTTGAAACAATACAGGATGACTCTCCACTAGCTCATCTGCGACTGTGCAGCTCTGTGGTGTGGATGATACTGCTGTGACTATTTTGATCAGTCCCAGTGCTTTGGAAGTTTTGTAACTGAGAATATTGAATCCGTCCCCTTTAATTACAAAGAATGTGCACCATGTCCTTTTCTGTCCTTTTTCCACGCTGCACTTGAAAACATCACTGACAGGCAATGGAACCTTGGAGCGGAAGGGGTAGATCTTGGTGCTGGTGGGGCTTAGTTGTGGACGTGGAATCAATTTCTCGAAACTTGTTTCAAAGACAGTTTGCTGTGGCTCCTGAATCAATTAAAACTAGCATACTACTGCCATTTAGCTTGATGTGAGTCTGTGGCAGCTCAGAGGTCTTGTCAGCATCAACTGCAAAAACATAAGCATCATCACTGCTGGAAGAGTTGTGCTCTTTTTCCTCACCTGGCGTCTTTGTTATGTGATGGACTTTTTTAGGGCGTTGGTTAGCCTTGTACTGCGTTCGTTTTGTATCACCGTCTTGGGCTTTAGAACGACATTGCTTTGCAAAATGGTTTAGTTTACCACAGGCTCTGCATTGTTTGTTTCTAGCAGGGCATTCACCATCATGAGGATATCTACTTCCACAGTTCCTGCAGCTGTTGTCAGAACGTCTTCTTTCCGACCATCTGCTGTTTGGATGCGTCTGCGTAGTCTTTTGATCCAACCAGTTGACTGTAGCTGTTGAGCCTCTTTCTATGCCAGTCGCTTGCATTTCAGACAGTTCCAGTGTTGTTCCATGATCAAGAAGCTCATCTAGGCTAAGGTCAGGCTCCCTTAGCGCTTTCCTGCGTAGCCTGGATGATGTACAGCTTTGTATGATTTGCGTTTTAATCTCTGCCTCGACACTTGCAAATTCACAGTTCTTAGCTAACATCCTCAGCCTAGTGTGATAACTGTCCAAATTTTCTCCTGGTTCCTGTACAGTTTTTCTGAAGATATACACTTGATACTGTACGTTTTTCTTAGGAGAGAAATATCCAGATAACTTCTGCTTTGTGTCTGCATATTCGTCATCTTCTGCTGCTAATGTGTCGTAAATATCATGCACTCGTTCTCCTGCTATATGTAGCAATAACGCTTTGAGCCTAGCATCTCCGCCAATGTTCATTGCAGTGGTGTAATTTTCAAACCTTTGCACCCATTTATTCCAGCGAGATCCGACAGAGACAGGGTCAGTTTCGGTGTCGAAAGGTGGGAGAGCAGCGGTGTTTCCTGCCATTCTTGCTGCGGTGTGCCGACTACCATCCACGTGTCTGTGTTAGCTTAGCTAGCTTGGCCTAGCCGCACTCATCCGCATGTCCGTCGTTCTCCCCTCATTTTTTTTCTCTTCGAGTCCTTCCGTTTACTCCTCGTCGCCAATGTAATGTTTCTGTATTGTAATTATGACCCAGACGAACAACGACTTGATGCACTGCAACAGGCTTTTATTCCGAGCTTCGTATACACGCTGTTCATGCGGTCTTGCTGACTGACCGTGTATATCTTGTTCCGCCCACAAGGTGGCGTGGTTCTACTGTGAATATCACAGGTATTTCACAGCTTTATCTCCACGTTAAGGCTGCAGGCACACAGGTGTTTTTGATTGAGCTAATTAGTGAAGTTGATAAACACAGACACACATGACTTGGAGATATTCAGGGCAAGATCGTTAGACCTGTCTGTCCCCCTCACTCCATCAAACTGTCTGTCTCCCTCCCTCTCTCTCTGTCTCTCGCTCTCCTCTATCTTTATGTCTGTGTCTCTTTCACTCTGTGTCTCTCTCTCATACAGTCATTCAGGTCTTAGAGATTTTTAGAGGACTTTTCCCCTCCCCCGTTTCAAAATAAAAGCCCCACAGATTTTGTAAAAATCTTAATCAGCAAATAACTATAGCTGTCAAATAAATGTAGTGGACTAAAAAGTACAATATTTGCCTGTAAAGTATATGGAACATACAATGAAAGTAGGCAGAATCAAAGTACAAATACCTTCAAATCGATTTTTATTTTCTAATGTTCAATATTTCATGTGTAATTTCCATGAAATCTTCACCATCTGAGGACAAAACGTTGTACATCAATACAGTATTTAGGTAAATGTAGTTACATTCCACCACAGCTTGTTCAACATAAGGCAGCTCCAATGATCGAACTATCAGGATCCATCAGCTACGGTATTAAATCATTAATTAACAATCTACAGCCAGTGAGATGAAACATTGAAACACCTCTCACATGGTATAACACTCGTAGAATAACTATTCTTCACTATGACTACTTTTACTCTCGAGGTCAGTGAGACACATCTGCAGCCTTGATGAACAGAATATACGTAAAGCTTTAGACCTCAGTGTGAATCTGGTATTCTTACATCATCACCTCCCAACGCTTTATTGTTAGAATACAAACATGAGATCAAAAAAGGGCATTTCGTTGCTCACTTCCCTTTGAGCCCTGATCCTCACTGTTCATTCACTTTTCCTTACTATTGCTGAGGCAGATTCTTTCACAGCACCATGTAGCACACCATCTACAATTTGTGTTTGTGTGCCACCTCTAAAACCCAAAACAATTTCATCAAGTTGATGCGATTACAAGAAATAAAAAATATAAAATAAATGAAACGTAGACAAAAAAGAAAAGTTGTCTATTGTACTGATGACAAAATGACTGACTCACCAATACAGAGAGGCTCTCAGCCTAAACATCACTGTTCACAATCTACTCAGATTACTGAAGTAAATACATTCTAAAAACAAAAGAAAAATCAAATTGGTCAAACATTTGCAGGAACAATGAACTCAAGAACTGAATTGTCTCCCGTGTATTTTGCAAATACAAGGCTACTTGTCTGTATGCAATCTTTTATGCCTTGCCAATTGATGGCAATCACAGTATCTCTTCCCGCAGGTCTTTCAGAGGTACGGCTCCTCCCGTGTGGGCTCTTGTCATGTGAACCAACATGTCACCTCTGTGTCTGAACTCTTGTCCACATGTTTTGCAAGAATACGGCTTCTCACCTGTGTGTGTTCTCATGTGAACCAACATGGTACATCTTTGTCTGAAATCTTTTCCACATGTTTTGCAAGAATACGGCTTCTCACCTGTGTGTGTTCTCATGTGTTCTATCAGGTGACTACTTTGTCCAAAATCTTTTCCACATGTTTTGCAAGAATACGGCTTCTCACCTGTGTGTGTTCTCATGTGAACCAACATGGTACTTCTTCGTCTGAAATCTTTTCCACATGTTTTGCAAGAATACTGCTTCTCACCTGTGTGTGTTCTCATGTGAACCAACATGTCACTTCTTCGTATGAAATCATTTCCACATGTTTTGCAAGAATACTGCTTCTCACCTGTGTGTGTTCTCATGTGAGCCAACATGACACCGCTTTGTCTGAACTCTTTTCCACATGTTTTGCAAGAATACGGCTTCTCACCTGTGTGTGTTCTCATGTGAACCAACATGGCACCTCTTTGTCTGAAATCATTTCCACATGTTTTGCAAGAATACGGCTTCTCACCTGTGTGTGTTCTCATGTGAACCAACATGGCACCTCTTTGTCTGAAATCTTTGCCACATGTTTTGCAAGAATACGGCTTCTCATCTGTGTGTGTTCTCATGTGTTCTATCAAGTTACTACTACGTCCAAAATCTTTTCCACATGTTTTGCAAGAATACGGCTTCTCACCTGTGTGTGTTCTCATGTGAACCAACATGGTACTTCTTCGTCTGAAATCTTTTCCACATGTTTTGCAAGAATACGGCTTCTCACCTGTGTGTGTTCTCATGTGAACCAACATGTCACTTCTTCGTATGAAATCATTTCCACATGTTTTGCAAGAATACAGCTTGTCACTTGTGTGGATTTTTTGATGAGCCTTCAATGAGGATATCTTACTGAATCTTTTCTCACAGAAGCTGCAACAATGTGACTTCTCATCTGAGTGGGTTCTCAGGTGTTTGTCGAAATGCGACCTGAACTTGAAAGCTTCTCCACACGTGTCACATTGGAAAAGTGCTTTACCTGTTTGAGGATCACTGCAAGTCTTTGACAAGTTGTTAATATCGTTACAGTGACTTCTGCTTTTCTGTTGTCTTTTCTTTGGTTCTGGCTCTGAATCGCTAGTTGATTCTGAGTCTTCATGCTCGCTTCCTTTCTGATCTTGGCTCTCAGCTACATGAGAGTTGTTGGAGAGGAGCTGGGGGTCTCTTGTTGGTTCTGGTTCAGTGTGGTTACTTTCCTCATTAGGAGTCAACATGAAGGTCTCAGTCTCCTGCTTCAGCTCAAGCTGCTCTCCCTCCTGACTGGTGCAGAGTTCCTCCTGTTCCTCTTTGATCTGTGGAGGATCTGGGTCCTCTTGGTCCAGACTGGAGTTCCTCTCCTGAATACAGAGCTGCTGGTCGGAGAGAACCTCCTCCTCCTTACAGACATGTTGCTGTGGGAGCTCTGGAGGGACAGAGAGCAACATCAATAGGATACGACTGTGATGTTGAAGGAAAAATGCAAACAGTGCATTCACATGAAACCAGGCATACAGCACACCAGATATCATGACAGTGGACGAGGACAGGACGGTAAAATTAGGTGAACCCGGAAGAGAATACCGGGATCAGTATTGGAATAAATAGAATTTGCAACCGAATGTTACGTAGCTCCCTCACACTGGAGATAGTTGCTTAAGTTTGCAATCGATTATTAAGATAAAGCACATGTTTTAGCTATATAACGCTACAGTCTGTGAATAATTAAATAAAACAATAGTCACTAAATAGTTAGACCAAATATATATTATTCCATTATGACAAAAAGAGAAAACTTTTTTTTAAACTTTGGACGACAAGTGTACCGTTTCCAGTATTTTCTGTCTGCCTCACCTGATGTTACCAACCTGTTCTCATCTAACAAGACCTGGGCCCCGTTCCTCGTTCGTGGCTAACTTAGTTAGCCGGACACTTTTCAGGATAAGATGACGTAGATCAGGCTTTTCGGTTCCACGAAGCAAGTTCGGCAAAATCACCATGGCAACACATCCATAAGCTTGAACCTGCTCCGGGGCAGGCTAAGTGAGGGTAGCTGGATAAGCTGGTCACTCCCCCGGAAGAAATGGCAGCTCCTGTCATTTACGGTAGTCTAATGCGCTTGTGCATATACTGGGGGTTATACGGGAGTTCCAGAAATGCATGTAAAGTGAGACACATGGTGATCCATTAAAACCAGCTGAGCAAACTAAGAAGCCTCTATTGCATTAATGTACAGCTCCCTTCCTCAGAGATCCACTGATGAAGGAGCGATATTAGTTAGATTAGTGTTTTATAGGGAGAGAGTTCTTCCACATCGCCAAGATCCGTTATCACATCATGATGACTTCCTATACGAGCGCTATCCATTCTGCCGACAAGGAATCATTTATTTACAGACCTTCTGGAGCCATACATTGAACACCACACGCTGCAGCCGAGCACCGACTGTCTCACACACTGGATGCAGCCTTGAGCTGTTCTGCGAGTGGTACATTTTTGTACAATGTCGGCGATGCGGAGAACATCGGGAAAGCCGCTGCATGCCGTGCTGTTCGTAAAGTTTATTTAGCGCTTAATGAACTGATGGATGTGTTCAATACATTACCATGGCACATATTGACTCACCATTCTGAATAATGCGTTTGTGCTTATAGTGTTTACTTGCTCCCATGTCCTCTTGATGGCTGCGTTGCATACATGGGGTTAAAAGCACTCATAATTATATGACAGTGTTATTAGTACACCAGCATATCATTGTTGTAGAAAATGATTAAGGTGGACTCATGATAAGAATAGAGAGAATCACACTATTTCTTTTCACTGCTTCAATTGATTGAATTTCTGATCATGAATAATACACACACACTGATCCGCCCATACAGAGATTCACACACACAGATTCAAACTCCTAGTTCTATATGGTAATCTACACAGACATGTATATACACATATATATAGTAGGCTACATGATACATACGCGCATACAGTACATATATCCTCATATTAATGAGTATCAATTAGATACTCTTTGGGCTTGTTTTATCTACTTATTCTGAAAGAGTTGAGATAATTATTTCCGCTATATCTCATTGGATGATAAGAATCATCCAATGAGCCATTAAGCCTACTGCCAGCAGTCACATTTAAAGACATATAATCTGATTGATTGGGGTGATGAGGCATTACAATTAGCCGATACATTTCCCAACACTTACGCATTTAAGTTGTCTGTGATATTTTGCCGTGCTTCTTGTCTCGCCCTCGCAGCGGTGGCAGTGTTAGATTTAGCCGTGATTATGGTCTTGAATTCCTCATATGCGTTCATGATCATCTCCTGCTCGTCAGCGGAGTAAAAAGAGGCTCTTTCTTTAAGTTTATTTAACATTGTACTGTTAGAAAATCATGGTTTCGGTGATCGACGCTTCCCCCTTTTGACGTAGGACGGGCACGCGCAATTATCCTGATCGTCTGGGTCGAATTAACGAGACTGTTTGAGAGGATCAGCCTTGGAGAAACCGACATAATCATCTCGTTAATTTAGGCTGCTAATAGGACATTTGATCGACCGGTTGCTGAACCACGTACGAGGAATGGGGCCCTGGTTTGCTGTCTACCATCTGCCTGAATCCACGTGAATGCAGCATTGATTAATACCAGCACACATTTAAACAATTTTAATTAAGTGGCATTTCTCTGTTTAGTGGTATTACAATGATGACGTTGTACTCACCTATCCTGTGTAACTTTATTACAGGTTTCCAAGCGATATCCAACAGTCTGCGCTGACGGTCCATCTCTTCCTCGTACTCGAAGATAGTTTTTTCAAAAACTCTGAATATTTCTTCAGCAGCAGCAGATAGTCGCTCGTTGACAAACTCTCTCAAATACTCAACTGAAGACATTGTTGTGTAAAAACAAATGAAATATGCATCTGCGCGAATACAACACTGTGGCTATCCCTGCACGTGCATACAGGTAAGGCGTGTGTTGTGTTTACTTCCGCTGAGTTCGGTTAGAACGGAGTTCTCCTTCTTCTCTCGGTTTGAATGGCAGATATCAAACTGATAGCACGTGCATACCGCCGCCTACTGCACTGGAGTTTGAAACACCATATTTGTTGGAATGCTGATTCAGCGTTTTTTGGCAGGCATCTCCTTCCACATTTCTTAAGCTACAGAAACCGTTCAACTATCAAAATGTTCAGCTCTTTAAGGACATGCCGGCTACGACGTTTTATGTTTTTAACCTTTAAGCTTTTTGAAAAAATGTTTTGAATGGAGAACATTTTCAAATCCTCCTCAACTTCTTCAACTTTCAAATCCTTCTTCTTCCTCATACGTTCAGCTACAGACACCATTTCAACTTTAAAATGTTGAGAAAACCATGAGCTATTATTGTATGTTATAAGCTTTCTGATATGTTTTATACTTTTTGAACTGTCATATTTAAACTTTTATGATTTTTTTCAGTCCTTTTCTGACTTTATAATGTGTGTGTATTGCACAGCTCAGAGTGTGATGTCACTGCTAGAGTGAAGAGCAGCTTGAGATTCTTGTGAAAAAAGATATTTGTCTTTTGCCACTGACTCCACAATTTTCACTCTTCATGCATTATTTTTCAGTAAAAAGTTAGCTATTCGTGTGCTGGTCTAGAAGAATGAGAGTGGAATCCAACAGATTTACACATTTGGAAAAACAGCTTTTAATTGAGAGGAAAACCAACTATCTGCTAAATCTTACTTCAAGAACATCTTCCACAAAACACGGTACCCCGTTTCTAGATTGCCAGTGAAGCCAGATTTTTTACACTACAGACACAATTTTCACATGATCAGTTCTTCAAGTCATCCTTCCTCTCCAGCTTTAATATCGGAGCAATAGGAGCTACGCTTATGGGGGTTTTGAGGATTTGTTTGACAGGTGTTGTAATGTTTCTGTATTGTAATTATGACCCAGACGAACAACGACTTGATGCACTGCAACAGGCTTTTATTCCGAGCTTCGTATACACGCTGTTCATGTGATCTTGCTGACTGACCGTGTATATCTTGTTCCGCCCACAAGGTGGCGTGGTTCTACTGTGAACATCACATTGCCCTTTTTTTATTTTTAAAGAAATACCTAAAACTTGACATTCTTAAACTAGGCTTGCTCTTACATATTACTCAAACTTCAACAACTCTATTTACTGTACTGAACATTGTACTCATCTAGGGGTATGGCAGCTCTGTATTAACTCTATCCCTTAAAACATAAATTTTACACTCTGTCTTATAGAAATGTTTAACAAACACTTAACTTCTCAAACTTGGCTAAATCAGTACCTTTTTAAGTTCACAACAGATAAAATTAGTGTCCATGTCCCTGAGCATATTTATTGTATGCAGCCAAGAGATTGTCCACGTTTAACAGTCCATAATCTACCTATAGTCCTGTAGGTAGGCGGGAGGACGTCTGTTGTGCCTTGAGGGGTATCTCGGTGTTGTTGAGGTATTTGAGGCATCACTGTAATCACAATCCTCATCATCGGGATCTGGTGAGATGTCCATTACTTCTGGAGTGATCTTCTTGAAGAATGAAGAATTCCTGACAATGAAGTGTCCACTTCTGGCTGCTGTGATCATGGAGCCTTTGACTTTGGTCACCGTGTATGGCTTACTGTTATACGGTGCAGTGAGCTTGTTGTGCTTGGGCTGACGATGAAGCACAGCGTCACCTGGAGTGAGAGTGTGTGGTGTAGCATTACGATGAGAGTCTGCATGAGATTTCATCTTGGCTTTAGCCTTGTTGTCCCTTGCTCTCACTTCAGAGTCTGAACAGTTCCTTGCAGTGTGAGCGATTGAAGGAATCTTTGTGTACATTTTACGTTGGAACAACAGTTCAGCAGGTGAGCTTTCTGTTGTGCTGTGAGGTGTGGATCGATACTCACGTAGAAAGATGTTCAGTCGTTGTTTCCAGGGAATGCCTTGTGTTTCGGCCACACGAATAGCTTTGCCTAGGGTGCGCATGAATCTTTCAGCTGTAGCATTAGCTTGAGGCCACAGCGGTGTGATCCGGCGGTGGTGGAATCCTAGATGCTCTGCAAACTGGGAGAACTGGTCACTGTTGAATGGGGGACCATTATCAGTTTTCACAACTCTGGGGATCCCAAACATGGAGAAAACTTTGTCCATGACCGGAATAACTGTGTTAGCCGAGGTTGACCTTATGCTCTCTACAACTGGGTAGCGTGTGTAATCATCCGTGATGACAAGCAAGTACTCTCCAGTTGGAAGTGGTCCATAGAAGTCTGCACTAACACTATGCCAAGGAGCTTCTGGCAGAACGGACATTTTTAGTGGCTCAGTATGTGCAACTGGCGTGTTTGCTTGACATGCAAGACAACTGCGTACTACTGCTTCTGCTTTGCGATCAATGTCTGGAAACCAAACCTTGGTTCTGAGTAGGGATTTGGTTTTGACAATGCCCTGATGTCCTTCATGGGCTAGCTGTAACACTCTATCTTGTAGGGCCGTGGGAATTACTATTCTAGTGCCCCGCAGTACAATGTCTGATGCATGTGATGTTGTTAGTTCACTGCTAACTTGTCTGAACTGCTTTACTATGTCAGCATGTCGTGACTTGTCACTCTGGTGCCATGTGTTGTGTCTGATGTGAGCACTAATCTCTTGAAGGATTGGGTCAGCGAGTGTCTCTCTCTTGATCTCCGTGAGTGTCATGGCTTTAGGTGTTGCATGACTTGCAATGAAGTTCACATACTCCTCTGCTACCTTTGCTGCACATGTACTGTCAGCTGTCTGAGACAAGATAGGATGACGAGACATATAGGGTACATCCCAAGGGTACATTCTCATTTCCTCGCTCCTCGATCCTCGCTTGAACCGGAAGTTGTTCTGCGCCGCCATATTGACGGCCGTCCCAAAGCTCTTATTTAGCTCTGAGGATCGAGGATGGAGGAAGGAGGAGGGATCTCTGAGGAGCCATGAGCGAGGACCCACGAGAACAGACTTACAGGAAGTCTTTTAATGGCCGACACGCCCCCTCATTGTTCATCTGTTATGTGATTGGACGCTGCAGCCGATCGGACTGATGAGATTTTTTTTCAACATGTAAACAGTGAAGACGGATCACAGATTAAACTCAAGCTTTATATTTGATTCGTTTTCTGATTCAACATCTGGTTTAAATAAATGTTCAGTGTAGACTGAACAACAAAAGGACCACAAACAACTTTCTTCATTTATTAGAAAGATTTGTGTTTTCATGATCTGAACTTTTATTATGGAAACAATTAAAGTCAGAGAGAGCTGGAGAGACGAAACACTTTTTACATCATTTATCATCATTTCATTCAGTCATGTGAGGCTGTTCATTCCTGATTGTCGGGTTTGATGAGTTTTATCATTTAAGAGAAACAATAATCATATTCTGGGTTATTTAATATCGACGTCACAATCTGAATTTCAAAACGTACAGACGCAAATAATTCATAAATAAGACGATCGCATTCCGCCGGTAGAAATGGATCCTGCGCTTATAAACAGAACACAGGACACAGTTTGTTAACAGACTACAGAGAGAAACACCTCTACAGTGGTGATTACTGTGTCTTTATTAGTTATTAGTATTATTAGTTACTATTATTAAGTACAGTGATCATGTGAACAGACACAAACTTCTCAAAAGTCTCTCCAGCTTAAAGCCGACTGACAGCTGATCCAGCTGTGATCAGCTGATCCTCCGTCATCAGAAACAGACGTCGCTTCACGTGACGCAACTGAGGAAAGGACGTCTCATGACTCTTAAAACATATTTCCTCGTTCCTCTCTCCTCGCATGGTTTCCTCCATGCATCCCTGGTGGGAGGGACTAAGATGCAAGGAAAGGACCCAAGTGAGGGAAACGGGGATGCAATTAAGAGACTTGGGATGTACCCATAGTCAGCTGGGTTGTCGGCTCCCTTTCGGTATTCCACCTTGAAGTTGTAGGGCTGAATCCTCAGTCCCCATCTCTCAATCCTGGCGGGTGGTTTTGACCTGGGATTGTTCCATATGATTTCCAGTGCTTTGTGATCTGTCACTAGAGTTAAAGGATGACCATAGATGTACAGGTGGAAATGCTCACAGCTCCACACAATGGCCAGCGCCTCCTATTCTGTTTGGGAGTATCTCCTCTCCACATCGCTGAGAGACCGACTAGCATATGCTAGCACGTACTTCACCCCTTTTTCATCTTTTTGGCAGAGGATTGCACCCAGTCCAACAGGGCTAGCATCCACAATCAGTTCTGTCTCTCTACCTGGGTAAAAGTATGACATAGTAGTGTCACTGGTTAGGCTGTCTTTCAGTGTCTGTAATGCAACTTGCTGTTCTGGGCCCCATACCCAGGGTGTGTCTTTTCTGGTGAGCTTGCGCAGTGGTTCTGAAATGGAGGAGAAGTCTTTGATACATCTGGAGCAATAGTTGGCCATGCCCAGCAGACTCCTGATTTCACCTGGATTCTGGGGGTCTGCAGCTTGCTGAACTGCAATGACTTTCTTGGGATCAGCTGAGACACCCTCTGCAGAGAAGATGAAACCAAAGAACTCGAGCCTGGACTTGTTGAACTCACATTTGTCACGATTGAGTGTGAGACCGCTTTCCCTGAGTCTCTGGAACAGTGCTCGGAGGTTGTTGTCATGTTCAGTCTGGGAGGCACCGTAGACGATGATGTCATTGCTGAGGTTTTTCACACCAGAGAGACATTGCAGTGTTTGGCATATGGCATTTTGAAATACCTCAGCAGCAGACGATATGCCAAAACTCAGTCTCTTGTAGCGCCTCAATCCAAGGTGAGTGGTGAAGGTAGTGATGTATCTGCTGTCTGGATGAAGCTCTAGCTGGTGGTATCCAGCTCTCAAATACAGTTTGGAAAACACAGTTGCTCCATTCAACTCATGTATCACATCGTCCATGGTGGGAGTGATGTGGCGTTCCCTCTCTATAGCCGTGTTAGCTTGGCGCATGTCAACACAAAGTCTTACTTTGTCAGGGTCTTTAGGCTTGGGAGGAGCGACAATAGGGGAGACCCATGGTGTCGGGCCAGTGACCTCCTCAATGATGTCATCTGCCTCCAGTTTCTGAAGCTCATCCTCAACCTTCTGGCGGATGTGGTTGGCATGTAGGCTTAATGTCAGGATTTATGTGAAGTGTAATGGGAAAATATGTCATAGTCTCATGTGAAGGTTTAAAGAATGTAAGTCCTAAAAGTGCAGACACCAAACTGTAGGTTCAGTAGATGACTTTAATTAGTTTAGTATCCAGGTGTCTTGTTATCTGTTATCATTGTGCACTGTTTCTTTGTTCTTCGTAAGACAGACACAGAGAGGCTTTGATTAACAGAGATCCTCTGTTTGAAATACTTTTAACTTCCTTTGTGACGCGTTATCTGAAGTTGTAAAGGCGTAAACCTTTGCATGCAGATATGATGTGTGAGGGTAAAGAATGTCTATCCTGTCTCTGCAATGGTCATTTTGACAATGTCACAGTGGCTTCAAAGGAAGCATCTGTTGTGAGTTTAAACTGTTTATTGTAAGGCAAACGGTGAACAAAGGGATTTGCAAACATGAGATAAAGCATCTTCCTGACTGTCTTAAATGAAGTATACTAAGGCTCGAAGGATGACCTGCCTTTTATTGTGTTCTTTGTGTATTCTTGTTAGCTAAGCAGATAACAGGAAGCTGTCTGAGTATAAATGTCCATGCATTGTGACTGTTAGGCAGAGCACTCTTACAGATCACTGCAATGTGTCTGTGAGACTGTTCTCTTTGCTTGCAAGCAAATAAATTGACTTTACAAACCTTGATCGTTCATCAAAACTGTTTACTTTATATTGATAGAAAACCTCCACTTTCTTCTCCCGACTAGTCATAAGAAATATTCCACAACAGAAGCTTTACCTGAACGTCTTTCAGTTTTCCGATCCCTTCAAACAATACAGGATGACTCTCCACTAGCTCATCTGCGACTGTGCAGCTCTGTGGTGTGGATGATACTGCTGTGACTATTTTGATCAGTCCCAGTGCTTTGGAAGTTTTGTAACTGAGAATATTGAATCCGTCCCCTTTAATTACAAAGAATGTGCACCATGTCCTTTTCTGTCCTTTTTCCACGCTGCACTTGAAAACATCACTGACAGGCAATGGAACCTTGGAGCGGAAGGGGTAGATCTTGGTGCTGGTGGGGCTTAGTTGTGGACGTGGAATCAATTTCTCGAAACTTGTTTCAAAGACAGTTTGCTGTGGCTCCTGAATCAATTAAAACTAGCATACTACTGCCATTTAGCTTGATGTGAGTCTGTGGCAGCTCAGAGGTCTTGTCAGCATCAACTGCAAAAACATAAGCATCATCACTGCTGGAAGAGTTGTGCTCTTTTTCCTCACCTGGCGTCTTTGTTATGTGATGGACTTTTTTAGGGCGTTGGTTAGCCTTGTACTGCGTTCGTTTTGTATCACCGTCTTGGGCTTTAGAACGACATTGCTTTGCAAAATGGTTTAGTTTACCACAGGCTCTGCATTGTTTGTTTCTAGCAGGGCATTCACCATCATGAGGATATCTACTTCCACAGTTCCTGCAGCTGTTGTCAGAACGTCTTCTTTCCGACCATCTGCTGTTTGGATGCGTCTGCGTAGTCTTTTGATCCAACCAGTTGACTGTAGCTGTTGAGCCTCTTTCTATGCCAGTCGCTTGCATTTCAGACAGTTCCAGTGTTGTTCCATGATCAAGAAGCTCATCTAGGCTAAGGTCAGGCTCCCTTAGCGCTTTCCTGCGTAGCCTGGATGATGTACAGCTTTGTATGATTTGCGTTTTAATCTCTGCCTCGACACTTGCAAATTCACAGTTCTTAGCTAACATCCTCAGCCTAGTGTGATAACTGTCCAAATTTTCTCCTGGTTCCTGTCCAGTTTTTCTGAAGATATACACTTGATACTGTACGTTTTTCTTAGGAGAGAAATATCCAGATAACTTCTGCTTTGTGTCTGCATATTCGTCATCTTCTGCTGCTAATGTGTCGTAAATATCATGCACTCGTTCTCCTGCTATATGTAGCAATAACGCTTTGAGCCTAGCATCTCCGCCAATGTTCATTGCAGTGGTGTAATTTTCAAACCTTTGCACCCATTTATTCCAGCGAGATCCGACAGAGACAGGGTCAGTTTCGGTGTCGAAAGGTGGGAGAGCAGCGGTGTTTCCTGCCATTCTTGCTGCGGTGTGCCGACTACCATCCACGTGTCTGTGTTAGCTTAGCTAGCTTGGCCTAGCCGCACTCATCCGCATGTCCGTCGTTCTCCCCTCATTTTTTTTCTCTTCGAGTCCTTCCGTTTACTCCTCGTCGCCAATGTAATGTTTCTGTATTGTAATTATGACCCAGACGAACAACGACTTGATGCACTGCAACAGGCTTTTATTCCGAGCTTCGTATACACGCTGTTCATGCGGTCTTGCTGACTGACCGTGTATATCTTGTTCCGCCCACAAGGTGGCGTGGTTCTACTGTGAATATCACAGGTATTTCACAGCTTTATCTCCACGTTAAGGCTGCAGGCACACAGGTGTTTTTGATTGAGCTAATTAGTGAAGTTGATAAACACAGACACACATGACTTGGAGATATTCAGGGCAAGATCGTTAGACCTGTCTGTCCCCCTCACTCCATCAAACTGTCTGTCTCCCTCCCTCTCTCTCTGTCTCTGTCTCTCGCTCTCCTCTATCTTTATGTCTGTGTCTCTTTCACTCTGTGTCTCTCTCTCATACAGTCATTCAGGTCTTAGAGATTTTTAGAGGACTTTTCCCCTCCCCCGTTTCAAAATAAAAGCCCCACAGATTTTGTAAAAATCTTAATCAGCAAATAACTATAGCTGTCAAATAAATGTAGTGGACTAAAAAGTACAATATTTGCCTGTAAAGTATATGGAACATACAATAAAAGTAGGCAGAATCAAAGTACAAATACCTTCAAATCGATTTTTATTTTCTAATGTTCAATATTTCATGTGTAATTTCCATGAAATCTTCACCATCTGAGGACAAAACGTTGTACATCAATACAGTATTTAGGTAAATGTAGTTACATTCCACCACAGCTTGTTCAACATAAGGCAGCTCCAATGATCGAACTATCAGGATCCATCAGCTACGGTATTAAATCATTAATTAACAATCTACAGCCAGTGAGATGAAACATTGAAACACCTCTCACATGGTATAACACTCGTAGAATAACTATTCTTCACTATGACTACTTTTACTCTCGAGGTCAGTGAGACACATCTGCAGCCTTGATGAACAGAATATACGTAAAGCTTTAGACCTCAGTGTGAATCTGGTATTCTTACATCATCACCTCCCAACGCTTTATTGTTAGAATACAAACATGAGATCAAAAAAGGGCATTTCGTTGCTCACTTCCCTTTGAGCCCTGATCCTCACTGTTCATTCACTTTTCCTTACTATTGCTGAGGCAGATTCTTTCACAGCACCATGTAGCACACCATCTACAATTTGTGTTTGTGTGCCACCTCTAAAACCCAAAACAATTTCATCAAGTTGATGCGATTACAAGAAATAAAAAATATAAAATAAATGAAACGTAGACAAAAAAGAAAAGTTGTCTATTGTACTGATGACAAAATGACTGACTCACCAATACAGAGAGGCTCTCAGCCTAAACATCACTGTTCACAATCTACTCAGATTACTGAAGTAAATACATTCTAAAAACAAAAGAAAAATCAAATTGGTCAAACATTTGCAGGAACAATGAACTCAAGAACTGAATTGTCTCCCGTGTATTTTGCAAATACAAGGCTACTTGTCTGTATGCAATCTTTTATGCCTTGCCAATTGATGGCAATCACAGTATCTCTTCCCGCAGGTCTTTCAGAGGTACGGCTCCTCCCGTGTGGGCTCTTGTCATGTGAACCAACATGTCACCTCTGTGTCTGAACTCTTGTCCACATGTTTTGCAAGAATACGGCTTCTCACCTGTGTGTGTTCTCATGTGAACCAACATGGTACATCTTTGTCTGAAATCTTTTCCACATGTTTTGCAAGAATACGGCTTCTCACCTGTGTGTGTTCTCATGTGTTCTATCAGGTGACTACTTTGTCCAAAATCTTTTCCACATGTTTTGCAAGAATACGGCTTCTCACCTGTGTGTGTTCTCATGTGAACCAACATGGTACTTCTTCGTCTGAAATCTTTTCCACATGTTTTGCAAGAATACTGCTTCTCACCTGTGTGTGTTCTCATGTGAACCAACATGTCACTTCTTCGTATGAAATCATTTCCACATGTTTTGCAAGAATACTGCTTCTCACCTGTGTGTGTTCTCATGTGAGCCAACATGACACCGCTTTGTCTGAACTCTTTTCCACATGTTTTGCAAGAATACGGCTTCTCACCTGTGTGTGTTCTCATGTGAACCAACATGGCACCTCTTTGTCTGAAATCATTTCCACATGTTTTGCAAGAATACGGCTTCTCACCTGTGTGTGTTCTCATGTGAACCAACATGGCACCTCTTTGTCTGAAATCTTTGCCACATGTTTTGCAAGAATACGGCTTCTCATCTGTGTGTGTTCTCATGTGTTCTATCAAGTTACTACTACGTCCAAAATCTTTTCCACATGTTTTGCAAGAATACGGCTTCTCACCTGTGTGTGTTCTCATGTGAACCAACATGGTACTTCTTCGTCTGAAATCTTTTCCACATGTTTTGCAAGAATACGGCTTCTCACCTGTGTGTGTTCTCATGTGAACCAACATGTCACTTCTTCGTATGAAATCATTTCCACATGTTTTGCAAGAATACAGCTTGTCACTTGTGTGGATTTTTTGATGAGCCTTCAATGAGGATATCTTACTGAATCTTTTCTCACAGAAGCTGCAACAATGTGACTTCTCATCTGAGTGGGTTCTCAGGTGTTTGTCGAAATGCGACCTGAACTTGAAAGCTTCTCCACACGTGTCACATTGGAAAAGTGCTTTACCTGTTTGAGGATCACTGCAAGTCTTTGACAAGTTGTTAATATCGTTACAGTGACTTCTGCTTTTCTGTTGTCTTTTCTTTGGTTCTGGCTCTGAATCGCTAGTTGATTCTGAGTCTTCATGCTCGCTTCCTTTCTGATCTTGGCTCTCAGCTACATGAGAGTTGTTGGAGAGGAGCTGGGGGTCTCTTGTTGGTTCTGGTTCAGTGTGGTTACTTTCCTCATTAGGAGTCAACATGAAGGTCTCAGTCTCCTGCTTCAGCTCAAGCTGCTCTCCCTCCTGACTGGTGCAGAGTTCCTCCTGTTCCTCTTTGATCTGTGGAGGATCTGGGTCCTCTTGGTCCAGACTGGAGTTCCTCTCCTGAATACAGAGCTGCTGGTCGGAGAGAACCTCCTCCTCCTTACAGACATGTTGCTGTGGGAGCTCTGGAGGGACAGAGAGCAACATCAATAGGATACGACTGTGATGTTGAAGGAAAAATGCAAACAGTGCATTCACATGAAACCAGGCATACAGCACACCAGATATCATGACAGTGGACGAGGACAGGACGGTAAAATTAGGTGAACCCGGAAGAGAATACCGGGATCAGTATTGGAATAAATAGAATTTGCAACCGAATGTTACGTAGCTCCCTCACACTGGAGATAGTTGCTTAAGTTTGCAATCGATTATTAAGATAAAGCACATGTTTTAGCTATATAACGCTACAGTCTGTGAATAATTAAATAAAACAATAGTCACTAAATAGTTAGACCAAATATATATTATTCCATTATGACAAAAAGAGAAAACATTTTTTTAAACTTTGGACGACAAGTGTACCGTTTCCAGTATTTTCTGTCTGCCTCACCTGATGTTACCAACCTGTTCTCATCTAACAAGACCTGGGCCCCGTTCCTCGTTCGTGGCTAACTTAGTTAGCCGGACACTTTTCAGGATAAGATGACGTAGATCAGGCTTTTCGGTTCCACGAAGCAAGTTCGGCAAAATCACCATGGCAACACATCCATAAGCTTGAACCTGCTCCGGGGCAGGCTAAGTGAGGGTAGCTGGATAAGCTGGTCACTCCCCCGGAAGAAATGGCAGCTCCTGTCATTTACGGTAGTCTAATGCGCTTGTGCATATACTGGGGGTTATACGGGAGTTCCAGAAATGCATGTAAAGTGAGACACATGGTGATCCATTAAAACCAGCTGAGCAAACTAAGAAGCCTCTATTGCATTAATGTACAGCTCCCTTCCTCAGAGATCCACTGATGAAGGAGCGATATTAGTTAGATTAGTGTTTTATAGGGAGAGAGTTCTTCCACATCGCCAAGATCCGTTATCACATCATGATGACTTCCTATACGAGCGCTATCCATTCTGCCGACAAGGAATCATTTATTTACAGACCTTCTGGAGCCATACATTGAACACCACACGCTGCAGCCGAGCACTGACTGTCTCACACACTGGATGCAGCCTTGAGCTGTTCTGCGAGTGGTACATTTTTGTACAATGTCGGCGATGCGGAGAACATCGGGAAAGCCGCTGCATGCCGTGCTGTTCGTAAAGTTTATTTAGCGCTTAATGAACTGATGGATGTGTTCAATACATTACCATGGCACATATTGACTCACCATTCTGAATAATGCGTTTGTGCTTATAGTGTTTACTTGCTCCCATGTCCTCTTGATGGCTGCGTTGCATACATGGGGTTAAAAGCACTCATAATTATATGACAGTGTTATTAGTACACCAGCATATCATTGTTGTAGAAAATGATTAAGGTGGACTCATGATAAGAATAGAGAGAATCACACTATTTCTTTTCACTGCTTCAATTGATTGAATTTCTGATCATGAATAATACACACACACTGATCCGCCCATACAGAGATTCACACACACAGATTCAAACTCCTAGTTCTATATGGTAATCTACACAGACATGTATATACACATATATATAGTAGGCTACATGATACATACGCGCATACAGTACATATATCCTCATATTAATGAGTATCAATTAGATACTCTTTGGGCTTGTTTTATCTACTTATTCTGAAAGAGTTGAGATAATTATTTCCGCTATATCTCATTGGATGATAAGAATCATCCAATGAGCCATTAAGCCTACTGCCAGCAGTCACATTTAAAGACATATAATCTGATTGATTGGGGTGATGAGGCATTACAATTAGCCGATACATTTCCCAACACTTACGCATTTAAGTTGTCTGTGATATTTTGCCGTGCTTCTTGTCTCGCCCTCGCAGCGGTGGCAGTGTTAGATTTAGCCGTGATTATGGTCTTGAATTCCTCATATGCGTTCATGATCATCTCCTGCTCGTCAGCAGAGTAAAAAGAGGCTCTTTCTTTAAGTTTATTTAACATTGTACTGTTAGAAAATCATGGTTTCGGTGATCGACGCTTCCCCCTTTTGACGTAGGACGGGCACGCGCAATTATCCTGATCGTCTGGGTCGAATTAACGAGACTGTTTGAGAGGATCAGCCTTGGAGAAACCGACATAATCATCTCGTTAATTTAGGCTGCTAATAGGACATTTGATCGACCTTGCTGAACCACGTACGAGGAATGGGGCCCTGGTTTGCTGTCTACCATCTGCCTGAATCCACGTGAATGCAGCATTGATTAATACCAGCACACATTTAAACAATTTTAATTAAGTGGCATTTCTCTGTTTAGTGGTATTACAATGATGACGTTGTACTCACCTATCCTGTGTAACTTTATTACAGGTTTCCAAGCGATATCCAACAGTCTGCGCTGACGGTCCATCTCTTCCTCGTACTCGAAGATAGTTTTTTCAAAAACTCTGAATATTTCTTCAGCAGCAGCAGATAGTCGCTCGTTGACAAACTCTCTCAAATACTCAACTGAAGACATTGTTGTGTAAAAACAAATGAAATATGCATCTGCGCGAATACAACACTGTCGGCTATCCCTGCATGTACATACAGGTAAGGCGTGTGTTGTGTTTACTTCCGCTGAGTTCGGTTAGAACGGAGTTCTCCTTCTTCTCTCGGTTTGAATGGCAGATATCAAACTGATAGCACGTGCATACCGCCGCCTACTGCACTGGAGTTTGAAACGCCATATTTGTTGGAATGCTGATTCAGCGTTTTTTGGCAGGTATCTCCTTCCACATTTCTTAAGCTACAGAAACCGTTCAACTATCAAAATGTTCAGCTCTTTAAGGACATGCCGGCTACGACGTTTTATGTTTTTAACCTTTAAGCTTTTTGAAAAAATGTTTTGAATGGAGAACATTTTCAAATCCTCCTCAACTTCTTCAACTTTCAAATCCTTCTTCTTCCTCATACGTTCAGCTACAGACACCATTTCAACTTTAAAATGTTGAGAAAACCATGAGCTATTATTGTATGTTATAAGCTTTCTGATATGTTTTATACTTTTTGAACTGTCATATTTAAACTTTTATGATTTTTTTCAGTCCTTTTCTGACTTTATAATGGGTGTGTATTGCACAGCTCAGAGTGTGATGTCACTGCTAGAGTGAAGAGCAGCTTGAGATTCTTGTGAAAAAAGATATTTGTCTTTTGCCACTGACTCCACAATTTTCACTCTTCATGCATTATTTTTCAGTAAAAAGTTAGCTAATCGTGTGCTGGTCTAGAAGAATGAGAGTGGAATCCAACAGATTTACACATTTGGAAAAACAGCTTTTAATTGAGAGGAAAACCAACTATCTGCTCCATAGAGACCAATGCTAAATCTTACTTCAAGAACATCTTCCACAAAACACGGTACCCCGTTTCTAGATTGCCAGTGAAGCCAGATTTTTTACACTACAGACACAATTTTCACATGATCAGTTCTTCAAGTCATCCTTCCTCTCCAGCTTTAATATCGGAGCAATAGGAGCTACGCTTATGGGGGTTTTGAGGATTTGTTTGACAGGTGTTGTAATGTTTCTGTATTGTAATTATGACCCAGACGAACAACGACTTGATGCACTGCAACAGGCTTTTATTCCGAGCTTCGTATACACGCTGTTCATGTGATCTTGCTGACTGACCGTGTATATCTTGTTCCGCCCACAAGGTGGCGTGGTTCTACTGTGAACATCACATTGCCCTTTTTTTATTTTTAAAGAAATACCTAAAACTTGACATTCTTAAACTAGGCTTGCTCTTACATATTACTCAAACTTCAACAACTCTATTTACTGTACTGAACATTGTACTCATCTAGGGGTATGGCAGCTCTGTATTAACTCTATCCCTTAAAACATAAATTTTACACTCTGTCTTATAGAAATGTTTAACAAACACTTAACTTCTCAAACTTGGCTAAATCAGTACCTTTTTAAGTTCACAACAGATAAAATTAGTGTCCATGTCCCTGAGCATATTTATTGTATGCAGCCAAGAGATTGTCCACGTTTAACAGTCCATAATCTACCTATAGTCCTGTAGGTAGGCGGGAGGACGTCTGTTGTGCCTTGAGGGGTATCTCGGTGTTGTTGAGGTATTTGAGGCATCACTGTAATCACAATCCTCATCATCGGGATCTGGTGAGATGTCCATTACTTCTGGAGTGATCTTCTTGAAGAATGAAGAATTCCTGACAATGAAGTGTCCACTTCTGGCTGCTGTGATCATGGAGCCTTTGACTTTGGTCACCGTGTATGGCTTACTGTTATACGGTGCAGTGAGCTTGTTGTGCTTGGGCTGACGATGAAGCACAGCGTCACCTGGAGTGAGAGTGTGTGGTGTAGCATTACGATGAGAGTCTGCATGAGATTTCATCTTGGCTTTAGCCTTGTTGTCCCTTGCTCTCACTTCAGAGTCTGAACAGTTCCTTGCAGTGTGAGCGATTGAAGGAATCTTTGTGTACATTTTACGTTGGAACAACAGTTCAGCAGGTGAGCTTTCTGTTGTGCTGTGAGGTGTGGATCGATACTCACGTAGAAAGATGTTCAGTCGTTGTTTCCAGGGAATGCCTTGTGTTTCGGCCACACGAATAGCTTTGCCTAGGGTGCGCATGAATCTTTCAGCTGTAGCATTAGCTTGAGGCCACAGCGGTGTGATCCGGCGGTGGTGGAATCCTAGATGCTCTGCAAACTGGGAGAACTGGTCACTGTTGAATGGGGGACCATTATCAGTTTTCACAACTCTGGGGATCCCAAACATGGAGAAAACTTTGTCCATGACCGGAATAACTGTGTTAGCCGAGGTTGACCTTATGCTCTCTACAACTGGGTAGCGTGTGTAATCATCCGTGATGACAAGCAAGTACTCTCCAGTTGGAAGTGGTCCATAGAAGTCTGCACTAACACTATGCCAAGGAGCTTCTGGCAGAACGGACATTTTTAGTGGCTCAGTATGTGCAACTGGCGTGTTTGCTTGACATGCAAGACAACTGCGTACTACTGCTTCTGCTTTGCGATCAATGTCTGGAAACCAAACCTTGGTTCTGAGTAGGGATTTGGTTTTGACAATGCCCTGATGTCCTTCATGGGCTAGCTGTAACACTCTATCTTGTAGGGCCGTGGGAATTACTATTCTAGTGCCCCGCAGTACAATGTCTGATGCATGTGATGTTGTTAGTTCACTGCTAACTTGTCTGAACTGCTTTACTATGTCAGCATGTCGTGACTTGTCACTCTGGTGCCATGTGTTGTGTCTGATGTGAGCACTAATCTCTTGAAGGATTGGGTCAGCGAGTGTCTCTCTCTTGATCTCCGTGAGTGTCATGGCTTTAGGTGTTGCATGACTTGCAATGAAGTTCACATACTCCTCTGCTACCTTTGCTGCACATGTACTGTCAGCTGTCTGAGACAAGATAGGATGACGAGACATATAGGGTACATCCCAAGTCTCTTAATTCTCATTTCCTCGCTCCTCGATCCTCGCTTGAACCGGAAGTTGTTCTGCGCCGCCATATTGACGGCCGTCCCAAAGCTCTTATTTAGCTCTGAGGATCGAGGATGGAGGAAGGAGGAGGGATCTCTGAGGAGCCATGAGCGAGGACCCACGAGAACAGACTTACAGGAAGTCTTTTAATGGCCGACACGCCCCCTCATTGTTCATCTGTTATGTGATTGGACGCTGCAGCCGATCGGACTGATGAGATTTTTTTTCAACATGTAAACAGTGAAGACGGATCACAGATTAAACTCAAGCTTTATATTTGATTCGTTTTCTGATTCAACATCTGGTTTAAATAAATGTTCATTGTAGACTGAACAACAAAAGGACCACAAACAACTTTCTTCATTTATTAGAAAGATTTGTGTTTTCATGATCTGAACTTTTATTATGGAAACAATTAAAGTCAGAGAGAGCTGGAGAGACGAAACACTTTTTACATCATTTATCATCATTTCATTCAGTCATGTGAGGCTGTTCATTCCTGATTGTCGGGTTTGATGAGTTTTATCATTTAAGAGAAACAATAATCATATTCTGGGTTATTTAATATCGACGTCACAATCTGAATTTCAAAACGTACAGACGCAAATAATTCATAAATAAGACGATCGCATTCCGCCGGTAGAAATGGATCCTGCGCTTATAAACAGAACATAGGACACAGTTTGTTAACAGACTACAGAGAGAAACACCTCTACAGTGGTGATTACTGTGTGTCTTTATTAGTTATTAGTATTATTAGTTACTATTATTAAGTACAGTGATCATGTGAACAGACACAAACTTCTCAAAAGTCTCTCCAGCTTAAAGCCGACTGACAGCTGATCCAGCTGTGATCAGCTGATCCTCCGTCATCAGAAACAGACGTCGCTTCACGTGACGCAACTGAGGAAAGGACGTCTCATGACTCTTAAAACATATTTCCTCGTTCCTCTCTCCTCGCATGGTTTCCTCCATGCATCCCTGGTGGGAGGGACTAAGATGCAAGGAAAGGACCCAAGTGAGGGAAACGGGGATGCAATTAAGAGACTTGGGATGTACCCATAGTCAGCTGGGTTGTCGGCTCCCTTTCGGTATTCCACCTTGAAGTTGTAGGGCTGAATCCTCAGTCCCCATCTCTCAATCCTGGCGGGTGGTTTTGACCTGGGATTGTTCCATATGATTTCCAGTGCTTTGTGATCTGTCACTAGAGTTAAAGGATGACCATAGATGTACAGGTGGAAATGCTCACAGCTCCACACAATGGCCAGCGCCTCCTATTCTGTTTGGGAGTATCTCCTCTCCACATCGCTGAGAGACCGACTAGCATATGCTAGCACGTACTTCACCCCTTTTTCATCTTTTTGGCAGAGGATTGCACCCAGTCCAACAGGGCTAGCATCCACAATCAGTTCTGTCTCTCTACCTGGGTAAAAGTATGACATAGTAGTGTCACTGGTTAGGCTGTCTTTCAGTGTCTGTAATGCAACTTGCTGTTCTGGGCCCCATACCCAGGGTGTGTCTTTTCTGGTGAGCTTGCGCAGTGGTTCTGAAATGGAGGAGAAGTCTTTGATACATCTGGAGCAATAGTTGGCCATGCCCAGCAGACTCCTGATTTCACCTGGATTCTGGGGGTCTGCAGCTTGCTGAACTGCAATGACTTTCTTGGGATCAGCTGAGACACCCTCTGCAGAGAAGATGAAACCAAAGAACTCGAGCCTGGACTTGTTGAACTCACATTTGTCACGATTGAGTGTGAGACCGCTTTCCCTGAGTCTCTGGAACAGTGCTCGGAGGTTGTTGTCATGTTCAGTCTGGGAGGCACCGTAGACGATGATGTCATTGCTGAGGTTTTTCACACCAGAGAGACATTGCAGTGTTTGGCATATGGCATTTTGAAATACCTCAGCAGCAGACGATATGCCAAAACTCAGTCTCTTGTAGCGCCTCAATCCAAGGTGAGTGGTGAAGGTAGTGATGTATCTGCTGTCTGGATGAAGCTCTAGCTGGTGGTATCCAGCTCTCAAATACAGTTTGGAAAACACAGTTGCTCCATTCAACTCATGTATCACATCGTCCATGGTGGGAGTGATGTGGCGTTCCCTCTCTATAGCCGTGTTAGCTTGGCGCATGTCAACACAAAGTCTTACTTTGTCAGGGTCTTTAGGCTTGGGAGGAGCGACAATAGGGGAGACCCATGGTGTCGGGCCAGTGACCTCCTCAATGATGTCATCTGCCTCCAGTTTCTGAAGCTCATCCTCAACCTTCTGGCGGATGTGGTTGGCATGTAGGCTTAATGTCAGGATTTATGTGAAGTGTAATGGGAAAATATGTCATAGTCTCATGTGAAGGTTTAAAGAATGTAAGTCCTAAAAGTGCAGACACCAAACTGTAGGTTCAGTAGATGACTTTAATTAGTTTAGTATCCAGGTGTCTTGTTATCTGTTATCATTGTGCACTGTTTCTTTGTTCTTCGTAAGACAGACACAGAGAGGCTTTGATTAACAGAGATCCTCTGTTTGAAATACTTTTAACTTCCTTTGTGACGCGTTATCTGAAGTTGTAAAGGCGTAAACCTTTGCATGCAGATATGATGTGTGAGGGTAAAGAATGTCTATCCTGTCTCTGCAATGGTCATTTTGACAATGTCACAGTGGCTTCAAAGGAAGCATCTGTTGTGAGTTTAAACTGTTTATTGTAAGGCAAACGGTGAACAAAGGGATTTGCAAACATGAGATAAAGCATCTTCCTGACTGTCTTAAATGAAGTATACTAAGGCTCGAAGGATGACCTGCCTTTTATTGTGTTCTTTGTGTATTCTTGTTAGCTAAGCAGATAACAGGAAGCTGTCTGAGTATAAATGTCCATGCATTGTGACTGTTAGGCAGAGCACTCTTACAGATCACTGCAATGTGTCTGTGAGACTGTTCTCTTTGCTTGCAAGCAAATAAATTGACTTTACAAACCTTGATCGTTCATCAAAACTGTTTACTTTATATTGATAGAAAACCTCCACTTTCTTCTCCCGACTAGTCATAAGAAATATTCCACAACAGAAGCTTTACCTGAACGTCTTTCAGTTTTCCGATCCCTTGAAACAATACAGGATGACTCTCCACTAGCTCATCTGCGACTGTGCAGCTCTGTGGTGTGGATGATACTGCTGTGACTATTTTGATCAGTCCCAGTGCTTTGGAAGTTTTGTAACTGAGAATATTGAATCCGTCCCCTTTAATTACAAAGAATGTGCACCATGTCCTTTTCTGTCCTTTTTCCACGCTGCACTTGAAAACATCACTGACAGGCAATGGAACCTTGGAGCGGAAGGGGTAGATCTTGGTGCTGGTGGGGCTTAGTTGTGGACGTGGAATCAATTTCTCTAAACTTGTTTCAAAGACAGTTTGCTGTGGCTCCTGAATCAATTAAAACTAGCATACTACTGCCATTTAGCTTGATGTGAGTCTGTGGCAGCTCAGAGGTCTTGTCAGCATCAACTGCAAAAACATAAGCATCATCACTGCTGGAAGAGTTGTGCTCTTTTTCCTCACCTGGCGTCTTTGTTATGTGATGGACTTTTTTAGGGCGTTGCTTAGCCTTGTACTGCGTTCGTTTTGTATCACCGTCTTGGGCTTTAGAACGACATTGCTTTGCAAAATGGTTTAGTTTACCACAGGCTCTGCATTGTTTGTTTCTAGCAGGGCATTCACCATCATGAGGATATCTACTTCCACAGTTCCTGCAGCTGTTGTCAGAACGTCTTCTTTCCGACCATCTGCTGTTTGGATGCGTCTGCGTAGTCTTTTGATCCAACCAGTTGACTGTAGCTGTTGAGCCTCTTTCTATGCCAGTCGCTTGCATTTCAGACAGTTCCAGTGTTGTTCCATGATCAAGAAGCTCATCTAGGCTAAGGTCAGGCTCCCTTAGCGCTTTCCTGCGTAGCCTGGATGATGTACAGCTTTGTATGATTTGCGTTTTAATCTCTGCCTCGACACTTGCAAATTCACAGTTCTTAGCTAACATCCTCAGCCTAGTGTGATAACTGTCCAAATTTTCTCCTGGTTCCTGTACAGTTTTTCTGAAGATATACACTTGATACTGTACATTTTTCTTAGGAGAGAAATATCCAGATAACTTCTGCTTTGTGTCTGCATATTCGTCATCTTCTGCTGCTAATGTGTCGTAAATATCATGCACTCGTTCTCCTGCTATATGTAGCAATAACGCTTTGAGCCTAGCATCTCCGCCAATGTTCATTGCAGTGGTGTAATTTTCAAACCTTTGCACCCATTTATTCCAGCGAGATCCGACAGAGACAGGGTCAGTTTCGGTGTCGAAAGGTGGGAGAGCAGCGGTGTTTCCTGCCATTCTTGCTGCGGTGTGCCGACTACCATCCACGTGTCTGTGTTAGCTTAGCTAGCTTGGCCTAGCCGCACTCATCCGCATGTCCGTCGTTCTCCCCTCATTTTTTTTCTCTTTGAGTCCTTCCGTTTACTCCTCGTCGCCAATGTAATGTTTCTGTATTCTAATTATGACCCAGACGAACAACGACTTGATGCACTGCAACAGGCTTTTATTCCGAGCTTCGTATACACGCTGTTCATGCGGTCTTGCTGACTGACCGTGTATATCTTGTTCTGCCCACAAGGTGGCGTGGTTCTACTGTGAATATCACAGGTATTTCACAGCTTTATCTCCACGTTAAGGCTGCAGGCACACAGGTATTTTTGATTGAGCTAATTAGTGAAGTTGATAAACACAGACACACATGACTTGGAGATATTCAGGGCAAGATCGTTAGACCTGTCTGTCCCCCTCACTCCATCAAACTGTCTGTCTCCCTCCCTCTCTCTCTTACTCTGTCTCTGTCTCTCGCTCTCCTCTATCTTTATGTCTGTGTCTCTTTCACTCTGTGTCTCTCTCTCATACAGTCATTCAGGTCTTAGAGATTTTTAGAGGACTTTTCCCCTCCCCCGTTTCAAAATAAAAGCCCCACAGATTTTGTAAAAATCTTAATCAGCAAATAACTATAGCTGTCAAATAAATGTAGTGGACTAAAAAGTACAATATTTGCCTGTAAAGTATATGGAACATACAATGAAAGTAGGCAGAATCAAAGTACAAATACCTTCAAATCGATTTTTATTTTCTAATGTTCAATATTTCATGTGTAATTTCCATGAAATCTTCACCATCTGAGGACAAAACGTTGTACATCAATACAGTATTTAGGTAAATGTAGTTACATTCCACCACAGCTTGTTCAACATAAGGCAGCTCCAATGATCGAACTATCAGGATCCATCAGCTACGGTATTAAATCATTAATTAACAATCTACAGCCAGTGAGATGAAACATTGAAACACCTCTCACATGGTATAACACTCGTAGAATAACTATTCTTCACTATGACTACTTTTACTCTCGAGGTCAGTGAGACACATCTGCAGCCTTGATGAACAGAATATACGTAAAGCTTTAGACCTCAGTGTGAATCTGGTATTCTTACATCATCACCTCCCAACGCTTTATTGTTAGAATACAAACATGAGATCAAAAAAGGGCATTTCGTTGCTCACTTCCCTTTGAGCCCTGATCCTCACTGTTCATTCACTTTTCCTTACTATTGCTGAGGCAGATTCTTTCACAGCACCATGTAGCACACCATCTACAATTTGTGTTTGTGTGCCACCTCTAAAACCCAAAACAATTTCATCAAGTTGATGCGATTACAAGAAATAAAAAATATAAAATAAATGAAACGTAGACAAAAAAGAAAAGTTGTCTATTGTACTGATGACAAAATGACTGACTCACCAATACAGAGAGGCTCTCAGCCTAAACATCACTGTTCACAATCTACTCAGATTACTGAAGTAAATACATTCTAAAAACAAAAGAAAAATCAAATTGGTCAAACATTTGCAGGAACAATGAACTCAAGAACTGAATTGTCTCCCGTGTATTTTGCAAATACAAGGCTACTTGTCTGTATGCAATCTTTTATGCCTTGCCAATTGATGGCAATCACAGTATCTCTTCCCGCAGGTCTTTCAGAGGTACGGCTCCTCCCGTGTGGGCTCTTGTCATGTGAACCAACATGTCACCTCTGTATCTGAACTCTTGTCCACATGTTTTGCAAGAATACGGCTTCTCACCTGTGTGTGTTCTCATGTGAACCAACATGGTACCTCTTCGTCTGAAATCTTTTCCACATGTTTTGCAAGAATACGGCTTCTCACCTGTGTGTGTTCTCATGTGAACCAACATGTCACCTCTGTGTCTGAAATCTTTTCCACATGTTTTGCAAGAATACGGCTTCTCACCTGTGTGTGTTCTCATGTGAACCAACATGGCACCTCTTCGTCTGAAATCTTTTCCACATGTTTTGCAAGAATACGGCTTCTCACCTGTGTGTGTTCTCATGTGTTCTATCAGGTGACTACTTTGTCCAAAATCTTTTCCACATGTTTTGCAAGAATACGGCTTCTCACCTGTGTGTGTTCTCATGTGAACCAACATGGTACCTCTTCGTCTGAAATCTTTTCCACATGTTTTGCAAGAATACGGATTCTCACCTGTGTGTGTTGCCATGTGAACCAACATGTCACTTCTTCGTATGAAATCATTTCCACATGTTTTGCAAGAATACGGCTTCTCACCTGTGTGTGTTCTCATGTGAACCAACATGTCACCTCTGTGTCTGAAATCTTTTCCACATGTTTTGCAAGAATACGGCTTCTCACCTGTGTGTGTTCTCATGTGAACTAACATGGCACCTCTTTGTCTGAAATCTTTTCCACATGTTTTGCAAGAATACGGCTTCTCACCTGTGTGTGTTCTCATGTGTTCTATCAGGTGACTACTTTGTCCAAAATCTTTTCCACATGTTTTGCAAGAATACGGCTTCTCACCTGTGTGTGTTCTCATGTGTTCTATCAAGTTACTACTATGTCCAAAATCTTTTCCACATGTTTTGCAAGAATACGGCTTCTCACCTGTGTGTGTTCTCATGTGAACCAACATGTCACTTCTTCGTCTGAAATCTTTTCCACATGTTTTGCAAGAATACGGCTTCTCACCTGTGTGTGTTCTCATGTGAACCAACATGTTACCTCTTTGTCTGAAATCTTTTCCACATGTTTTGCAAGAATACAGCTTGTCACTTGTGTGGATTTTTTGATGAGCCTTCAATGAGGATATCTTACTGAATCTTTTCTCACAGAAGCTGCAACAATGTGACTTCTCATCTGAGTGGGTTCTCAGGTGTTTGTCGAAATGCGACCTGAACTTGAAAGCTTCCCCACACGTGTCACATTGGAAAAGTGCTTTACCTGTTTGAGGATCACTGCAAGTCTTTGACAAGTTGTTAATATCGTTACAGTGACTTCTGCTTTTCTGTTGTCTTTTCTTTGGTTCTGGCTCTGAATCGCTAGTTGATTCTGAGTCTTCATGCTCGCTTCCTTTCTGATCTTGGCTCTCAGCTACATGAGAGTTGTTGGAGAGGAGCTGGGGGTCTCTTGTTGGTTCTGGTTCAGTGTGGTTACTTTCCTCATTAGGAGTCAACATGAAGGTCTCAGTCTCCTGCTTCAGCTCAAGCTGCTCTCCCTCCTGACTGGTGCAGAGTTCCTCCTGTTCCTCTTTGATCTGTGGAGGATCTGGGTCCTCTTGGTCCAGACTGGAGTTCCTCTCTTGAATACAGAGCTGCTGGTCGGAGAGAACCTCCTCCTCCTTACAGACATGTTGCTGTGGGAGCTCTGGAGGGACAGAGAGCAACATCAATAGGATACGACTGTGATGTTGAAGGAAAAATGCAAACAGTGCATTCACATGAAACCAGGCATACAGCACACCAGATATCATGACAGTGGACGAGGACAGGACGGTAAAATTAGGTGAACCCGGAAGAGAATACCGGGATCAGTATTGGAATAAATAGAATTTGCAACCGAATGTTACGTAGCTCCCTCACACTGGAGATAGTTGCTTAAGTTTGCAATCGATTATGAAGAGAAAGCACATGTTTTAGCTATATAACGCTACAGTCTGTGAATAATTAAATAAAACAATAGTCACTAAATAGTTGGACCAAATATATATTATTCCATTATGACAAAAAGAGAAAACTTTTTTTTAAAACTTTGGACGACAAGTGTACAGTTTCCAGTATTTTCTGTCTGCCTCACCTGATGTTACCAACCTGTTCTCATCTAACAAGACCTGGGCCCCGTTCCTCGTTCGTGGCTAACTTAGTTAGCCGGACACTTTTCAGGATAAGATGACGTAGATCAGGCTTTTCGGTTCCACGAAGCAAGTTCGGCAAAATCACCATGGCAACACATCCATAAGCTTGAACCTGCTCCGGGGCAGGCTAAGTGAGGGTAGCTGGATAAGCTGGTCACTCCCCCGGAAGAAATGGCAGCTCCTGTCATATACGGTAGTCTAATGCGCTTGTGCATATACTGGGGGTTATACGGGAGTTCCAGAAATGCATGTAAAGTGAGACACACGGTGATCCATTAAAACCAGCTGAGCAAACTAAGAAGCCTCTATTGCATTAATGTACAGCTCCCTTCCTCAGAGATCCACTGATGAAGGAGCGATATTAGTTAGATTAGTGTTTTATTGGGAGAGAGTTCTTCCACATCGCCAAGATCCGTTATCACATCATGATGACTTCCTATACGAGCGCTATCCATTCTGCCGACAAGGAATCATTTATTTACAGACCTTCTGGAGCCAGCGGTGGCAGTGTTAGATTTAGCCGTGATTATGGTCTTGAATTCCTCATATGCGTTCATGATCATCTCCTGCTCGTCAGCAGAGTAAAAAGAGGCTCTTTCTTTAAGTTTATTTAACATTGTACTGTTAGAAAATCATGGTTTCGGTGATCGAAGCTTCCCCCTTTTGACGTAGGACGGGCACGCGCAATTATCCTGATCGTCTGGGTCGAATTAACGAGACTGTTTGAGAGGATCAGCCTTGGAGAAACCGACATAATCATCTCGTTAATTTAGGCTGCTAATAGGACATTTGATCGACCGGTTGCTGAACCACGTACGAGGAATGGGGCCCTGGTTTGCTGTCTACCATCTGCCTGAATCCACGTGAATGCAGCATTGATTAATACCAGCACACATTTAAACAATTTTAATTAAGTGGCATTTCTCTGTTTAGTGGTATTACAATGATGACGTTGTACTCACCTATCCTGTGTAACTTTATTACAGGTTTCCAAGCGATATCCAACAGTCTGCGCTGACGGTCCATCTCTTCCTCGTACTCGAAGATAGTTTTTTCAAAAACTCTGAATATTTCTTCAGCAGCAGCAGATAGTCGCTCGTTGACAAACTCTCTCAAATACTCAACTGAAGACATTGTTGTGTAAAAACAAATTAAATATGCATCTGCGCGAATACAACACTGTGGCTATCCCTGCACGTGCATACAGGTAAGGCGTGTGTTGTGTTTACTTCCGCTGAGTTCGGTTAGAACGGAGTTCTCCTTCTTCTCTCGGTTTGAATGGCAGATATCAAACTGATAGCACGTGCATACCGCCGCCTACTGCACTGGAGTTTGAAACACCATATTTGTTGGAATGATGATTCAGCGTTTTTTGGCAGGTATCTCCTTCCACATTTCTTAAGCTACAGAAACCGTTCAACTATCAAAATGTTCAGCTCTTTAAGGACATGCCGGCTACGACGTTTTATGTTTTTAACCTTTAAGCTTTTTGAAAAAATGTTTTGAATGGAGAACATTTTCAAATCCTCCTCAACTTCTTCAACTTTCAAATCCTTCTTCTTCCTCATACGTTCAGCTACAGACACCATTTCAACTTTAAAATGTTGAGAAAACCATGAGCTATTATTGTATGTTATAAGCTTTCTGATATGTTTTATACTTTTTGAACTGTCATATTTAAACTTTTATGATTTTTTTCAGTCCTTTTCTGACTTTATAATGTGTGTGTATTGCACAGCTCAGAGTGTGATGTCACTGCTAGAGTGAAGAGCAGCTTGAGATTCTTGTGAAAAAAGATATTTGTCTTTTGCCACTGACTCCACAATTTTCACTCTTCATGCATTATTTTTCAGTAAAAAGTTAGCTAATCGTGTGCTGGTCTAGAAGAATGAGAGTGGAATCCAACAGATTTACACATTTGGAAAAACAGCTTTTAATTGAGAGGAAAACCAACTATCTGCTCCATAGAGACCAATGCTAAATCTTACTTCAAGAACATCTTCCACAGAACACGGTACCCCGTTTCTAGATCGCCAGTGAAGCCAGATTTTTTACACTACAGACACAATTTTCACATGATCAGTTCTTCAAGTCATCCTTCCTCTCCAGCTTTAATATCGGAGCAATAGGAGCTACGCTTATGGGGGTTTTGAGGATTTGTTTGACAGGTGTTGTAATGTTTCTGTATTGTAATTATGACCCAGACGAACAACGACTTGATGCACTGCAACAGGCTTTTATTCCGAGCTTCGTATACACGCTGTTCATGCGGTCTTGCTGACTGACCGTGTATATCTTGTTCCGCCCACAAGGTGGCGTGGTTCTACTGTGAACATCACATTGCCCTTTTTTTATTTTTAAAGAAATACCTAAAACTTGACATTCTTAAACTAGGCTTGCTCTTACATATTACTCAAACTTCAACAACTCTATTTACTGTACTGAACATTGTACTCATCTAGGGGTATGGCAGCTCTGTATTAACTCTATCCCTTAAAACATAAATTTTACACTCTGTCTTATAGAAATGTTTAACAAACACTTAACTTCTCAAACTTGGCTAAATCAGTACCTTTTTAAGTTCACAACAGATAAAATTAGTGTCCATGTCCCTGAGCATATTTATTGTATGCAGCCAAGAGATTGTCCACGTTTAACAGTCCATAATCTACCTATAGTCCTGTAGGTAGGCGGGAGGACGTCTGTTGTGCCTTGAGGGGTATCTCGGTGTTGTTGAGGTATTTGAGGCATCACTGTAATCACAATCCTCATCATCGGGATCTGGTGAGATGTCCATTACTTCTGGAGTGATCTTCTTGAAGAATGAAGAATTCCTGACAATGAAGTGTCCACTTCTGGCTGCTGTGATCATGGAGCCTTTGACTTTGGTCACCGTGTATGGCTTACTGTTATACGGTGCAGTGAGCTTGTTGTGCTTGGGCTGACGATGAAGCACAGCGTCACCTGGAGTGAGAGTGTGTGGTGTAGCATTACGATGAGAGTCTGCATGAGATTTCATCTTGGCTTTAGCCTTGTTGTCCCTTGCTCTCACTTCAGAGTCTGAACAGTTCCTTGCAGTGTGAGCGATTGAAGGAATCTTTGTGTACATTTTACGTTGGAACAACAGTTCAGCAGGTGAGCTTTCTGTTGTGCTGTGAGGTGTGGATCGATACTCACGTAGAAAGATGTTCAGTCGTTGTTTCCAGGGAATGCCTTGTGTTTCGGCCACACGAATAGCTTTGCCTAGGGTGCGCATGAATCTTTCAGCTGTAGCATTAGCTTGAGGCCACAGCGGTGTGATCCGGCGGTGGTGGAATCCTAGATGCTCTGCAAACTGGGAGAACTGGTCACTGTTGAATGGGGGACCATTATCAGTTTTCACAACTCTGGGGATCCCAAACATGGAGAAAACTTTGTCCATGACCGGAATAACTGTGTTAGCCGAGGTTGACCTTATGCTCTCTACAACTGGGTAGCGTGTGTAATCATCCGTGATGACAAGCAAGTACTCTCCAGTTGGAAGTGGTCCATAGAAGTCTGCACTAACACTATGCCAAGGAGCTTCTGGCAGAACGGACATTTTTAGTGGCTCAGTATGTGCAACTGGCGTGTTTGCTTGACATGCAAGACAACTGCGTACTACTGCTTCTGCTTTGCGATCAATGTCTGGAAACCAAACCTTGGTTCTGAGTAGGGATTTGGTTTTGACAATGCCCTGATGTCCTTCATGGGCTAGCTGTAACACTCTATCTTGTAGGGCCGTGGGAATTACTATTCTAGTGCCCCGCAGTACAATGTCTGATGCATGTGATGTTGTTAGTTCACTGCTAACTTGTCTGAACTGCTTTACTATGTCAGCATGTCGTGACTTGTCACTCTGGTGCCATGTGTTGTGTCTGATGTGAGCACTAATCTCTTGAAGGATTGGGTCAGCGAGTGTCTCTCTCTTGATCTCCGTGAGTGTCATGGCTTTAGGTGTTGCATGACTTGCAATGAAGTTCACATACTCCTCTGCTACCTTTGCTGCACGTGTACTGTCAGCTGTCTGAGACAAGATAGGATGACGAGACATATAGGGTACATCCCAAGTCTCTTAATTCTCATTTCCTCGTTCCTCGATCCTCGCTTGAACCGGAAGTTGTTCTGCGCCGCCATATTGACGGCCGTCCCAAAGCTCTTATTTAGCTCTGAGGATCGAGGATCGAGGAAGGAGGAGGGATCTCTGAGGAGCCATGAGCGAGGACCCACAAGAACAGACTTACAGGAAGTCTTTTAATGGCCGACACGCCCCCTCATTGTTCATCTGTTATGTGATTGGACGCTGCAGCCGATCGGACTGATGAGATTTTTTTTCAACATGTAAACAGTGAAGACGGATCACAGATTAAACTCAAGCTTTATATTTGATTCGTTTTCTGATTCAACATCTGGTTTAAATAAATGTTCATTGTAGACTGAACAACAAAAGGACCACAAACAACTTTCTTCATTTATTAGAAAGATTTGTGTTTTCATGATCTGAACTTTTATTATGGAAACAATTAAAGTCAGAGGGAACTGGAGAGACGAAACACTTTTTACATCATTTATCATCATTTCATTCAGTCACGTGAGGCTGTTCATTCCTGATTGTCGGGTTTGATGAGTTTTATCATTTAAGAGAAACAATAATCATATTCTGGGTTATTTAATATCGACGTCACAATCTGAATTTCAAAATGTACAGACGCAAATAATTCATAAACGATCGCATTCCGTCGGTAGAAATGGATCCTGCGCTTATAAACAGAACACAGGACACAGTTTGTTAACAGACTACAGAGAGAAACCACCTCTACAGTGGTGATTACTGTGTGTCTTTATTAGTTATTAGTATTATTAGTTACTATTATTAAGTACAGTGATCATGTGAACAGACACAAACTTCTCAAAAGTCTCTCCAGCTGTTAAAGCCGACTGACAGCTGATCCAGCTGTGATCAGCTGATCCTCCGTCATCAGAAACAGACGTCGCTTCACGTGACGCAACTGAGGAAAGGACGTCTCATGACTCTTAAAACATATTTCCTCGTTCCTCTCTCCTCGCATGGTTTCCTCCATGCATCCCTGGTGGGAGGGACTAAGATGCAAGGAAAGGACCCAAGTGAGGGAAACGTGGATGCAATTAAGATACTTGGGATGTACTCATAGTCAGCTGGGTTGTCGGCTCCCTTTCGGTATTCCACCTTGAAGTTGTAGGGCTGAATTTGTAGTTGTAGGGCTGAATCCTCCCGCCACCCGCCGGTGGTTTTGACCTGGGATTGTTCCATATGATTTCCAGTGCTTTGTGATCTGTCACTAGAGTTAAAGGATGACCATAGATGTACAGGTGGAAATGCTCACAGCTCCACACAATGGACAGCGCCTCCTTTTCTGTTTGGGAGTATCTCCTCTCCACATCGCTGAGAGACCGACTAGCATATGTTAGCATGTACTTCACCCCTTTTTCATCTTTTTGGCAGAGGATTGCGCCCAGTCCAACAGGGCTAGCATCCACAATCAGTTCTGTCTCTCTACCTGGGTAAAAGTATGACATAGTAGTGTCACTGGTTAGGCTGTCTTTCAGTGTCTGTAATGCAACTTGCTGTTCTGGGCCCCATACCCAGGGTGTGTCTTTTCTGGTGAGCTTGCGCAGTGGTTCTGAAATGGAGGAGAAGTCTTTGATACATCTGGAGCAATAGTTGGCCATGCCCAGCAGACTCCTGATTTCACCTGGATTCTGGGGGTCTGCAGCTTGCTGAACTGCAATGACTTTCTTGGGATCAGCTGAGACACCCTCTGCAGAGAAGATGAAACCAAAGAACTCGAGCCTGGACTTGTTGAACTCACATTTGTCACGATTGAGTGTGAGACCGCTTTCCCTGAGTCTCTGGAACAGTGCTCGGAGGTTGTTGTCATGTTCAGTCTGGGAGGCACCGTAGACGATGATGTCATCGCTGAGGTTTTTCACACCAGAGAGACCTTGCAGTGTTTGGCATATGGCATTTTGAAATACCTCAGCAGCAGACGATATGCCAAAACTCAGTCTCTTGTAGCGCCTCAATCCAAGGTGAGTGGTGACGGTAGTGATGTATCTGCTGTCTGGATGAAGCTCTAGCTGGTGGTATCCAGCTCTCAAATACAGTTTGGAAAACACAGTTGCTCCATTCAACTCATGTATCACATCGTCCATGGTGGGAGTGATGTGGCGTTCCCTCTCTATAGCCGTGTTAGCTTGGCGCATGTCAACACAAAGTCCTACTTTGTCAGGGTCTTTAGGCTTGGGAGGAGCGACAATAGGTGAGACCCATGGTGTCGGGCCAGTGACCTCCTCAATGATGTCATCTGCCTCCAGTTTCTGAAGCTCATCCTCAACCTTCTGGCGGATGTGGTTGGCATGTAGGCTTAATGTCAGGATTTATGTGAAGCTTTACCTGAACGTCTTTCAGTTTTCCGATCCCTTGAAACAATTCAGGATGACTCTCCACTAGCTCATCTGCGACTGTGCAGCTCTGTGGTGTGGATGATACTGCTGTGACTATTTTGATCAGTCCCAGTGCTTTGGAAGTTTTGTAACTGAGAATATTGAATCCGTCCCCTTTAATTACAAATAATGTGCACCATGTCCTTTTCTGTCCTTTTTCCACGCTGCACTTGAAAACACCACTGACAGGCAATGGAACCTTGGAGCGGAAGGGGTAGATCTTGGTGCTGGTGGGGCTTAGTTGTGGACGTGGAATCAATTTCTCGAAACTTGTTTCAAAGACAGTTTGCTGTGGCTCCTGAATCAATTAAAACTAGCATACTACTGCCATTTAGCTTGATGTGAGTCTGTGGCAGCTCAGAGGTCTTGTCAGCATCAACTGCAAAAACATAAGCATCATCACTGCTGGAAGAGTTGTGCTCTTTTTCCTCACCTGGCGTCTTTGTTATGTGATGGACTTTTTTAGGGCGTTGCTTAGCCTTGTACTGCGTTCGTTTTGTATCACCGTCTTCGGCTTTAGAACGACATTGCTTTGCAAAATGGTTTAGTTTACCACAGGCTCTGCATTGTTTGTTTCTAGCAGGGCATTCACCATCATGAGGATATCTATCTCCACAGTTCCTGCAGCTGTTGTCAGAACGTCTTCTTTCCGACCATCTGCTGTTTGGATGCGTCTGCGTAGTCTTTTGATCCAACCAGTTGACTGTAGCTGTTGAGCCTCTTTCTATGCCAGTCGCTTGCATTTCAGACAGTTCCAGTGTTGTTCCATGATCAAGAAGCTCATCTAGGCTAAGGTCAGGCTCCCTTAGCGCTTTCCTGCGTAGCCTGGATGATGTACAGCTTTGTATGATTTGCGTTTTAATCTCTGCCTCGACACTTGCAAATTCACAGTTCTTAGCTAACATCCTCAGCCTAGTGTGATAACTGTCCAAATTTTCTCCTGGTTCCTGAACAGTTTTTCTGAAGATATACACTTGATACTGTACATTTTTCTTAGGAGAGAAATATCCAGATAACTTCTGCTTTGTGTCTGCATATTCGTCATCTTCTGCCGCTAATGTGTCGTAAATATCATGCACTCGTTCTCCTGCTATATGTAGCAATAACGCTTTGAGCCTAGCATCTCCGCCAATGTTCATTGCAGTGGTGTAATTTTCAAACCTTTGCACCCATTTATTCCAGCGAGATCCGACAGAGACAGGGTCAGTTTCGGTGTCGAAAGGTGGGAGAGCAGCGGTGTTTCCTGCCATTCTTGCTGCGGTGTGCCGACTACCATCCACGTGTCTGTGTTAGCTTAGCTAGCTTGGCCTAGCCTCACTCATCCGCATGTCCGTCGTTCTCCCCTCATTTTTTTTCTCTTTGAGTCCTTCCGTTTACTCCTCGTCGCCAATGTAATGTTTCTGTATTGTAATTATGACCCAGACGAACGACTTGATGCACTGCAACAGGCTTTTATTCCGAGCTTCGTATACACGCTGTTCATGCGGTCTTGCTGACTGACCGTGTATATCTTGTTCCGCCCACAAGGTGGCGTGGTTCTACTGTGAATATCACAGGTGTTTCACAGCTTTATCTCCACGTTAAGGCTGCAGGCACACAGGTGTTTTTGATTGAGCTAATTAGTGAAGTTGATAAACACAGACACACATGACTTGGAGATATTCAGGGCAAGATCGTTAGACCTCCTGTCTGTCCCCCTCACTCCACCAAACTGTCTGTCTCCCTCCCTCTCTCTCTTACTCTGTCTCTCCTCTATCTTTATGTCTGTGTCTCTTTCACTCTGTGTCTCTCTCTCTTACAGTCATTCAGGTCTTAGAGATTTTTAGAGGACTTTTCCCCTCCCCCGTTTCAAAATAAAAGCCCCACAGATTTTGTAAAAATCTTAATCAGCAAATAACTATAGCTGTCAAATAAATGTAGTGGACTAAAAAGTACAATATGTGCCTGTAAAGTATATGGAACATACAATGAAAGTAGGCAGAATCAAAGTACAAATACCTTCAAATTGATTTTTATTTTCTAATGTTCAATATTTCATGTGTAATTTCCATGAAATCTTCACCATCTGAGGACAAAACGTTGTACATCATTACAGTATTTAGGTAAATGTAGTTACATTCCACCACAGCTTGTTCAACATGAGGCAGCTCCACTGATCAAACTATCAGGATCCATCAGCTACGGTATTAAATCATTAATTAACAATCTACAGCCAGTGAGATGAAACATTGAAACACCTCTCACATGGTATAACACTCGTAGAATAACTATTCTTCACTATGACTACTTTTACTCTCGAGGTCAGTGAGACACATCTGCAGCCTTGATGAACAGAATATACGTAAAGCTTTAGACCTCAGTGTGAATCTGGTATTCTTACATCATCACCTCCCAACGCTTTATTGTTAGAATACAAACATGAGATCAAAAAAGGGCATTTTGTTGCTCACTTCCCTTTGAGCCCTGATCCTCACTGTTCATTCACTTTTCCTTACTATTGCTGAGGCTGATTCTTTCACAGTACCATGTAGCACACCATCTACAATTTGTGTTTGTGTGCCACCTCTAAAACCCAAAACAATTTCATCAAGTTGATGCGATTACAAGAAATAAAAAATATAAAATAAATGAAAAGTAGACAAAAAAGAAAAGTTGTCTATTGTACTGATGACAAAATGACTGACTCACCAATACAGAGAGGCTCTCAGCCTAAACATCACTGTTCACAATCTACTCAGATTACTGAAGTAAATACATTCTAAAAACAAAAGAAATCAAATTGGTCAAACATTTGCAGGAACAATGAACTCAAGAACTGAATTGTCTCCCGTGTATTTTGCAAATACAAGGCTACTTGTCTGTATGCAATCTTTTATGCCTTGCCAATTGATGGCAATCACAGTATGTCTTCCCGCAGGTCTTTCAGAGGTACGGCTCCTCCCGTGTGGGCTCTTGTCATGTGAACCAACATGGCACCTCTGTATCTGAACTCTTGTCCACATGTTTTGCAAGAATACGGCTTCTCACCTGTGTGTGTTCTCATGTGAACCAACATGGTACCTCTTTGTCTGAAATCTTTTCCACATGTTTTGCAAGAATACGGCTTCTCACCTGTGTGTGTTCTCATGTGAACCAACATGGTACCTCTTTGTCTGAAATCTTTTCCACATGTTTTGCAAGAATACGGATTCTCACCTGTGTGTGTTGCCATGTGAACCAACATGTCACTTCTTCGTATGAAATCATTTCCACATGTTTTGCAAGAATACGGCTTCTCACCTGTGTGTGTTCTCATGTGAACCAACATGTCACCTCTGTGTCTGAAATCTTTTCCACATGTTTTGCAAGAATACGGCTTCTCACCTGTGTGTGTTCTCATGTGAACCAACATGGCACCTCTTTGTCTGAAATCTTTTCCACATGTTTTGCAAGAATACGGCTTCTCACCTGTGTGTGTTCTCATGTGTTGTATCAGGTGACTACTTTGTCCAAAATCTTTTCCACATGTTTTGCAAGAATACGGCTTCTCACCTGTGTGTGTTCTCATGTGAACCAACATGGTACATCTTCGTCTGAAATCTTTTCCACATGTTTTGCAAGAATACGGATTCTCACCTGTGTGTGTTCTCATGTGAACCAACATGTCACTTCTTCGTATGAAATCATTTCCACATGTTTTGCAAGAATACGGCTTCTCACCTGTGTGTGTTCTCATGTGAACCAACATGGCACCTCTTTGTCCAAAATCTTTTCCACATGTTTTGCAAGAATACGGCTTCTCACCTGTGTGTGTTCTCATGTGAACCAACATGTCACCTCTTTGTCTGAAATCATTTCCACATGTTTTGCAAGAATACGGCTTCTCACCTGTGTGTGTTCTCATGTGAACCAACATGGCACCTCTTTGTCTGAAATCTTTGCCACATGTTTTGCAAGAATACGGCTTCTCATCTGTGTGTGTTCTCATGTGTTCTATCAAGTTACTACTACGTCCAAAATCTTTTCCACATGTTTTGCAAGAATACGGCTTCTCACCTGTGTGTGTTCTCATGTGAACCAACATGTCACTTCTTCGTATGAAATCATTTCCACATGTTTTGCAAGAATACAGCTTGTCACTTGTGTGGATTTTTTGATGAGCCTTCAATGAGGATATCTTACTGAATCTTTTCTCACAGAAGCTGCAACAATGTGACTTCTCATCTGAGTGGGTTCTCAGGTGTTTGTCGAAATGCGACCTGAACTTGAAAGCTTCCCCACACGTGTCACATTGGAAAAGTGCTTTACCTGTTTGAGGATCACTGCAAGTCTTTGACAAGTTGTTAATATCGTTACAGTGACTTCTGCTTTTCTGTTGTCTTTTCTTTGGTTCTGGCTCTGAATCGCTAGTTGATTCTGAGTCTTCATGCTCGCTTCCTTTCTGATCTTGGCTCTCAGCTACATGAGAGTTGTTGGAGAGGAGCTGGGGGTCTCTTGTTGGTTCTGGTTCAGTGTGGTTACTTTCCTCATTAGGAGTCAACATGAAGGTCTCAGTCTCCTGCTTCAGCTCAAGCTGCTCTCCCTCCTGACTGGTGCAGAGTTCCTCCTGTTCCTCTTTGATCTGTGGAGGATCTGGGTCCTCTTGGTCCAGACTTGAGTTCCTCTCCTGAATACAGAGCTGCTGGTCGGAGAGAACCTCCTCCTCCTTACAGACATGTTGCTGTGGGAGCTCTGGAGGGACAGAGAGCAACATCAATAGGATACGACTGTGATGTTGAAGGAAAAATGCAAACAGTGCATTCACATGAAACCAGGCATACAGCACACCAGATATCATGACAGTGGACGAGGACAGGACGGTAAAATTAGGTGAACCCGGAAGAGAATACCGGGATCAGTATTGGAATAAATAGAATTTGCAACCGAATGTTACGTAGCTCCCTCACACTGGAGATAGTTGCTTAAGTTTGCAATCGATTATTAAGATAAAGCACATGTTTTAGCTATATAACGCTACAGTCTGTGAATAATTAAATAAAACAATAGTCACTAAATAGTTAGACCAAATATATATTATTCCATTATGACAAAAAGAGAACTTTTTTTTTTAAACTTTGGACGACAAGTGTACAGTTTCCAGTATTTTCTGTCTGCCTCACCTGATGTTACCAACCTGTTCTCATCTAACAAGACCTGGGCCCCGTTCCTCGTTCGTGGCTAACTTAGTTAGCCGGACACTTTTCAGGATAAGATGACGTAGATCAGGCTTTTCGGTTCCACGAAGCAAGTTCGGCAAAATCACCATGGCAACACATCCATAAGCTTGAACCTGCTCCGGGGCAGGCTAAGTGAGGGTAGCTGGATAAGCTGGTCACTCCCCCGGAAGAAATGGCAGCTCCTGTCATATACGGTAGTCTAATGCGCTTGTGCATATACTGGGGGTTATACGGGAGTTCCAGAAATGCATGTAAAGTGAGACACACGGTGATCCATTAAAACCAGCTGAGCAAACTAAGAAGCCTCTATTGCATTAATGTACAGCTCCCTTCCTCAGAGATCCACTGATGAAGGAGCGATATTAGTTAGATTAGTGTTTTATAGGGAGAGAGTTCTTCCACATCGCCAAGATCCGTTATCACATCATGATGACTTCCTATACGAGCGCTATCCATTCTGCCGACAAGGAATCATTTATTTACAGACCTTCTGGAGCCATACATTGAACACCACACGCTGCAGCCGAGCACTGACTGTCTCACACACTGGATGCAGCCTTGAGCTGTTCTGCGAGTGGTACATTTTTGTACAATGTCGGCGATGCGGAGAACATCGGGAAAGCCGCTGCATGCCGTGCTGTTCGTAAAGGTTATTTAGCGCTTAATAAACTTATGGATGTGTTCAATACATTACCATGGCACATATTGACTCACCATTCTGAATAATGCGTTTGTGCTTATAGTGTTTACTTGCTCCCATGTCCTCTTGATGGCTGCGTTGCATACATGGGGTTAAAAGCACTCATAATTATATGACAGTGTTATTAGTACACCAGCATATCATTGTTGTAGAAAATGATTAAGGTGGACTCATGATAAGAATAGAGAGAATCACACTATTTCTTTTCACTGCTTCAATTGATTGAATTTCTGATCATGAATAATACACACACACTGATCCGCCCATACAGAGATTCACACACACAGATTCAAACTCCTAGTTCTATATGGTAATCTACACAGACATGTATATACACATATATATAGTAGGCTACATGATACATACGCGCATACAGTACATATATCCTCATATTAATGAGTATCAATTAGATACTCTTTGGGCTTGTTTTATCTACTTATTCTGAAAGAGTTGAGATAATTATTTCCGCTATATCTCATTGGATGATAAGAATCATCCAATGAGCCATTAAGCCTACTGCCAGCAGTCACATTTAAAGACATATAATCTGATTGATTGGGGTGATGAGGCATTACAATTAGCCGATACATTTCCCAACACTTACGCATTTAAGTTGTCTGTGATATTTTGCCGTGCTTCTTGTCTCGCCCTCGCAGCGGTGGCAGTGTTAGATTTAGCCGTGATTATGGTCTTGAATTCCTCATATGCGTTCATGATCATCTCCTGCTCGTCAGCAGAGTAAAAAGAGGCTCTTTCTTTAAGTTTATTTAACATTGTACTGTTAGAAAATCATGGTTTCGGTGATCGACGCTTCCCCCTTTTGACGTAGGACGGGCACGCGCAATTATCCTGATCGTCTGGGTCGAATTAACGAGACTGTTTGAGAGGATCAGCCTTGGAGAAACCGACATAATCATCTCGTTAATTTAGGCTGCTAATAGGACATTTGATCGACCGGTTGCTGAACCACGTACGAGGAATGGAGCCCTGGTTTGCTGTCTACCATCTGCCTGAATCCACGTGAATGCAGCATTGATTAATACCAGCACACATTTAAACAATTTTAATTAAGTGGCATTTCTCTGTTTAGTGGTATTACAATGATGACGTTGTACTCACCTATCCTGTGTAACTTTATTACAGGTTTCCAAGCGATATCCAACAGTCTGCGCTGACGGTCCATCTCTTCCTCGTACTCAAAGATAGTTTTTTCAAAAACTCTGAATATTTCTTCAGCAGCAGCAGATAGTCGCTCGTTGACAAACTCTCTCAAATACTCAACTGAAGACATTGTTGTGTAAAAACAAATGAAATATGCATCTGCGCGAATACAACACTGTCGGCTATCCCTGCACGTGCATACAGGTAAGGCGTGTGTTGTTTACTTCCGCTGAGTTCGGTTAGAACGGAGTTCTCCTTCTTCTCTCGGTTTGAATGGCAGATATCAAACTGATAGCACGTGCATACCGCCGCCTACTGCACTGGAGTTTGAAACGCCATATTTGTTGAAATGCTGATTCAGCGTTTTTTGGCAGGCACCTCCTTCCACATTTCTTAAGCTACAGAAACCGTTCAACTATCAAAATGTTCAGCTCTTTAAGGACATGCCGGCTACGACGTTTTATGTTTTTAACCTTTAAGCTTTTTGAAAAAATGTTTTGAATGGAGAACATTTTCAAATCCTCCAACTTTCAAATCCTTCTTCTTCCTCATACGTTCAGCTACAGACACCATTTCAACTTTAAAATGTTGAGAAAACCATGAGCTATTATTGTATGTTATAAGCTTTCTGATATCTTTTATACTTTTTGAACTGTCATATTTAAACTTTTATGATTTTTTTCAGTCCTTTTCTGACTTTATAATGTGTGTGTATTGCACAGCTCAGAGTGTGATGTCACTGCTAGAGTGAAGAGCAGCTTGAGATTCTTGTGAAAAAAGATATTTGTCTTTTGCCACTGACTCCACAATTTTCACTCTTCATGCATTATTTTTCAGTAAAAAGTTAGCTAATCGTGTGCTGGTCTAGAAGAATGAGAGTGGAATCCAACAGATTTACACATTTGGAACAACAGCTTTTAATTGAGAGGAAAACCAACTATCTGCTCCATAGAGACCAATGCTAAATCTTACTTCAAGAACATCTTCCACAGAACACGGTACCCCGTTTCTAGATCGCCAGTGAAGCCAGATTTTTTACACTACAGACACAATTTTCACATGATCAGTTCTTCAAGTCATCCTTCCTCTCCAGCTTTAATATCGGAGCAATAGGAGCTACGCTTATGGGGGTTTTGAGGATTTGTTTGACAGGTGTTGTAATGTTTCTGTATTGTAATTATGACCCAGACGAACAACGACTTGATGCACTGCAACAGGCTTTTATTCCGAGCTTCGTATACACGCTGTTCATGCGGTCTTGCTGACTGACCGTGTATATCTTGTTCCGCCCACAAGGTGGCGTGGTTCTACTGTGAATATCACAGGTATTTCACAGCTTTATCTCCACGTTAAGGCTGCAGGCACACAGGTGTTTTTGATTGAGCTAATTAGTGAAGTTGATAAACAGACACACATGACTTGGAGATATTCAGGGCAAGATCGTTAGACCTGTCTGTCTGTCTGTCTCCCTCCCTCTCTCTCTTACTCTGTCTCTCGCTCTCCTCTATCTTTATGTCTGTGTCTCTTTCACTCTGTGTCTCTCTCTCATACAGTCATTCAGGTCTTAGAGATTTTTAGAGGACTTTTCCCCTCCCCCGTTTCAAAATAAAAGCCCCACAGATTTTGTAAAAATCTTAATCAGCAAATAACTATAACTGTCAAATAAATGTAGTGGACTAAAAAGTACAATATGTGCTTGTAAAGTATATGTAACATACAATGAAAGTAGGCAGAATCAAAGTACAAACACCTTCAAATTGATTTTTATTTTTTAATGTTCAATATTTCATGTGTATTTCCATGAAATCTTCACCATCTGAGGACAAAACGTTGTACATCAATACAGTATTTAGGTAAATGTAGTTACATTCCACCACAGCTTGTTCAACATGAGGCAGGCTCCACTGATCGAACTATCAGGATCCATCAGCTACGGTATTAAATCATTAATTAACAATCTACAGCCAGTGAGATGAAACATTGAAACACCTCTCACATGGTATAACACTCGTAGAATAACTATTCTTCACTATGACTACTTTTACTCTCGAGGTCAGTGAGACACATCTGCAGCCTTGATGAACAGAATATACGTAAAGCTTTAGACCTCAGTGTGAATCTGGTATTCTTACATCATCACCTCCCAACGCTTTATTGTTAGAATACAAACATGAGATCAAAAAAGGGCATTTTGTTGCTCACTTCCCTTTGAGCCCTGATCCTCACTGTTCATTCACTTTTCCTTACTATTGCTGAGGCTGATTCTTTCACAGCACCATGTAGCACACCATCTACAATTTGTGTTTGTGTGCCACCTCTAAAACCCAAAACAATTTCATCAAGTTGATGCGATTACAAGAAATAAAAAATATAAAATAAATGAAACGTAGACAAAAAAAGAAAAGTTGTCTATTGTACTGATGACAAAATGACTGACTCACCAATACAGAGAGGCTCTCAGCCTAAACATCACTGTTCACAATCTACTCAGATTACTGAAGTAAATACATTCTAAAAACAAAAGAAATCAAATTGGTCAAACATTTGCAGGAACAATGAACTCAAGAACTGAATTGTCTCCCATGTATTTTGCAAATACAAGGCTACTTGTCTGTATGCAATCTTTTATGCCTTGCCAATTGATGGCAATCACAGTATGTCTTCCCGCAGGTCTTTCAGAGGTACGGCTCCTCCCGTGTGGGCTCTTGTCATGTGAACCAACATGGCACCTCTGTGTCTGAACTCTTGTCCACATGTTTTGCAAGAATACGGCTTCTCACCTGTGTGTGTTCTCATGTGGACCATCAAGTAACTACTACGTCCAAAATCTTTTCCACATGTTTTGCAAGAATACAGCTTGTCACTTGTGTGGATTTCCATATAAGTCTTCAATGAGGATATCTTACTGAATCTTTTCTCACAGAAGCTGCAACAATGCGACTTCTCATCTGAGTGGGTTCTCAGGTGTTTGTCGAAATGCGACCTGAACTTGAAAGCTTCTCCACACGTGTCACATTGGAAAAGTGCTTTACCTGTTTGAGGATCACTGCAAGTCTTTGACAAGTTGTTAATACTACTAAACCACGCAGTGCAGATACCAAAAAAACCCACATTTAATAGAGGTTGGGGTCTTGATATTCAGGCAGTTCTCATCCGACATTTGTAGCTATAAATACAAAAAGAATGCGCAGCAAATCATAGACAGGGAGTCTCTACATCAGTCCTCTTCTTTAACCTAACTAAGTATTATGTATGTAACAAGCGGAAATTGACACTTGTTGCTTGCTTTTGTAGGAAAACACAAAAAATTACCAATAACTTTTTTTAAGATATCATACGATTCGTTGTATAAAGATACGGTGCAATATTATATTATCTGCTTATGGGAATGTCCTCCTGTCATTTAGTCACATGTTTAAACTCATGACTTCACAATCACCACAAAATAAAGATGGAAAAAAAAAATAATGGCTGGAAATCGTTGAGCAAAGTTCATAACAGTTGTCGACATGGACAGTGTCGCTAAAAGACTAATGCTTATATTTATTAAATCCAAGAGTCTAAGACTCTAGTGTGACTGATATTATGTGTTTGGATGTTCGGTTTTAAATCAAACATTCCTGATCTCTAACCAGAAACAGAAAAACACACAAAAGCACAACACACGCACACACACACACACACACACTCCCTGTGGCCCAAAAGCCTCTTTATGTTTTTATGGCTTTGCTCTGTGAGAGAGTCCGTGAGGGTGAGCTGTTACTACTCTCCTGTGCAGTGTGCATGTGCATGTGTGTGTGTCTGTACCAGGTCAGCAGAGAGAGAGGGGAGGGGCTCATCATGTCACATCCTGCCTCTGGAAGCAATTAGCTTTCACATGCATATGCTGCACAGACTCCATCACTAACACACACTCTCTCTAACATGTTTTGCCAGCTCTCTCTCTCTCTCTCTCTCTCTCTCTCTCTCTCTCTCTCTCTCTCTCTCTCTCTCTCTCTCTCTCTCTCTCTCTCTCTCACACACTCACACACTCACACACACACACACACACACACACACACACACACACAGGTGAAACTGAAACTGAAAGAACGTGTTCTCTCTAATGGAGTTGGCAAATATTAACGTATTCTCTGTCTCCTTTCTCCTTCTTTTTTTTCTCTACAAACAATTTCGGCTTACACTTCCAGTTCACAAATAAGCATAGCAGCAGCAACTTAGGGGAGCTCACCAATGTGTCTACACCAGTGGTTCACACAGTGGGTGCTGCTCGAGGGATGGTTCCCCCCACGGGTCCTTTGATGTGTTTTTTAATAACAATGCACCACATTTTAAATGTCAGACACATTAACTTCATTTATTGGTACGATTTCAACGTATGAAAACAGAAGAAAAACTAATTTATATATAAAAAGCACTGTAGTAAACACTAGGCTATTAATATCCAGTTATGCCACAGCAATCCATGACGACTCACGGGAAGAACGCATGGACAACTTGTCGCGGTAGCACAGCACGCTTTCCAGTGTGGGAGTTTTTCAGGAGCTCAGCAGTCCGAAAAAAAATGAGGTCCAGAGCAAGCAATAAAGATCAAGCTTCTGCGCGGTGAACAGAGCTCAAAGAAATGCTGACACATCTCAGACCTCAACATAGTCTGAGTCCACTGAATCTGAGCCCAGCAACAACACTGAAATCAGTGTGAACGAGGCTTAATGGACAGGTTCTGGCTGCTTGCGGAAGATAGATGTGTATCATTGTACGATAGCACTGTATTGCACATTTCCAACATCATGTGTGATTTGGTTATTTCATCCCTGGTGTACATGAAACACAAAACAAACCATTTGAAGTTAAGTATTTAATTGATAAAATATAATATAATACAATACGATACAATATGATACAATATATAATATAATATAATTTCTGTGTACATATTTGCATGTAATATTGTGGCTCAGGGTGCCAAAAACATGTAATTTAAAGGGGTACCGTCTGAAAAGGTTTGGGACACTGGTCTACATTAAAGTCAGGATTTAACTTTTTTTGAGAAGATGACATCAGGTAGAACATGTGTACCATGTGGTACTTCCAGGAACAGACTGGTATTCTGTGATATGACGTGACGGCCACACAGGCTGTAAAACACAATGGGATCATTTTGATGGTCATGCTTAATGTCTGGAAATGTACACAGAAACTGAAGGGACAACTCTGAAATGAATTTTATCAACTTTCAATTTAATTTGAAAAACTCTCTCTCTTACATTAATCATCTCTGTTTCATGACGCCCTATAGTTGAAGCTAAAGTGTAGCTTTCATCTGCCTCCCTGCTCCATCAGAGGGAAGAGCAGCTGTTCCTAATACTTTGCACAGTCAGTGTCGTTTTTTTTTCTCCTTCTAAAATCTACTACGCAAGATCATTCAGCGGTGGCTCGGTCCAAAGTCATCATTTACCTTCTTCGGATCACAGAGCAGATGTTTTTAAGCAAATATTTTTTATAGTGGGAATAAAATATTCTTCACATATGAGTGCTGGAGGAGATGAGCCCAAGACTCTTATGTTCCACAGGTCACATGTTGCCCTCCGTAGTAAAATCACATTTATGGTCAGCACATACTCAACACATATGAACGCTGTAGTGTGCACGGGCTGAGTAGTGCCTTATTTTGTGCTGAGTCATGGAGAAATACTGCAGCAAAACTTTGATTCAGACAGCTGAGAACCCCAACATTAAATAAATAAAAAGCAAGACATGGCACTTGAGTCACTGTTAGGGTGGTATTCATCATCAGTTTAATATTACACCGACAATGACGTTATACATACTAGGTGATTTTTTTCATTCATAATTTTTCTACGTACATTAATTAAGTTATCTTTTTATCTAACCTAAATTTCACTTGAATCTTTTGTTATCCCCTGTTAAGGGACCTTGTGGTCGTTAGAATAAAGACGGATCTCCCAAAAACCAAAAGCTGAAGTAGTGTGACATTGTGAAAGTGCCATGAAACCTCTTCAGGTAGAAAGTTGGTGGATGATTTGACGCTTAAGACTGCTGTCAGTTCCCATTTCATACAAAGAGTTAATGTCGGTTTCTTCTAACCATGTCCACAGTTTTTCCTTTACATAAACCGAGTGATTTTAATTAACCAAGAAGTTTTTGGCAGCACTGACAAACGAAGCAGCCGGTGTGCCGGAGCAGGAAATGCTCGTACAGTATGGATTGTTTTGGATGGCAATGACAAATGACCTACCTTGTCATTTGGACATGTTGTTTTTAACATTCCTGGTACTAATAGTCAACCCTGTGAGCAGTTTGCTTTACACATTCAGCTTCAGCAGCACGCGTTACAACCAGTCGTTTCAGCTCATAACTTCATATCTCTTGGGATAGGTTGGACCATTGCTCTTTTGATGACTAAGGCTCATGACACACGAAGACACCAGATGTTCAGTAATTGAGTTGGCACTCTAAGGTTGCAGAAACAACCATCCTCTATACTGTCCCTCACTCTAGTACGTTACACCCTCTGCAGTTATTAAACTGTAACCTTACTGTAGACCCTAAACGGTGCCTTGAAAAATGTGTTAGATTATTTGAATGGCCATCTTAGTCTTTGAAGAAGAGTCAGACAGTCCTTGAAAAACTCTGTCCATTGAAGATAAGCCTGGAACAGCTCTTGATCATTACAGGGAAAAAAATGACAGCAAGAAATTTCTGACTTAACTGAACCAGATCACTTTGTCGGAACACAGATGAAGAGGCCCTGTAGCAGGCAGTTGGCAAACGGGGTGCGACGGTGACAAAGGTGGCCGTCATTCAGGTGCTGCAGTTCATGGCAGCTGCCCATCTCGTGGTGCCGCTGGGGCTGCTGCACATGCAGCGCCTGCATAGATGGTTTGCCAGCCTCCGCTTGGATGCCAAGAAGAACAAACTGCAAGTGGTTACCATTCCCCCTGGGTAGAAAATGATCTACACTACTGGAGGTTCCCACAGCACCCGTTGAAGGGAATGACACAGGAACGAGTGACATGAGACGTCACAGTGCTCACAGATGCATCGCGGACGGGAAGAGCAATTGGAAGCATGTGGCCTCCGGTAGAAGGGACCTCTGTTTGAGTGGCGGAATATGTGTGGACGTGGCATGGTCTACACCCCGTCCATTCATACTTCTACGTCATGGACATGTTGGGCTGTGCTTGCTGGAACAACACAGGACTGGTGAACAGGGTGGGGTGTGTGTTGGTTGCGTTGCACCTGTAATCCTCTTCCATCTAATCTGATCTGAAAGGATATGAAGGGTTCCTTGTTCCCTTTATAGCTGGTTCTATACTGCACATTGCTTATTGCTTGGTTCTGACGAGGTCAACAAAGCTCTTCTGCTCGTTGATTTTCTCTACTATACCATTCTGTAGGTTCCTCACCAGCATCGCCTGTCTGTCCACGTGATTCCAGAGTTGAAGAACTCAGACAACTACTGTCGGAACCCAGGGGGAATCAGCGACAAGCCCTGGTGTTACACCTCAAATCCCAACATCCGCTGGGAGTACTGCGCTGTGCCCCAGTGTGGGGAGAAAAGCATAGAAGGTACTGTCTTTGTCCGTCCTCTGTTCTGTTCCAATTCTTGGCTTGGTCACCAGAAAACTCACCCATCAAAGAGAATGTATAGGATTCCATTTCACCAGTTAGCAGCTAACATGCAACTGTAGATTAGCTCACCAGCCCACCAACAAATTAATAAATGCAGATTGTTTTGTCATTTACAATCAAGACAAAGTTTCAAAAGCACATTCACAGCCCAGCACCTTCATTTTAACCGTCTGTTTTTTTAGTGATGAAGCCAGAGTCGCCAGGCCCTCGTCAGACCACTCGTCTTCCTCCCACAGCATCGTCTCCGGCTTACTCTATGTCCGTCATCGTCATCGTCCTGATTGCGTTTGCAGCTGCAGTCTTCCTTATCATCTGCATCCTCGCCTGCCACAGACGGAGGAAGCAGTGGAGAAACCGGAAGAGGTGAGATATAGACGAGATGCGCGGTTCTTTATTTATCCGTGTGTCCAACCTTTCTATCCCTCACTCCCTCTTTCCCTCCGCAGAGCGATGGAGACCCCGACTCTGACCGCTCTTCCATCGGAGCTCCTGTTGGATCGACTCCACCCCAACCCCATGTACCAGAGGGTTCCCCTGCTGCTGAACTCAAAGCTGCTGGCCCTCGAGTATCCCCGGAATAATATCCAATATGTTAGGGATATTGGAGAAGGAGCCTTTGGACGGGTTTTCCAAGCAAGGTGAGAAGGGGAGGAAAGGGGAAGTAGATGTACACAATAGCTATCTGTCCAAAAGGGCAATAAAAGAAGGAAAGAAGGAATGGAGTTAGAAATTGATAAGGAGAGAGAGGGAGAGGTTGAAGAGCCTTCCACCTAAAATGTGAGAGACTGTACAAAGAGGGACTATTTCTGGCAATATTACATTACTTAGACTAGTATTTAACATTGCCGTGTCAATATCATAATTGCCGTCAGGGGCTAACAGGTATGAGGATATTACTCAGGCAGAAAAAGAGAACAGGATTTGGAGAGAGAGGGGGGGAGTGTGTGGCCTAACAAGGCCACTGGTCATTCTGAGAGCTGCTGCGTCATTCACAAACTCACAAGGGGAGCTGTTACAGGTGTCCCTTTCAATCCACACCGTTCACAGCAAGACACGGAAGTCTTAAACTGATCCCTATGATCCGACCAAATTCAACCTGGGTCATACAGTAGTTGCATTTCTGAAATGTCATAAATCTATCAGGCTTGAGGTTGAACCACTGTTAAACAGCATTGACACTTCCATGACATCTCACGAAAGGTTATTTTTTTATTCTTCGTGCATACTTTATGCTATAGACTGCATTTGAGAACTATGAGCTTCTCTCCATGATGTTGCACAATGCCATTAGGTGGAGAACGACAGAGATATCGCGGTAGTACAGTTAGCACAGTAGTCTAGCAGTTGATGGCATTTTCACAGTAGCACCTGCATGTAGCTATGCAGATCTGGGAGACGTCCTTCAGGCTATCTGGTAATCTCTTAATAAAACTGGAATGGTGCCGTATATAGACACCCCTGAGAACTTAACACACTCTCTCATACACACATATTTGGATACATGTGAGGGCATTGGTGCAATGTATTCCCGACTGAACACCTGTGACTTTAATTTCTACTGCTAGATACCCAACCTTAACCTACAAACCTAGCACTAATTCTAAAACTTCCAAAGTCTTGGCCCTTTAACACCTCCTGTAGGAAGTGTTGACTGATCAAAACGTCCTCACATTTCACCCACATCCTCACCCTGAGGTTCTCAAACTCAAACTTTGTCTATAAAGACAAGAAGACAGAACCACAAAAACACACAAACACACTCGCATGCATGACCAGAAACGTGTAACAAATGTGCACATACAGGCTATATCCTGTGCGACCATGCACTCAAGAGTACAGATAAACAATCGTATAAACGCACAGGCAGCACATGCATTACGTTGTGTATGTTCATGAACACAGACACACATGCGCACGCACACACACACACACAACATACATGCAGAGACATAAATAGACCCGAGGAGTAAATATCTTCCCAGACAGATGGGCTTCAATCTGTAGTTTCCCAATGGATGTGTGAGTGTATGTGTGACAGTGACTGAGTGTTTCCATATGTGTGTGTGTGTGTGTGTGTGTGAATGTATAAGTAACTGACATTTACAATGCACAGCTCTAATACAGTTGCTGCTTTTTAGCAGACTTAAAAGACACATGCTTACAGAAATCTGGTGAAAGCATTTGTAACAAAATCGACGACACTAGAACTCTGCACTCACATGCAGATGGCTACTGAAGAAGCAATCTCTTGCTCGCAAACAGTTCCAATCAATACATCATCTCCTATTCTGTACTAGGTGAACTAGCTTAGCGTTTGCATGCGTCCATTATCTGCGCTTGAATGTTTTTGTTTTGTTGCAGAGCACCGGGCCTGCTGCCGGTGGAGTCTTTCACGATGGTGGCTGTGAAGATGCTGAAGGAGGAAGCCTCAGCTGACATGCAGAACGACTTCCAGCGGGAGGCGGCGCTAATGGCTCAGTTTGACCACCCGAACATCGTACGACTCCTAGGTCAGTGTCTATGTACTGCATGTTTGCGTGTGGAAGTACGAAACCAGCAAAAGAAAGAGGCTGCACATCTGGATTTCTCATTGTAGAGTTGCTGGTTTGCCCGTGAGGTATAGGGAAAGTGCAAATATAAAACAAAAGCCAGAGCCAAATGGTTTCAGAACCAGTTTTATACATGTCCAGTCAACATGCTCAAGTGGATTATTGCACCATTCAGTAATCAAGCCATCACCTGTGTCACCTGTATGGACTGCACACTTCATGCACACACTGACTGGGATTGGCTCCTTCCCTGCACATCATTCTCAATCAAAACAGCCCAGGAAATAGACTATGAATCAGTCGGTGAAACCCACCAGAGATACGGATAGGACTGTTTGCCAGGAAGTGCTGCTTGACAAGCTAATGTGCATTTGTTGGCCTGAGTAAAACAAAAGTCCTCTGTTAAAGTTTATCTCCACTAATGCAGCCTATATCTAATCCAATACGAACTGCTCGCATCCAGACAAACTCCCCGGAAGACATTTAGAGATTTAACCTACTCCATTTGGCGCTGTCAGTGAGTAAACGGGGCAGTTGGCCAATGAGTGAAGTTTGTTTACTTTGGTCCATTTTACGGCTCCAGTGGTCGAGAAATATTTGAAGTCAACACTGCCGAAAAAACCCCCAGGAATTGATCAAACGACAGTATGATGCATTTTCTGCTTTGGAGTGACATTGATTTCCGACGACTCATCCTGAGAGTGACGCCGAAGTCTCCGGTGCACATGAAACCGGAGTTAATCGAATTATTTAGTTAACCTCTGATTACCCCCCAGGACTAATAATACAGCGCAAATCGTGTGTAAAAATATAAAGGCAGAATTAGAGATGCTGCGTGTCATAATTTTGTCGCATGTGCGTTCTGCAGGACGGGGGGAGCCCTCTGTGTTCTGTATATTTAGCGATGGAGTGAAACATTTTGAGCATGCAGCTACTGACCTTCAGCTGAGGCTGCTGCTGTTTGTGGACACACACACACACACACACACACAAACACACACACACACACACACACACACACACACACACACACACACACACAGGAGAGGGAGCAGTTCGCTCTCTGGGGAACTGTCCCACTCTGTGACCCGCGGGACATGAACCCACTGAGCATGACCTCCTCTCGCTAAAGTTTCCATGTGAGCATGTTGTTGTTGCAGCTCTTGTGCTCACTTGGACGTAGCAGGAAAAAAACATCCAAATACCAAGTATGTATGTGTTGATGCTTGTTTGACCTCTACAGAACTACAATATCCAAGGTTGGGAAAGGTGTTTGACTGAATCATATTCTGCATCAGCTTGTTCCGATGTGTGTGTTGAAGCTTCTTGATGTTTACACAAAGATTGCATGTTTTTTAATGATTGCACAGGTCCATTCCTACATCATTTTATACACCTCTCCCTAAATACCAGCCTGACATATCTGGTATTTCTGTGGAACTTTCTTTTTTGCTCTATGTGGGTTTGAACAAAGTTTGAGAGACTTTGAGATGACTGAGCTACTGGCGGGTCAGTGAGGTTTCAAATTCATGTTCCACACTGAAACAGAAGTCTGTCAAGTGCACTAAATCTATATTATGATTGTGGCCAAGTGCATTTCAAGTCTCCCACCACATAAAGTGGCCTAATCATGGGCTGCGTCGGAAAGAACACAGACGGGATCTGCAAGGCCTCAAACTAAAAGTTGGCTAAGGAAAGAAAAGCTGAAACTACAGTCTGGTTCCTGGGGGGTATTTATTTTCTTGTTGGCAGTGATTTGTGATTTTCCCCACAGAGCCATAAAGCACTTATAATCTGAAGTTAGTGTCGTGAATGCAGAGTCACCACGAATGGCACATCTGCAACTTCTGCAGGGCTGCCGGGGCTCTGCACAGTCTTGACAGTGTGCGTGCTCTAATTCCTCTAAACGGTGCACATTGAAAAACAGAAAACAAGCATTTACAGGAATGCATGAATAAACAAGCAGACGACCTCTCTTCCATAGAGGCAAAGTAAATAAGTAGTAAAGAATGAATTCGGCGAGCGCAAACCTCTGCCCGTGCTGGAATACTCTCCAATGTGCTTCCACCACCATTACTTTAAGGATCTGTCACTTCAAGTCATAGTCACGGCTAAGGAGAGTTTGTATGTCCACCATATTTGATGGAAATAAATCTGCTCATTTATCAGTCGAAGGAATGATGTATGAAAACACTTTCTCTCCCACACTAGGAATGCAAACAAGTCCGGTTGTGGAAGCTGTCAATGCCAATTGCATAATGCTGAATACGGAAACCCCCCAAAAAAGTTTTTTGTATCTGAAACTACATCTGAGAGAAGAAGAAGAAGAAGAAGAAGAGCAGCCACAATCTGCACCACCTCAAATTTTAGATCTCGCCTTTAACACAAGGCTATTGTAGAAACACGCTGTGTTTACATGACTGTTCTAGTAACGTAAGAGTGTACATCCTCTATGCGCAAGTTTATTTGTGGGCGCGTGCACGTTGCAGTCGTCCGTGTTTATGTCTCGGCTGAATATTTATTTACCTTTTACAGTGAATGAGCTCATTGTGTGGCGCTGTAGAAGGAAAAAAACGCACTTCAGATGATGGAAATAAAATCTCCTGTATGCTTTTTTTCTCCCCCCCCCAGGCGTGTGTGCGGTGGGCAAACCCATGTGCCTGATGTTCGAGTACATGGCCCACGGCGACCTCAACGAGTTCCTGCGTCGCCGATCGCCCTCCCAGTCGGTGCGCACGCTCAGCCGCGCCAGCTTGTCTGGCCGCAGCTTCTCTTCCGAGCTGGAGGCGGGGCTTCTCTCCTGCGCCGAGCAGCTGTCCATCTCCAAGCAGATCGCGGCGGGAATGGCCTACCTGTCGGAGCGCAAGTTCGTGCACCGCGACCTCGCCACCCGGAACTGCCTGGTCGGGGAGGACATGGTGGTGAAGATCGCAGACTTCGGCCTCTCAAGGAACATCTACTCAGCCGACTACTACAAAGCCAACGAGAATGACGCAATCCCCATCCGCTGGATGCCCCCGGAGTCCATATTCTACAACCGCTACACCACCGAATCGGACGTGTGGGCCTACGGCGTGGTGCTGTGGGAGATCTTCTCAAACGGGATGCAGCCGTACTACGGCATGGGCCACGAGGAGGTCATCTACTACGTGAGGGACGGTCACATCCTCGGCTGCCCCGAGAACTGCCCTCTGGAGCTGTATAACCTGATGAGGCTTTGTTGGAGCACACACTCATCAGATAGGCCCAGCTTCAGCAGCATACATCGGATACTGGAGCGGATTCACCAAAGCACGCTAAGCTGCAGCACTGACGCTGAGGCTGACTGCTAACCTGGGAGAAACAAACATTCGCCCATTGACTTATGAAGTGATTTGGTGTCTGAAAACATATTCTAAATGAACCCTGGGACTTGAGCATGAGCATTCGTCCAATGACTTCCAATGAATTACCCAATCAGTTCTCTTTGCCCAGCTTTTTGTTTTCAGGAGACCAAACTGGCACCTTTATCAAATGTTCTTGCATCATAAACACCTCTCATATTTGAGGCATTTGCATATAACTTTTGTTGGAATCTGACTATATGGCTTCGACATGTGCTGTGGAACAAAGAGAGTCAGGCCTTCCCTTTTGCAAGCAAAGGTTTCATCCCGATTGTAGTTTGAGCACCAAACCCCCAGCTCTGAAGAAATTCACATTAGGGTGTGAGTTTCCTCCCCCCAAAAACTATGTGTTCCTGAAGTTACCTGAAAGCAGCGCTGCAATTTAATTGGCCGAGGGCCAAGACAACCCAGGACCCCTGTGGTTCAGCCACCTTTCTACAAAACAACCAGCAACCCCCACCTCAATGCTTTTTCCCTTCGACCTCCGTCGAGCTAGGGAGCACACCAACGTTTTTTCCCTTTTTAACCAAAACCTAGGTTTAACAGTTTATATTCGCTGGCCGAATTCACCAAACTGTCTATTTTATCTTTGTTCGTATCCACGAAGCGAACCCTTCTATTCCTGCAGAAGTGAAGACGCAAGACTTCTTCAGAAAGAGAGAGAAAGAACTTCCACTCTCCACCAAGCGCCTTGCTCACTCCGGTCATAAGGACGCGAACGTCCCTGATCCAGACGAAGCGATTCTCTCCCACCGAGAGAACACCTCCCGCGGCCCGCAGCCGCGCTGCCTGAGCCCACTGAAGCTCAGAAGAACCCCTCAGAAGAACCCCCCTCAATCACCACGATTGCATCGTACCGTAAGGGAAAATAGATTCTGGGCAGAGTTAGAGAGAGTTTCATTTGTGTTTATTTTATCTTATTTGTGTGCTTAAAATACTGTTCATTTTTATAACGTGGTATATGCTTTATGATCACCGACACTGGCGATCCCTGAAATTGCTAGTGTTGTGTAGAAGTTACCGTGTATTCTATGCTACTGTGATTCGTGTCGAGACAGCCGCAGTGAGGTCGAAGTTGCTTCTCATCAGTTCAGGAGGTCAAAACCGCCGGCTGAGACAAAGAGTCGCAGTTCTTGCTCCCCTGGCTGAGAGAGCAATCTTCCGTACTCCCACGCGGCACGGAGGATCTTAATCTCTTGTTTTATTTCATTTTGTTTTGTTCCTTTCCCTTCTCTTTTACTAATCCACACACACATATAGCTTTGAGCTAATGTAGCTACGTGCTAAACGGCTACCGGCACGTATAGACGCCGGGTCTCCTGTTGGCTATCCACCATTTTGAGTCTCGCGCATGAGAGACGTCACACACACACTCACACACGCACTACATGTACACACACACTCCCCCCCCCCCCCCCCCTCTTGTCCATAGTCCGTTGATTTTAGATAGTGTGCTCATCAATGTATAGTTGTTGTTAGTTTAGATATTAGTTGACTAGGTCATTAGTATTAGAATGTAATAAACTCTGATATATTTTAAAGAGCAGCTGTCTGTGATTACTTTGTGCATGTGTATTGTGATGATAGCTGTATATGTGGTCTGTGCTCGAACTTAAACCTTCACTTTCACTCTGAATGTGTAATAGTACTCAGACTGTTGACATTGTGAGTGAACACTAATTATGAGACTTAGTTCATCGTTTGGTTATTGGTCCCTGTTCGCAGGGTGGTGCCCCGTTATTATTAATAATCATTAATAATTGTTACTGACATTAATAATTCTATTGATGTCAAGAATTTAGTTTCTTAGATGCTGATAACCCAAACATGCTCCTTTACGTTCCCAACACTTTCTTCTTCAATTCAGGGTACTTTTACTCCTGCGCATCGAGCACATATCCATCTCTTTACGAACCCCAGAGCCTTAACCTTTGAAGACTCAAAGCCAATAACCATGCAAGTATAAACATAACCATTTCAGATACAAATGCACTCAAACATCACGCTTCATCCATTGCATGTGGAATTGTTTTCAAATCGTTTTGAACCATTAAGCTGTTACAAATGGTCTGACTTCCAAACATTGGGGTGAGGAGGAGAATGGGACGTGACAAGACCTTTGTTGTTAATGTCGCCTCTAGCAAATTCCCAAAGTGGCACACAATCACTTTAAACCAGGGGTCTTCAACGTTTTCAGGCCAAGGACCCCCATACAGATAGAGAGATGGAGCAGGGACCCCCGACTATATATATTGTATAAAATTGTGTTTTATATTAAACTGGGCCTAGTACTGTGTATAAACATACCTCTTTATTGTGCATTCAATACTAAGCTATTCAAATAATACACAGGTTCATATATTCATGTTTTTATCTTAAACATGTGCAAGGTACAGTGAGTAGGGAGGCCGTGCCACTGCCATTTATAAACACACCTTGTCAGCTGATACCAATGCCAATATCAATATTGTCTGTCAATTGCATGATAATCCTTCATACAAGCTATTCAAACTGATGTTTTCATTTTCAACATAAATGTGGAAACATAAATGAGTGATGGCCTATTAGTGCCACTGCCATGCATAAAGATACCTGTTATCTTGCATACAACACTGAACTATTAAATAATGGACACATTCATGATTAGAGATTTTTTTTAATTTTTTTTTAATTTTTTATTGTTTAAATCAACCAAACATTTCGCGGAACCCCTGCAGTACCTCTGCGGCCCCTAGGGGGTCCGCGGACCCCCTGTTGAAGACCTCTGCTTTAAACCATTGCTGTTGATTGTTTTTTATAGACAAGTCGCTATTCCTTTTTTGGGGCATTCTCGTTTTACTTGTTTCCTTTTTTCATGTTGTCGATCTTTGTCTTTTTTTTTGGTGTGAGCTCATTTTAAATTGTTTGACATAACGAGTACATTACAGGAGATAAGTTAATGAATGATTTCTTCCAACCTGCGTCCTCATCGGCCGTAAGTCTCACACAGTAGCGCAGACACACACACACATTTGGCCTAATTATAATTTGGCAGAAACTCATTGACTAGATTCGTTCCCGTGCCTTAAAATAGACTCTTTTTGCAAGTGAAGAACGGGCAAAATGTCTGAATGTTCTGAAAGAGTAAATCTTTAATTGGCTCTCACAAAGACAGAAACTCTCTCTTACCGATGAAACTTTGCTCATTTTAACCTCTTGTACCCGAGAGCTGTGTATTAGAGACACATATTTTATACAAATTCAATATTACCAACATCTCTTGTTTCATCAACCTTGTCTAGTGGCTGTTTTAAGTTTCCTTATGTTTTGTTTAATAATATCCGATGACAGAACATTTTTATGTTGTGGTAAAATGCCTTTTAGATGAATGGATTTCTTTTTCAATGTTGTGTGATGTTACATTTTTATTTTTTTGTGTGTTACATGACATAAAGATGCAGGTTTGTAAAGTATGACATTTCTTTGTATTGCTTGCAAATAAAACCTAATAACCACACACATTTGAGATCTGATAAAATACCAGATCCCATTATTTTTTGTGCACAAAAGGTGCCTGCACCCCCTGTGCTCACATCTTACCAGAACCAAAACCAATTGTTGAAAACTGGATACACGGTTGATGATGTGACTTAAATTTGGTCACAGTGCTACTTGACATTGTTGAATCATTTGAGATGTCTGGATTTCTCTAAAAGAATGGACAGACGGATGGACGGGGCCGTCCATCACCCACCATCCTCGCCGTGCCGACACCAGTCCTCTCGTGCTCGGCTCAAGCAGTTCGCTGCACCTCGTTGAAAATAAAGGGCAGGCGGTAGCCCCACCCAGGCTGCTGTGTCCGGTGTGGCTTCATGGTAAGAGTGCGGAACAGCAGTAAAAAAAAAACACATCCGCAGACGTACCCACAGCAAATGACACGTGCCCTGAATCCTCCTCAGTGTTATTTGAAGGCCAACGATGTAACAAACAGTGGGACTGAGGCGTGAAAGGAGACCGACCTGAAGAATCACTGCAGGTAACGGAGGACTGACTATGTCCACTTATTAACGTAGAAATTCATGACTAGTACGACTGAAAAGACACAGATTTATTTTTTTCTCTGACCCTCAACTTGTCTCTGCTTCTAAAGCCTCTTTCTCTCTGTTTATTTAATCATGAGCCCCCCCTGACACATGTTCCATAACAGCCTCCACCCACACACACACACACACACACACACACACACACACACACACACACGGGGGGAAAAGCATTTCACCATGTGGATGCTGCAGTGTTTCTACTCGCCACGAGAGGGATCAGAGGGGTGACTTGAAGCTTTGCCATACGTGAGTCATTTTTTTGAGGACGTTTTGTGAATGCACTTCCCAGTGTGTGAGTTTTTATGGAGGACATCGTCCTGTGTGTGTGTGTGTGTGCGTGTGTATGTGTGCGTGTGCGTTTGGGATTCCCAAAGTAAACTGTTTAAAGTAGGCAGCATGGAGTTTGGCCTTGGACTGGTCATCCCTCTTCTCCTTGATCTAAACTTTGGAGCAGACCGTCTCACTCCCACTTCCCCCTCTCCTCGCTTTCCTCCTCCTACTGATTTCTCTGTCTGCACCATATTTACTCGTTCCTTCACTCCTTCCCTGTCTCTTCTTTCTATCCTTGTTGTCTTCATATGCATTATCTCTTTATTAACTTTATTTTCTACTTTACTACTGCTTTAGCTTGTTGTAGTTGTTCTTTTAATTTAAGGTGTGCTTAAATATATAACTTTCCAGGTTTCACCATTCCCTCAAAGGTCACCAACGATGGTTCGGAACAACAAGTATTTACTTGTCAAGAGCTCACCCAAGTTGAACGTGACACAAAATGACACTGGTGAATTTACTTTGCTTCTGTATCCGATGTATCGCGCCAGTTCCATCGGAAACATGTGAGACTGAAGACTGATAAGCGTAGCAGAAACTTTCTGTTTCTGTCATTTCAGTCTTGTGCTCAGGGCGTAAATATGGACGGTGCAGTTGCACGGAGGCCTGTTGTAGCTTTTCATTGTGAGTGATCCAGATTAGCACCAAAAAATTCAAAACAATGTATAACAAATAATAGTAATAATAATTTTATTTTTTAAAGCGCGTGTTTATAAAGTGCTTCGACAGAAAAATAATGAAAAATAATAATAAAAAACAAAGTAAAAGGACAACATCCCATGAACGCCAGTCTGTAAAATTGGGTTGACCTTGAAATGATTTTCTTTTTGTACATAAACTACAAAAAAAATTAATAAACTAAAAAATATTTCAATTAAATTAACATTTTCTTCTTTCCTTTGGTATTTTTGTCACGTACAAAAATGAAAACAGAAATGTAAACGCTGTTTACAACTGTTATAATGTCATGTATATGCTTTGTTTATGTTGTTTTTACCATGTAAAGTGCTTTTGAGTACCCTTTAAAGCCCTATACAAAATAAATGCATTAATATTATTATTATTAAATGCAATAATGATTGCTGGGTAATGTGTATGTTGATATTGTCCAATGTCAAGTCTCTATGTAACGGCTAGTTTGGGTGCCAAACCTGCGGCAGTAAGTAAGGAGGGCCCGTCCTGCTGGCGTGCAATGGGGCTAGTCTCAACTACCTTCACAACACTGCTTGTGCTACAGCATTGCCTCATTTCACCCTTTCTTTCCCCATCGTCCTCCTCTCTTCAGTTTTTCCTCCATCTTCCCCCTCCGTCCCTCCTTTCCTCCGCTCCCCATCCCCACTGTTTCCCTTTCTTATCTGTAGCTGCAGTCAGTTCCTTCTTCTCCTTGTCGCTGTTTGCTCTGCCTGTTCGTCAAAATGCATCGCGAAGCGACAGCTGTGGATACCGGGGAGGGAACTCTCATTCACCGCGAATGAGCCGGTGTCCCCTTCTGCAAAACAAGAGGTTTATCTGAACGGACTCTCTGACCTTCAACTTGCAGAAGCAGCTCTTGATGGTCGGGGACCCCGAGATTCATGCTTCCATTTAAAAAAACAAAACGGCTTCCTGTTTTGTCATGACTGGTTTAGTATATCTGTGCAGCGGAGAAATGTAATAATGCTTCAGAGGAAGGTCGGCTGTTGGATTCTCCTGAATGTTCCAACAGCAGCGCTGCGGTTCCTGGACGTTCAGGCTCAGCTTTTTTTTAGCGTCTTGTTGACTTTTCCAATGCGCCATTACATTTTGCCGGCTGCTGATTCTGTCCATTCAAAGTCATTAACCTTATCTGCCACACACACAGTAGGGGACGCATTTGTCTGTCACCAAACCACGGAAAGTGTCTGTATTGACATTGTGATGAAGATGTGACATCCCCCCCTTCACTCAGCGACGGCACACAGGAACTTCCCGTGTGGCCCCGCCGGCTCCGATTGGCCCGTTTAGTGGAGCAACAGGAAGTGGGGAGACATATATCAGTCAGCTGGAGGCTAGCACTTCGAAGCTGTGGAACAATAAACACAGCAGTGTGTGTTTCACACACACACACGCACAGAACATTCTTCCATTTAAAAACATTTTGCTGCTGTCGCTGCGACTGCTGCTTCATTCGTGTCACACGCAACATTAGTGGCACTGGCCACTCTTAAGAGTAGTGTTCAACATACACACATACCACATAGTGCAGTCCTGCATGTAGCGTGTGCTTAATGTACGCAGTCCACATTTTGCAATTCACTTTCAAATGTCCAGTTTTCAGAATGGAATTCATTCGTCTTGTTTTGCTTTTTCCTTTTCTTCGTCGGTTTTGTTTTGCTTGCTTCATTTTTTTTTCTGCAGCGAAAGAGCAGCGGGGATTATGTGTGACGTTTCATCACAACAGCGTCATCACGCACTCACATACCTGTGGTGTTTTTGGTCATTCATCGTCATGATATAAAGATAGAATGAAGTAGCCTCACCTCACAAGATTTTATTAAGTCAACTTTTGAAAGGCCCATGAGACTTTATTTATTTTTCTTAACTTAATTGGGTGAGCATTAGTCTCCTCATCTTCTCCGTTTTCGTATTTTTTACGTATCGTCAATCAAAGCATTTTGAATCACATTTGCTTGAAAGATGCTTTATGAATGACTGATTGATATAAATGTGTGAGTGGGAGGAAGATGTTTCCACACAACAAAATGTCACGGCACACACACGGCACAGTAATGGGAAAAAGGCTGGTCATTAGGCTGGTTATGGCTGGTCATCTTCTACCAGACCATCACGTGTGCTAAAAAAAAGGAGGCGGTCCTCAGATGAAACCCAGTGGAGCTCGCCTAGATTTCACTTAATTTAGAGTCAACGAATAAACACGGACAGAAAATAAACCAAAATCCTTTAGGGGTGAGGGTGATCATCCCCTGTCCGTCATGGTTTCAACAAAAAAAGTTGAGCTCCTCGCAGCACGCCCTCCGACAGGCTCTTATCGGGTAAGACCCGCCCTCTTGAGATCGACAACCAATCACAAATGACAACCTAGACCAAATAGGTTTTGCGGAGAAGATGTTCATGAGCACACAAACTAGCTCTACAACCTTTCATAATCTATTTAAGTTTAAATTTACGACATCTTGTCTCTGGGGGTTTCTCGGCCTTCATTCCTCTCCAATTGACAAAGCACTGATGTTCTCTGGCAAACCGGTTCATGCGAGCAACCATGCGAACCACGCTGGGAACGAATGTGTCCGCCTTACAACATCAGAATCAGCTTTATCGGAATCACACGGACCTCTGCTAACAGTCAGGGCTGTCTAAAACGTGTGAACAGCCTCGAGGTCTATGGATTATTAGGTCTAGCCCAAAAAGTAACCGCATGCCGTGAAGCATACATTATCAGTCTGTCTGTCTGTGACTCTGCATGCTCCCCCGTTTACTGACTTTCCGGATGTCATAGAAACAAAAACACCAGTGGTTAACAGAGAGTAGCAACGATAGCAAGGCTAAACGTGTAAGATAAAGTACAACCTTTAAAAAACATTCGTATAATGTCAATGACATGAGTGGCATTGTCGTAGGGATTTTTGAAACTCGGTTTTTGCAAATATTGATTTCAGAAAAGCCTTAAAACAACACAAGACAATAATTCAGACTTTTCTCATGTTTTTATTGTTGCTGGGATATCAACACTATGACTCTGGGTGGACATTCATTGATATTGGCCCGTACAGTATAGCTAGTATGGAAATCACGTTTACGTCTGTGTCACACTTACTTTCTACAAACTACTGGTACACGGTTTGTTTAATCTGAGGCTTGGCAACAAAAAAACATTTAAAAGCAACGTGTCACTTTGGAAGAACAGACTTTTAGACAGTTAGGAAGACCCCGACGGTTGCTCCTGATAACGTACATATCGCCATTCTTTGAATACACTTTGGGGTGAACAGTTTTTGGTATGAAAATGACAACATTTATCGAGTGCAACACACACCGCCCATAGCAAACATTGGACATTCAGACAGAAGTAGTCAGGATATGATGGCAGGAATGTGCTAACCTGGGGAGCTAATGTGATAAAACTCTTTTTCAGGAAAGGTCACGCATGTTGAAGCTGGGAAAAGGACATTGTCCTACCCTGACATGCATAATAGGCTGTGGACTTACATGGAAATCAATGGGTGAAACTGTTTTGACATGCGACATATGCCGCCAGGGAACGTTGCCCTAAAGAATGATGTTAAACGAAAAGACAAAAAAATTAAAATTGATCAATTTAAATTTTCAATCCGTGTCTCCACATTGGATTTTTTTTTTTTATCATACCACACTAAAAACAAAACCATCTGTATTCAGTTTGTAGTCATGCTCTGAAAATAAAAGTAGAAACCGTGCACTATACTTTCTGTAAAAGTAACACTGACATTAATCTTTGTTGTACTTTAAGGCAATTGTAAAACAACACGCAATTAAAGAGTAGGTTAAAACCACCGGAAGATCTTGTATTCGCTCACCGCCACTGGTTCAACTTCCCACATTGCTGCGGTGATGTACAAGCGTACTCTAGGACACTGTGACATCACTTATGGGTGTGGTTACAGGTGCAAAGAGGTTTAAACTTTAATTTTAAACCAGAGAGGGCTGTGAAACACTGCTTCTGAGCCTGGTTTTAAGTTACTCTTTCTGGAGGAGGACTGGAAGGCACTGCACACATAGATATCTAGTTCTGGGTCACAAACAAGTTAATAACCGTAATAGTCAACAGGAAATGCATTAATTAGGCTCACAACACAATAGAGCTCATGACATTATAACCATAAACAAAATCCTACAGTACGTTTGGACAGATTATAACACATTTAAATTTACAAACACAAAAACGCTTTCCCTTTGGTGATTAACTTTGAATAATATATTTTATATACATACATACTGTACACATATACTTACAACAGTGTACAAAATAATGACACACTGGTAAACAGAGGCATACGAAGACAGACAGTTTAGTTGGTTTGCGATATAACCTGAAGCATTACTTTGTTAGAAAAATGGTTACAGTTAATGTCAAATATGCAGGGTTGGGTCCAGAGCCGAAGACTGCCAAAGTTTGGTCAACGATACAATGAGTGGCACTGCACCTGCTGCTGTTAGTCTATTGAGGCCTGTTGTGAAGTTAAAAGAAGTAAAGGATGCACCAGCTCAAAGGCAAAACTAAAGGAATTCGGTTGAATTGTCTAAGAAGAAAATATCTAACATTGTTGCCTTAGAATTTTTGAGTTTGTTTCTTTTTTTTTTTTTTTAAGTGGAAAGGCACAACTTGTAGATAAAAAAGGCCTACAGTGAACAATAGAATCATAATTCTGGATAAAAGAACTTAAGTTGCCTCATAAACAGGGCGACATTTTGACCAACTCTGACAGGCACACAAATACCAGCTGACTTCATTTCAGCTGCAGCTTAAATCCCTGACAAACATCTTGCTTCCTGGAAAACATCTGGCTGTTCGCTTGTTTGGACCTTTGTCTGTGTATTTTGGCCAAAATGTGTTTTGAGTCGAGTCACGACGAAATTCAGCTGGTAATTTTTAACAACGTAGATCACAGCATCACTAGGCTGGCTGACTTCAGTTGAATCTCAAGTTAATAGCAGACAGTGGAGGAGTGCACTTGAGGCAATAAGATATCATTTAACAAGCGTATTATCTTAAGAGTAAACTGTGAGACGTCATTGTTGTCAGTGCCCCTTTAAAAAGAATAAGACTACTAAATATGCTAAATGTTGTGTTGTGGTATAAAAGTCCATAAAGTTGTTGCGATAAACACCAACATGATCAGAACCCCACTTTATGCCTGTCACCCGGATACGCATGAGTCCAATCTATAATATGTGCCACCTTACAGTTACAGCGTGTAGCATTTGGAGGATCTACGGAAGTGTATCTGAGGGTTTTGTTGACCTTAGAATGAGCCGGAACGGGCCCTTTGTAAGCTGCCGTGTTTCTACAGTAGCCCAGAGTGGACAAACCAATCACTGGCTCTAGATAAAGTCATTTAGCCACTGAATTTCCCCTACACGCTTGGCACAAGGGGAGAAGTTTCAGTCAGTTACAGTCTGCAACGTCACCGCTAGGTGGAGCTAAATCCTACACACTGCACCTTTAAATCAATGGGACGCTTTAAACGCATGGCATGTCCCTCTGTTTAAGATGCCACGAGGAGGGACAGTGAGGAGACAGAGGCAGGGGTACAGAAAAAGGTTTGGATTATTTGTATCTGCAGCATTTCCAAATAAGGACTGGTTCACAAAAAAATCTAAAAAACATCATACCTTCAACCATCTTATATAGTGACATAAACAAAACGTCATATTATTTTGGATGGACATCTGTATTACTTCATATCACCAATAACACTGTCGCAGAAAAAACAAATGTGTACATGTCATTCAGTTTCTGGTAACAGGAACAATATTTACACACTTTCCTTTGAATGTTTTTAAAGCAGGGTACTGTGGTACTGTAGGAGAGAACTTCGTGAAAATGAGGAAATTCACAAACGGAAATTTTTCATGATTGCAAACTGGATTTTTATTGGCCAAGCTAGCACTGTGGCTTTATGTGTGGCAATGAAATTGATCTGTGGGTCAGTCGACCTCTTTGGTCCAGCCTGAAATGTAACTGTCATATATAACTATATGGACTGTCGTGACACTCGCGGGTCAGTGTTTGCAGTCAAAACTGTTACTTCTGTCTCATTCGTGGCAAAGTTGAGTTTGTCAAGTACAAATTCAGGCAGGCACCAATTTTAACTTCATGTCCCTGCTATAAGAAGACGTGACGGCCCATCTTGCCACCTCTCACAACGAGTAAACATCAAACTCTACTTTCACATTCACTTTTTCCTCAGTCAGCCTCGTGGAGACGCCTCGTAAAACCACGAGAGGCAGACAACTCAGCGCATTTCATGTCATGACCCGAAGTCTGCTAACACTCGGCAGAGATGACCTTCACCGTGTCTCCACATAACACCGTGGCACAGAGCCTGTTCTAAAACCGCAAACATCCTCCCCCTTTTTAGTGAGATCCCTGGAACAACTTGTCTCTAATTCCTCAGAGGGAACAAACAACAGATCCTGGACGCCTCTTGTATTTAAGTTGGACTGAAGGAAGAAACTGGATTCACTAAAGCCTTATCAGTGGGAGATGGGGATCAGTGGAATGATGAGTTTTGGTCTAAGGTCACTTGTCATTGAAAGATGATTGAGGAATCTGCTGCAGAAATAAATAACAGCTCTGGTGACTTAAAAACTCCATAATGGTCATTTTTGGTAAGTCGCTAAACATATCAAACATGTCAGTATTGATATATTCATTTATCTTATGAGCATCAGCAGGATGTCACATAAATGGTTCACTTTGACGCCTGCATTTTGGAAAGGTCAAAACCCTGGAAATGGATCCAAATACTATCGAGAGAAAAAAATCAGCCTTTTGTGTTTCTCAAAATGTAAGGTCTTTCCTCCCAAACATAAAGGAAAAACGAAAGAATAGTGTTGGAAAAGAGTCCTCCAATGGATGTGGAGTAACACCCCAATGGTAGTGTAATGCTATCTGAATGTAAAAGGTCTGTATGATGTAAGAAGATCTTTCTTAAGAATGGGGATCGAGGGGAAGAAGTCTGAAATTACAGGATACAAAGTTAAAGAACACTGGAGTACTGGCATTACCTTCATTTCACAGATTACTTTTAAATAGTTCATACCAGCATTGTCCGTGACAACATATTCAAAACAATTAATAAACAACTAAGCAGAAATACTAACAGCCTATCAGAGTCCTCGTAGACGCCATCCTCTTCTTCGCTGCGATCTCATCCAGCTCGTCATCAACTCATCTATCTAATCTTCATTCTCCGAGTCATCACCTTACTGTCTTTAGTTCGTATCATGTTCGCAGTCCCCCTCAAGCCTTCCCATTCACCTTCTCTCAGTCAGTATCTCCAACACAGATTAACCTCCTTCAAGTGGCTGGATTAATCCCCGCGATGTCCAGCCCTTCCTTTTTATACCACCGAGTGTTCGTTGTTGTGGTGGTGGTGGTGGTGGTGGTGCGCTCCGCCGCTCAGCACCGTGTGGTTGGTGGACGACGCCGACCGGTCGGACCCCTCCGCCACCGTCCCGTTGACGTTCTCCTGCCGCTGGCAGCACAGGATCTGCCTGAAGGTGGCGCTCATCTCCTTGTCGCGGTAGGAGTAGATGATGGGGTTCATGGCCGAGTTGAACTCGGCGAGCAGCAGGAAGAACTTCTCATAGGTGAGGACATTGCAGTTGACGCAGAAGACGTCGAGGAGGAGGATGACCAGGCCGGGAGTCCAGCAGACGATGAACGCACCTGAGGAAACACAAAGCAGAGGTTGGAATTGGTGCTGAGGAAAACTGTTCAGGAATATATATATAAAAGACAGCTCTGTTCTGAAGGTTGCTTTTGTTACTTTAAATGGGAAAACAGGCAGCAATCTCCAGTTCTGAAAAGTGAAGTCAATGCTGAAGTGTCTTAAACCTGCATTCTTACTAGTGTCCATCAGGGGGCGACTCCTCTGATTGTATAGAAGTATATGAGAAAATGACTATACTTCTCTCTTGATTTATTACCTCAGTAAACATTGTAAACATGAGTTTATATTCTTTATCTATAGTTTAGGTTTTCTTCAATACAGCATGTTGTTCGTTAATTAAATGATGGTCCATTTAGAGTAAAATAGACCATAAAGCAGAGTATTCTTTATAGAACTTTAACCCTTTCACCGTGTGTTTTCACTTCATGAAAGTTAATTGAAACCTTTGTGGTCACCTAAAAATGTCTCATCCAGTAGTCAGCGTTCGGCTGTACTTTGCTCCACTCTCAGATGTCATTTCTGGTTGCAAAAAAGGAAGATGGCGAGGACCAAAAACAAAAAATGGCGACGGCCAAAAACCAAGACAGCAACGGCCAAAATGTCAAATTTGAGGCTTCAAAAAGTCTTATATGAAGTCTATTGCCATTCTAGTTGTTGATCCTTGACTCCCATGAAGTCGCATGGCATGGTTTGACTGGAGAAAAAGTTTAGTAAATGTTGTTTCACCAATTTTTCATGTAATTTATTAGCAGTGAGGCTGTTCTGGGCCCATGGTTTCATCCAGTTACACCAAGACACAGATTTCACTGATGATGTAATCGTATTTTGTAACAGGACTTTTCTCGGGCCTACTTGTGTATAATCCGTCATAAATCTCAAAGGCGATTACTCACATCACATGTGTCTGTATCCTGAAAAGGAAAAAGTGCAATATATCTGTATTTGAAGCTAATAACAGAATTTGACAGGCACACAAATTAAAGTAGCACAAAAACACAGTTTTTGGCTGTTGTGAGTTTTTTGGCTATGTTTTGGTCGTGAGTCACTATTACTAACAAGTGATTAAGCACATGTTCTGAACTATACTAATTCCTGGTTTCCTCTGCCTTTTAATGAGCCCGACGAATCACTTGAACTGAATGTGCATCTAATGCCACAAAAATGTGATGTTGGCCTGACTTTCTTTTACCAAGAGAGCACACAGCACTGTATTTCACCAGTATATGGATTTTATGGATTTGTATTTTTCGCAGTTTGAATTTGAATGACTCTTATTAATGAGTTTTAAATGTAAATCATGCATTTGAACAGTGATGACTTGGTTTGGTCTGACTCACAATGAGAGACAATGATTCACTGGGACTTAAACTGGAATACTGATTACTTGATCAAAATGGCAGGTCTTTTCAGTGTCACCTTGAAATTTATACCGTGTTACGTCGCACACGGGAGGCTTCCAGCCACCTCCACCTTATATATATTATGGTAATGTCACATTCTGGGTGTGAACCAGGCAACTCCTTGTCTTTCCTCTCCCTCTACTGAACCACCAAAAAGTAAAGAAGCAGAAGATTTTGAAAATGTATCCCACAACACGACCACTGATGGGATCTTAACATTTACAGTATAGGAGCTGAAGCCACTCTGCCTGGGAGCTATAGTGTTGACAACCACTCTACAACCACATCACCATCACTTAGGAACCGCACCATCAGTCTAGAGGAGGAAACCACCCATGTCACTTTGTAACCACATCTAAAACTTTTTAACAACACTTTTTGACTACAAAGTACTTTTGTTGTACAGTGTTTTCAATTACTTTGCTTTTGCGGGTACATTAGGTTACCGGTTATGGAGCCTCAAAAGCAAAACAATAACACTAAAAGCCAGATTTCTAAGACATAATTGTACTCAAATGCATGGTGGTCATGGATGGGGGGGGGGGTATTATTTTTAAACTATATTTCACAAAGAATTTCCATCATTTAACTTGCTCCTCTATTTAATATTGAGACAATTGGTCACTGACATTGAAAAAGGCCAAGCTTTCAAAATAAAAGCCCAGAGGTCAAAGACAGTAAATAGGCATCAGACATCATTTGTAAGGGCTTTTCAAACATCATAAAAAAAAATCATATAATGGTTTAAGTTCGGTAACGTTTAGGCAAATAAAATGTCAGGTTCGTAGTAAAAAGATGGGGGGGGGGGGGGATTCGTAATTTCTCAGGAAATCAGCCGCCATTATCCCTCTCTTAATCTAAAACATCTACAGAAACATAAATGTCTGACCTCGACCTCATTGTTGCAACCAGATCTCCAGTATCCCATCACCAAATCTACAACCTCCTCACCTCATTTGGGTGAGCACAATGCATCATCATTCCTCTGATGAGACGGGTTTCGCAAAGTCGAGGGGGGGGGGGGTGTCACTGACGCATTACTCATGAATGTGGAGTTCAAGTATTGTGAATCCAGTCGACAGATGCTATTTGTCACAACTATAGAACAACTGTAGGGCATTACACTCTTGAACCAGTAAGGCAAAAAGTCTTGATGAGAAATAGGGCGAGCAGAGACGGGGTGGTGGGGGGGGGACAGAGACGATATTGACAGGCAGGCCTGTTATCTGTTAGTGTTTTGTAGGCGGCAGCTGCAGCGAAGGATTGACCTCACTTCTCAGCTATGCAGGCAGACTCTCCAGAGTTTGATAAGTTTCTCAAACGTTTCGGCAGAGAAACTATCTGAGCTAGTTGTCAGAAAGTGAAACATCTTTCTGTGAACGGGATTCGCACAGAAAATAAAAAAAATAAAAACAGCACAGAACTTCAAGTAAAAAAAAAACAAGACAAATACTTCTGACAAGCACGATGATGGTTTATTACTAGACAACGTTTCCGGCTTCTAGCATCACTGTCTCAGTTTGATTTGGTGCAGATGGAAACACACAGCCTGCTTATGAAATCGACCCTAACCACATCCTATATTGTTGACCGAGTGAAAAAACCTGCTGCTTCTTTCACATGAGTTGTTCTGTTTTAAATGGAGAGTGACACATATATATTTACAGGATATTTGTTCCCCCCCCCCCCCCGTAGAGTGAGAAAGAAAACAGTCTTTGTGTGACCGGAGAGGTTTCACCCCTCGAATCCTTTCATTTCCTCTCTGGATCCAGGGGTATACGGTTGCTTGTGTTACACCCTTCATCTCAAGAACTGCCCCTTTTACTTATGCCCAAACAAAAAACGTGCACGGTTTACCACATAGGGCAGGGTTACCCCACAGAGGGTAGTTTTTGTTGACGGTAGGAACAAACAGATATTTTGGCCCAAGTCATCCAGTACTTGGAAATGCCACATGGAGGGAAAAGAGACGAGAGAAATGGAAAGTCAGTGGAGGAGAGTAAATAAACACGGCTCCGACGCAGGCCTGGAAAGATTTGGAAATGTATGGAAAACTACTTTGACACTTCCCAAGGCGTGTATGGGTGTTACCGTCGCAACAGTGTTTGATGTGACATATTGGGCCTCATGCAGCAACATCCTCTTCAATTTCTCACATATTTTCTCTTAATTAGAGACAAAATAAGAGAACTCAACTCCAGACGCACCAAAAGTTCGTATCGGCTCTTCCCCAGGTGTGAATGATGAATCCCCCTTGATCACACACGGGGCCGTTTGCGTATCGTTAGCATAGGTAACGCCCCCTAAACACCATATAAGGGCATCCCTTATGCCACGTTTGACACATGCCCAAGAATTAAAAAAAAAAAGCCTGTGAGAAGAAGAACTGTAGCAGTTGCTGTACGGTGAAATAAAATGAAGCGGAGTAAACACTCCATACAGAAGCTGAACACAACCAATATCATCCACATGTTTTATAGTCTTTAAATGGGATCAATGGTCTTTCTTTAATAATCCAATCATTATAATTACTCTAAAACATATAATAATCTGAATTTGATTGTATGATACGCATGTTTTTTTTTTTTTACATTTTTCAAATTTAAAACTTGTGTTTCCTTGAGATGGATGGTCTCAACCACTCAGAAGATCCAGAAATCAATGGCTGCTTACAAAATGAGAACAAAATTAAGATTAAATTTGTTCTTGTATCGCTTCCTGCCTGAGGCCGTATGTGACATTTGAAGGATCATCTTCAGCCCTGTTGAAACCTTGTTGAAAGCCATGTCCTTATTTTCTTATTTCGACCTCCTGGTTTTCTTCTTTCTTTTTTACCAGGAATACCAGGAATTATTAAAGCTGTCATGCTTTTTTTTTCCTTGCTTTTTTTCTGGCAGAAATAGGCTTCCATAAGAGAGAGAACTGAGGGCTATGGGAACACAAATAAGGAAATAATGGAGACCAGACTACGGCAATGAACTCCACACTCCTACAACACACACACACACACACACACACACACACACACACACACACACACACACACACACACACACACACACACACACACTTACATAACTACACATGGCTCAAAGACGGACGGAGGAGCTCTCAAACATGACCTGAAAACGTTATGACGGTGTTGAGAAAGCACTCAGTGATTGTAATGCTCAGCGAATTACAAAGTTGTTGTTTTTTCCGAACGATGATATTGGTATTTTCCTGTCCCTGCACAACACTTCCTCCTGCAGATTAGGAGATGTGGATCTCTTTCCACATCTAACTTGGTGTTTGTTACGAGAGGCTTAGCTCTAATGGCTGACGTGTCGTGTTTCTGGCGGGGAGAAATGCCTCATTAAGAGGTTTATGATGTTGCTCACCAGCGTTACTGTCTGCGGCAGCTTGTTCTGCTGTCCTCAGTCACATGTAATGCGCTGCAGAATTCCATAAACACAAGGTCAAATGGCTTAAAGGATCATTCTGGTGCTTTTGCATGTTTGGTCCTTTAACGAGAAATTACACGTTTTTGGTTTATTGCTGCCATCAATTTAAAAACAAACAGAAACAAGAGAGGTAATGAACATTATGTTGTCCAGCTTTGTCAAAGTTACATTAGCCAACTACACTTGCTTTAATAAGAGTCTTTTTAGGGTGATCTAAAATATGTTCTGTCTTCTATTCTATTTGGGGGTGAGGTGGGGGTTGAGTATCGGTGGGGTGGTTTCCACAGAACACACTGTTGACAGCTGACATACATTGGTTATTTTTAAAGCATGACCACAGTTGTTCCGTTAACTTAACTAAGTATGTACTATCATAATCAAGTAGTCGTATCTAAACCTGTACCACAATGTTTCCCTAACTTTAACAAAGTAGTCATTTTAACCCCAACACGCATGAGCAAACACACAATTTAGGACTTGTTGGGGAGACTAAATGTTCTGGAACCTCCTCCAATCGTAGCTTGCAAACTTTGATGATTTGAGCGACGTACATCATAGGTGATCAAAGGGGGAGGTGCTAGTCTTGCAAGTCGTTTTGTCAGAACTTCACGAGGCATCGTTGCACCCAAAACTGGATAATGGAATAGGGAGAAATGAAATTGAATTGAATGATTGACGCTTCATCACGTCATAGGAGCATTGGAAAAAAAGGTTGGGACTGGCTTTGTAGCGCGTCACGCCACGCCCTTGTGCGACGATGTCATTGGCTTCCATTGAAAATGACTACTGGCCTGTTGCTGTGTCGCGTGTAGTGTGAACACAGCATTGCTAAAAATCCTCTACATTGTGCTGATGCATTCGTGCGGCTTTAAATTCTGCTATCTGGGATCCTCATGCCTTCCTATCACACGTCTTCACGTCGGCTTAAGTTTCCACTAATGTTCAAATATGGATAAACCTCCAATATTGAATTACTGCTCTCTGTGTGTCTCATCGCCTTTCTTCCCATTAATTCTCTCGCTGGTTTCCTGTCCCTCTCCTCTCCTCCCCCACTCTCTCTCTCTCTCTCTTTCATTAACTTCTCTCCTTTCTTAAGCACTTCACTCCTTTCTTTCTCCAACCTGTCTTCCTCTCTACGCCCATCCATGTCCGTTTCAATTTCTGTTCATCCCTCGATCATATTTCCCCACCCCGACCAATATTTAAAAAAATAAGATCGGAGCCATTATTCTGAAATGGCCCGGTGGCTTTCCATTTGTCCACGAAGGGATTTATTTTTCCTCTCCACTCTTTCCCACATCACCAACTTCCACACACACACACACACACACACTGGGGAATAGATACAGTAGATGTTCCCATTCAGTAGCTGGGTGTTTACAATTATTGATAAAGAGGCTTGTGGTGGACACTAGAGATGGGAGTCTGGTGATGGTGTTGTCTCGGTGATCTAATGGGTCGAGAAACGCGCTTTTGACTGGAAGTACAGTGAGGTCTTTGAAACGGCAATAATGAGGGCTTTTCTGCTCAGCTGGCACAAACAGACTGGGACATATTTGCAGAGCTGTTGGTCAGCAGCAGTGACTAGCCACAGCCACCAAATTCTGAGTCTAATTTTCAAAAATAGCATCTGATTTAAAGCGTCACCTTCAGTACTTGAATATATAAAATGATACCAGTCCGGTCCTATAACTGTTTTAGCGTTTTAGCTTAGCTAATACGAAATTGTGGCTTCAGTCTATGAACGCAGATGTTTTTCTTATTTTCCAATCGACTCTATTTTGCCTCCAAAACAAATTCCTTCCCATTGCTGCTATTGGTTAATGGTCTGTTAATCTGGCTAACAGTCGACTATACTTGAGATCTTTCAGTTGTTAATTGCAGGCCTACAAATCCAAGCAAACTTGGTGTGTGGTAGTCGTTTGAGGACACTGTATAGATATTTGAGCGGAACTTGCCAGAAATGAACAACTGGCTCTGCAGGAAGAGGACTCATGCGGACAGATGCTGCCGTTGTGAGCGACTAGAAAAGCTTGCATTCTTGCCTTAAGTGCTTCACACAAAACCACAGAAAACAGGTGACATCGCGAGCCAGTCACGTTTTCCACACTGACGGCGGATTGGAGGGTCGCCGTCAGCTCTGCATGAAATGTGTGTGGGTGTCAATTTTGAAATCTAGCCATGAAAAATCTGTGTGCTCTATATAACATTGATTGGTTATACATTGTGGGTTTCAGTCAGCGATGTGGCATCTGTGTGCATGTGTTGGGATGATGGTATGTGTTGGCGCTCCGCGCTGTCTGACGATGCGGGCGTGTACAGCACCATGGGCTTTGACATAATCAAATCATTCACAGACAGACTGTGTGAGCCAGCACCTGACACACAGGGAACAAGGGTCACGGTTGATTCGACAATGCAGTCGACTCATTGATGAGTGATGTGGAGAATCTCTGCTGGTGTCATTCAAACATTTTATTTTTTATTTCAAGCAGAGAAGCGCCAGTAGCTGAATGGACCAGCAAGACTGCCTGTAACCAGATCAGTATCATTTGACGACATTTGGTTATTGTTTAAATTAAAGGTATAGTACATCTGTAATAAAGCTGATGTCTGCCGATATATTGGCCTGGCCAATTTAAAACGTATTAACTAAATATCCTCATAGCCTTTTCCATCATAAAACGGAAACATTTAAAAGCATGAATCTCACCTTTGTGTGGCTTTCGTGTGTGTAAGTTACGTTACATGACGAAAACGCTCTATCTACAATGTGATTTTGTAGCGGAATTCTCTTTCTGAAAAAAAAAAATCCTTTAAAGGTACCCTGTGGAGTTTTCTTGAAAAAGCACCTTCACTTTGTGTTTGTACATGTGTGTATATATTTTATTTCAGTGAGTGTGTGTCACTATCTCTATTGTCTTTGGAAAAACAACCTTTTTTTGTCAACAAGCCAGATTCTGGTTTAGTTTTCCCATCATTTGACTTTATGTGAATGGAGCCATCCCTGTGTCCCACTGTTCTTTATCGAGCCTGTGGGGTTTATGTGAGTGTGAGAGAGTCTCTGTGTATACATGCTTGTGCTGCGCTTATGAATGCGTGCAAGTGCGTGTAACCAACTTTCCTGTCTTTCCAGGAAAATAAATCACCCATGGCTGGTTTTGCAGCATCTTGAAAGGGACAAGTGGACAGAGGACAGCAGGCAGCAGGGGAGCACTTATCATCATGTGGTCGGCAGCTGGGAAGCTGGGAGACACTGGACGGGGAATTGCTGTGGGGTTTTACTTCCTCATCAAGCAGCAAAGGCTGAACCCAGTACTCACAGGCAACTTTAACCCCGCTGGACACATAGTTACCTTTTTTTTGATTAACTTTGGACAGTGTAAGACATGTTCTTTTGTTCAAATGTACCCTTCTATCTGTACAACAAAAAAGAAAAACTGTTATTTTCTCTCCTCCTCTGTGCTCAAAAATGACCTCACTCAGAAACAGCAGTGGATTTCAGACTGAACCAAAACACATCACACCCTTGCTCAAAAGACTTACTTTCCCAGTGAGGGAATTTATTTTGAAATTACGTGTTTTCCCTACCTATTATTTGTTTTACTTAGTTTAGTTGAACTTTCCTTTAATCGCAGCAGTCGGCTTTAACCTTTCAGGGCCAAATAGTAGCAGAACATGTGATTTCACTTCTCCTTCAGTATGTTGCATCCTGCCGATTCCAGATCCACCTCGAGATCAAAGCTTCGACAGTCACATCTTGACCCCAGGCCGGCCCTTTACTGGTAGAACCTCGTATTGAGCAACTCCAGAAAGAGGGCCTTACATATTTAGTTTAATTTCAAAGGAATTCACTGCTGTTTCAAGATGTAGTTACCTTGAACATGTTATCTATTTATAGTTTCTTTTTTTTGGGGGGGGGGGGGTATTATTAAGTGTTATTGGACTCAGACTTCTCTCTGTAGTGGTGAATAAAAAACTGACTACATAAGTGAGGAGCAGCTGCAATGACAGGATGGCTTTCAAACCGATGAACGTAATCCACTAACATCCTAATTACAGTAATTGACTCATATCTAGCACCTTATACCTTATAGCCATTGGAAGGCATGGAAATGTCTGCAGATGAGACACAGAAACTGTGCGGCAGGTTAAACAAGCAGAAACAAACAAAGCATCTCCACGCAGCAGAAAATGTATGTCCTCCCATTTTAAACATACTGCAGACTGCTGCTGTCCACTGCTTTGAATTAAAGACAACAGAGGCAACATGATGAGATAACACAGCACATAAGAGACAAATCACACAGAATCCTTTGGTTTGTTTTGTCTGGGACCAACACATCCTGGCTTCCAGGCAGTAAGACGTCTCTTTCCCACAATTCACTCTTCAACGACTGAGCTAGTGTGCTTCTGTGCTGCAACGTAAAAAAATAATAAAAAACAACCAGCAATGCCTCTATTCATTACACACCACTGAAGAGGCCTAAAGACTTGCAAAGTTGGATAAGTTCCTGGACTGATTGGGTAGACATAAAACTGTCAGACTGCATGCACAGCTTAGCTCGAAAGTAAAACAGGCGCTGCTGCGTCAGAAGAGAGCATGCACTGCATGTGTGTGTTTACAACCACCACACAACTGGATCAGACAGTATTACATTGAAGGACAATTCCAGATTATTACAATTTGCTTCTTATTTTCAGAAGTATTTTTTTTTTTAATCTGAGGGAGTTGTGCTGATGCCTGATTATAAAGCATAGTTTCCCAGTGCGCCCTTATATTGCCCCACAACAGTGAATCTAACTGTTCTTATCAGCTGTAGACGGGCGGATTAGCTGTGAATATTTCACAATTGCTGACATGCATTGGCAGGCTCGTAAAAATGCCCTCATAATATCTGTAAATGATGCAAGATACTAGCAGGCGGATGAGCATCAGTTTTTTTTAGTTATCAGTTTGCATTCAGCAGAAATCTGATAGTAACCTTAAAGGGGACATGTCATGCTCATCTTCAGGTGCATACTTGTATTTGGGGTTTCTACTAGAACATGTTTACATGCTTGAACATTCAAGAAAAACACTTGATTTGTCTCAAACTGTCTATCTTAATATATCCGCATTCACCCTCTGTCTGAAACGCTCCGTTTGAGTGCCTGTCTCTTTAAGAACCCTTCATGAAAAAGCCTAGTGTGCTCTGATTGGCTTGCGAGAAAAAAATAAATGGTGCATAGGTATAGTTTTCAAGTTGTGGGTGAAAATATTCATATGAGGGCCGGTATATTCTAATGAGCCTGCATGTGACATAGGAAGGGGAACAAAATGTGAATGGCTTGTTGAATCACATGTTTCCTGATTGGATGCCCATAAATAAACGGAATGGATTGTCTTATTTCACAGTTTGTGGGGTGGTAGGCACTCCAGATAGACAAATGTTTGTGCAAAAAGTTTTTCCTGATATACCCCATTTATCACAGCATCGCATCTGTCCCAGTTAATGACAAACCTTCTCAATTAGTGTTTGTTGACGGACATATTTAGTCGTATATATTTTGTCGACGCAAGTATCTTATTTTCCATGACTAAGCCGAGACGATGACAAGACGACACCAACATCATTAAACACAAACTGTGAAAAAATTGTAGTTTGAAAAATAAAACGTTACCAAAATGAAGTTAGCCGCTAACTGAAGGTCAGTCTCCGGAGCTGCAGTTGGCTACCGACAGCAGACGATGAGCACAGGAGGACTCGGAGCACTGTCTACTATTAAATTAGTAATGCTAACTTACCTAAATTAAACGTATCTATGTCAACAATAGGGCTTGGGGGATAGAAAGTAGGTGATAGTTTGGCACATTTTGGCGCTGATATTTTCTACATTGAGTGAAATGTTCAATATAATCTGATGATTAACAAAGATGAAAACGCCAACAGTTTTCATTCACTAAAACTATACTAAAATGGTTACATTTTCTTTGACTGAGATAAAACTAAAATGCCCTGACTTTTAGTGACCTAAAAAGAAAACAGGATATAGTCATTGTCAGTCGTCACATCTAAGATTTCAATTTTGCATTAAGTTTAACTGTACTGTATACATTAGACATGTTCAGTGCACTGTTGTGTAGTCTGGGGTAAAGCCAAGACATTTAAAGGCTTGTATGGGGATGTCATGAAGATGATCTGGAGGCTCTTTTCTCACCTTCCTCTAAACCTTTCCTAAATGTTTGTAAGTATTTCCCCACCCAATTTGCAGAAGTGGGCATCTGTTTCATCTCCACTTTCACTTTCGTCGTGAAACAAAGAAAGTGATTTTGCTGATGGTGAAAAAACAGAGCAAAACCATATCGTGTACAATGTCACAGTCAACAAACCACATCTGTCAACGTGCTACGGCAGCAATGTTTCACCTCTTGCACCTGAGATAATACTGCATCAAGCTACTCAGCTACAGATGCTCACGGTCGCCTTTGGTCTCAGCAAAATGAAACGCATCAACCGTTTTTCGTAAAACTGCTTGTTTACAATCACAGCACATGGACGGGATTCGTAAGTGGACCGGGTTGGCTGAGATGATGTATTTGAGGCCTACAGTCGTGCAAGGCAGACACTTGTGTTTGTGCTGAATGATGCAGCCTCACAGATAGAGCTATCAACAGATTCATTGTTCTGCTACTGTGTAGCTGATGACTTCAAATGTTGCATTCACTGCGACAGAGATATAGTACTGGATATACACAGTAGATGTAGCTTGCTAGATATAAATTGATACAGTATGAATGGAGCAGATAACTAGATACATGGAGATAAATGGATAGACAGACAGAAAGACAGACTGTATCTCTTCCTTACCCAACACAATCACCACGGTTTTCAGCAGAGACATCATGGTATCTCGGTTGCGCCGTGGCCCGGAGCTGTGCCGCGACATCCTCATGGTCCTCTGGCGCACATAGACAAAGATGTGGGCATAGAGCGTCACCATGACAACGAACGTCACAAGGTTAAACACCGCCCAGAAGGTCAGGTAGGAGTTGCTGTAAAGCGGCGCCATGTTGGAGCAGTGCTCGAGACTACAGATGCAGTTCCAGCCCACGCTGGGGATGGCCCCCATGACTATGGACATGGTCCAGATTATGACGATCACCACCACCACGCGGCGGTTGCTCATGCGCGTGTGCAGCTGCATGCGGAACACGGTGATGTGGCGCTCGATGGCGATGGCGAGCAGGTTGGCCACGGACGCCGTCAGGCTGGTGTCGATCAAGCCCTGGCGCAGCAGCCACGTGGACACGGTCAGGCGCCTGGTGTTCGGCCCCGTGTTGAACATCAAGTAGAAGTAGGCCAGTCCGGCAAAGAAATCAGCAGCCGCCAGGTTGGCCATCAGGTAGTAGATGGGGAAGTGGAATCTCCTGTTGACGTAGATGGCGATCATCACCAGGAGGTTGGCGAGCATGATGAAGATGCACACGGTGATGCCCAGGCCCATCACCAGCCTGCTGACGGTGTCCCAGTCGGTGGCAAGATACTTGCCGCTGTGGTTGTAGAAGAAGGTGATGGTCTCGTTGTAGTAGCACTGTTCATTGTCCATGGTGGCAGTGCTGCTTTCTGAAGGGAGAAAATAAATTAGATATGTTAGGAATGATGTATGTGTGTATCTGTTGGTATATATGTAGAGGCACTGATCATTTTATTTTAAAAAAGTTTATTTTTCACATGCACTGTTCTGTAACACTGCTCACCATCTCAAGACAATACCCACGGATTAAAAACACCACGGAAGGGCTAGATTTCTAGATTTCTTTCTGCTCGTTTGAAGATCACAAAAGATAGATTGAAGTGAGCAACGGGACCGTTTGTGTGTTAGAGTGTGAGTCTTATTATTCCAAAATGACTTTAAAAAAAGAAGAAGAAAGATAAATGACGTGACAACATTTGTGCATCTTAATTGCAAAGGTCACGTCCGCTCAATAATTTGCATTTTTATTCTTGATCACATGTCGGAATCATCAACCAATACATCCAAATCGCCATAATATGGTAAAAAAAAGTGTTCTTTAGCTACCATTTAAAGCAGGATAAAGGTTTTTCAGAAATAACATTCAAACTATATATTCACATGGGTTTAGGACACCAAAACATCATCTGTCTACACTAAACAGAACGTGTCCTTTTTTATGCTTCTGTCAAGAATGAGTTGTTCCAAAAATGCATATATTCCTCTTTCATAACACTCAACACAAAGCAGCGCTTTAGGAAACATGTGGACTTAAACTGCTTCCTGAAACATGGAAAAAGAACCCCCCCCCCCCTTGGATTTAGACTCGACATGATTAGTGGTCGTGTGTGTGTGGTGTGTGTGTTATGAGCGTTTCACATACAGAAAAACAGCCATTGTTAAGAGGTCAACAGCAGCTTTATAAGAGCAAAAAAACTATTGTCAGAAACAAAACTCCTATTGTCTGCAGTCGCAAGTGTGATGTGTGTGCGTCTGCGTGCTTGCCCGCTATGTGTGTGCAGCTGTGAGTGTTTATGTTTGCTATGTGAATAAACCCCTGTGTGATATGAAGCTGCCATTTATTTTTTTTGTTTTTTTCCCATCTGGTTGACTTTTACAAGTGTTCCTGCTTTAAAAAAAGAAAAGACAAAGCACATCAGAGGAAACTTAGAAAACTGAGCGGCAACATGACGCTTAGAGTCGACTCACACGCACATAAGCAATGCTCACAGGAACATGTGTCTGTGTGTGTGTGTGTGTGTGTGTGTGTGTGTGTGTGTGTGTGTGTGTGTGTGTGTGTAATAAGCTCCAGTCCCACACAGATGCTGGCTAGTCTGTCTCATGCACCCCTGACCGGAAACAGGACCTCAGGGCTATAGTAGGGGAGAGTGTGTGAGTGTGTGAGTGTGTGAGCGTGTGTGTGTGTGTGTGTGGAAGTAAGACGGAGACGAATGGAAAGGAGGCTAGGGGACGACTAATGAAAGGACGAGTATTAGAAGTTCTGCATCAAAGGCCGGTGTTTGGAAACACGTCTCTCTTCATTTACCTTCCTGTGAGACCGACCACATCCCCGAAGCCCTCTTTTTCTCTCTGCAGTGACACAGCAAAGAACATCTCAGCTCTGCCAAAGCCAAATTGCAAACATGAGGGATTTCTTCAACCCTTGGACTCGCAATCACAACCTTCACCTCTCGAAAAATTCAAATGAAAAATAAGGGAAACTCCTGGAGAATGAGGCAGTGTTGAAAGTTATCAAAGCTGAAGTTTGGCCAAAAATATTTTTCAACTCCTGCTCAGCTCTAAATCTCATCGGTACTGCAGCCTGCTGTTTTAACGGTCATGATATACAGGACATACATAAGGTGATGGGTGAGTTTTGCCAGTAGCAATAACCCATAACTCAGTTCCTGACTGTGCTTTTGTTCTGTAGAACCCTATGCTATACATTCTAAATATAGCCCATTCCTTTTCACCATAATCCGAGCCAAAAGCAATACTGTACATCAACTATACAGTAGACCGGCTCAGAATGTTGGCAGCGCAACAACGCGGGCGTGTGTTAGGCATGGCCGTGCACCAGAAACAGTATAAAGGAAGTCCTAATCAATTAAATAAACGGTTTTCTGGACGCTGTTTATATGTCCAATTTCCTGCGGCGGGGCCGATAAGGGACTCCGTCTGCAGCCATGTTTGCTTGGAGTGGCTGTAAAATGTTATTTCATTCACTGAATCATCACGATACAGTACTGCTCCAGGCAAGCGGGATGTATCTGTTTCTTCTCTGCTCGTTGGGTTCTGAGGAGGCATAAAGAAATAAACACTGGCCATTAATCATTGTAATAGGGCGACCTTTTTTCACTTCATGTTTTACTGTATCTTTTGCTTGAAATTATAATTTTTTTATTCTGGACCATTCAACAGGATTAAGACTCATTTAAAGGATAGTTTCCCAGTGCTCATATGTACATTGAAAGTGTTTTTTGTTTGCTGTTAACATTCCCTCGATTCTAACCGGCCTGATAATGCATGCAATACCGAACTTCTTTCTTTATAGGGCTTGTACAGAGGCAATAAAGTAGTCCATGAGATATAAGTTGATAGATCATTTCAATCCCTCTTCGGCATTGTGGGGGTTGGTTTGTGTCTTTTTATTCTTCACAGTTCCATTATGTTTCTACACCCTCTGGCATTTCAGTGAATAATGCAACACAAACGTATATAGAGTATAAACGCCTCCGTTCATGCTCCGAGCTCGAGCGCCGTCCGCGGAGGCTCGCCCTACGGCGCCAAGCGCGAGGATAAACAAAGCTTCATTTACTTCAGTTATGAGTATACTTGTCCATGGAACGAGGACGGTGGATCTTTTAATGGGAGGTATGAACAGGAGGAAGCAAAAACTCTGTCAGAACACGAGTATTGCTTTTAGACAGACAAATCAGATCAGATAACACATAAAAAATGGTATCTTTATGCACACTGCATGACTTACTGTGTATTAAGCGTGTCGTGGCGGGGTCGGAAAGTAGCTCAAGGTCAACGCTCTAGAAACCAACTACTGAACTTGTTGATGGTGCGCTGAAAGCAGCCTCTACCCTGTTTGTGACGGGTCCGTTGTTCCCCTTTGGTGTCTGAGGTGAGTTTGTGATTTCCTTATTATGTAATTCTCAGCTTTTTAATCGTCGCTTTTTATCCAGAGAAAGCCAAGCACTAAGAGGCGCTGAGTGACAGGATAGATCCACGGCGAGGGAGTCTCTTTGACAATAACCCCCCCCCCCCCCCCCCCACGGATGAAAGCCCATTCATTCTGCTTGTCATCTGCGGTTTATGGCCGTTGGACATCTGGAGGGAGCAGCCTCCGGGGCTTAGGTGCTTGAGGCCAGCCGTCAGTACTAGAAAGTGGAGGAAGTGTCAGTGGCCTCTCAGTACACATTCCCAACACTTTCATCAGACCCTCTGACCCTGCAGAGAAAGATCCTGTCATTGTGTGTGTGTGTGTGTGTGTGTGTGTGTGTGTGTGTGTGTGTGTGTGTGTGTGTGTGTGTGTGTGTGTGTGTTGCAACAGACGCTGGGTGGGTCGTGAAAAAGGGAAATATTGAGCAAGAAAGAGGACATGGAAAGAGGGGATTTTGGATTTCTGTGTTCCTGCACCTGGGTGTGTACGTATATGTGCACTATAAAAGAGAGAGTTTGAATGACTAAGTTGTTGAAGCATTTTCGTGTGTTTGTGTGTGTGTGTATGTTTGAGCGGGAGAGGAAAGTTCGGGAGTGTGTGTGTACAATGTGTTGAACCCCGGGTGTTAAAGATAGAGAACAAAACGCTCGCTGTTCCTGAGTGTGTGTCGACACACTCTTTTCATGCTTGTTAGTAATGTGTGATAAAGTCTGGCTCTGTGGACGGAGAGAGAAAAGAAAGTGTGTGTGTGTGTAGGTGTGTCTAACTGGCTATGAAAGGACCACCCTGCAATCCACACAAGTGAGGTCATAACTCAAGCATCAGGGCTGCATCTGTATATTCATAACGTGCCCCCAATCTACACACACACACTTAATTATCAAAGTCTCTCTTTTACTGTTACAATCATACACACTTTGTCTGTTCCTTGCAAATGAGCAAACTCATACAGCCACTGTTAGATGTGCTACTAAATAAATATGTAATACAGTTTTTATTCTCATGTTTTAACTGCAGCTTAATGAAACACTTGATATTGAAATATTTTTAAAGTCCCTAAAACTGTGCTCACAATGCTCCTTGAAATGAGCAAATCGTGAAGATGAGATAGCAGTCTCATTGAAATCAAAAAGTTGATGTTCATTTTATGGAAATCTTCTCAATTAAATATGAGGCAACTTGTGGGCAAACTTGACATTTTGATTTTAGGGCACAGAAATGGAACGGCTACAGGAGGCCACCAATATACTGAAGGAACAGTGTGCAGCTTTTAAAGGGATCTATTGGCATAAATGAAACATAACATTAAGTATGTTTTCTTACATGTATAATCACCTGAAAGTAAGAATCGTTGCGTTTTCGTTACCTTAGAAAGAGCTGTTTATACAGAGCGGGTCCTCTTTACGGAACCGGCCGCCATTTTTATACAGCAGCCCAGAACGGACGAACCAAACACTCACTCCTGAGAAAGTCATTTGCGATTTTGTGTCAGCTACCATAGCTCTCCTACAGACTTGGCTAAACCTGTAACCTCACTGCTAGGTGCCGCAAACAAATGACAAACTGCTAACAAATATCTATTTTAACCCAAACTATGATCTCTCCCTAAACCCTAACCAAGTGTTTGTGCTTAGACCTAACCAACCCTTGACCGCAGAGATACGGTCACGTCATAAAACACATTTGTAGCGTTTTTTTGGAAGGCACAGACAAGCAATGTCATCCTGCCGATAGTGGCGCCAGATCAGAAAGTGACTCTATGTTTTGTTCCAAAAGGCAGTTATACATGTCTTACAATTTGCTCTAATGTGGAGGAATTGTTGCATCACGCACATGCTTACAGCCTGAGGCAAAAATCTCCATTGTTGATCCAGCATTCAATACTTTTCCATATTATTTTCCATTGAGCCTCAATCTAAGATCAACAGTGGCCCGTGCCCCATCACTCAAGCCATTGATCTCACTATTGCAAACATTGTTATCAAGCATCTTCAATTGTATCTATTTTTCTTTTCATTTAGTTTATACTTACTGCCACTTAAAAATATGTTTTAATAGTGACTGTACTGTGGGTCTGAATGTCCTTTGTGTTTTGTAGGTTGTAAGACCTTTTTTGAGATATTGCTCTAAACATTTGACGATGTTATATGAATTGGTATTTATTAGATATGTGAGGAGAAGTCATGGATTAGCAAGTTCCAACTTCCACCCTGGTCCCGTGTTTGATGCCGGTCGGTTGTCATGTAAATATCTGATTACCTTGCTGCAGTAGGTGCAACGTGAATTACCTAAAGCAGGATCACCTGTGTTCTTGCTTTTTAAAAGAGGCATCTGCACTGTACAGTTGTGACAATGATGAAGGCCAGGTGGCCAACAACGTTTTGTCTTGAATTAAGATTTCTCACCGTTGTGAGCGACCCTCCTCTGGCGTCATTGGTCAATATAATAAGCGTGGTGGGTACTCCGCATGTGAGTTTATCTTTGAGTTTGAGTTATCGTTGGTCTAACACGTACTGAGATAAGCTGGCTGGGTCAAGTCAGTAACCAAACCCAAGTCTGCTTCCAGTTTCTCAACAATCCATCATCCAACCTTCTGGTTGCTGTTGTTAATACAGTCCTGAGAGGAATAAAGCTTTATGGGGAACACGGCTGAATTATATGTTTGGCAGATTATTCCTGTGCAGAGAGAAAGTTTAGAAAATATGCTCATATGAAGCTGATTTAGATGTTAAAGTTCAGGCAAAAAATGCTAATGTTTTATAACCCAGGAATGATCCCTGCAGTTCATCAGAAGGCATTATTGGCTCTGGGGTTTCCGGCTCTGTCTGAATTATTCATTTACATAAAAAAGTCATGAACCGTCTAAGAGTTATTACAGATATGCATAAATTATCATATTGAATAATGATTCCAGTGTTCACATCTGGGGCATAATGATGGTGATTTTTAAACATGTAAAACTATTTCTAGCGTATAAAATAAATCAATCAAACTGCAGAGTTCAGCTGTGCAGTATTTTTCAAACCAGACTTTGATGTGAATGAGTTATGAATGATGGAGGTTTGATCTGAAAGTGAAGTTTAGCTTATTTGCCAATACATAAGGTTAACACCAGGACCCCCCAGACGGTATGACAGAACGTTTTTATAATGCAAATACATCTGTTTAAAACTACAAGCCTTTCAGCCCACAACTTTTCCTAAATGTGTCTTTTGATGTTCTCTGAAGGTAATAAAATAAAACACACATTTCTGAGCATTAATTCCTCTGACCGCCACCTTTTTCAAATAGACCGCAGTAACCATATTATACATTATTACCACATAAAGTCATTTTTTTATCTCTAATGTTATTCCATACGGCAATGTTTTTGAGATCAGAGCAGCCTCTGATTGGTCGACAACTAAGGAACACAGCTGCTGATTGGTCGACAAGTAAGGAACGCAGCCTCTGATTGGTCGACAACTAAGGAACACAGCCGCTGATTGGTCGACAAGTAAGGAACGCAGCCTCTGATTGGTCAACAACTAAGGAACACAGCCGCTGATTGGTCGACAAGTAAGGAACGCAGCCTCTGATTGGTCGACAACTAAGGAGCACAGCCTCTGATTGGTCGACAATTAAGGAGCACAGCCTCTGATTGGTCGACAACTAAGGAACACAGCCGCTGATTGGTCGACAACTAAGGAACACAGCCTCTGATTGGTCGACAATTAAGGAACACAGCCTCTGATTGGTCGACAACTAAGGAGTACAGCCTCTGATTGGTCGACAAGTTAGGACCACAGCCTCTGATTGGTCGACAAGTTAGGACCACAGCAGTTAAAGTCTGGATGACAAAGCACCTGAAAGGGATATGATCGCACCGGCTAAACGGTTAGCTTCTCAGCTAAAAGTAAGTCTCTCGCATGCAACTTCTCAGAGATATTAAGTATGTGTCGTTTATTGTAGGCTTCAGATCAAAGTATGTCTTAAAGTAGGCCAAAGTTATATATTAGTGTATCTGTATTTTAGTATTGTAAAGCAAATTTATATAAAATATCAACACTGTAATTTGGTACGAGTTGCTGATCCCACTTGGCGCTGTTGTGGCAACATGGGTATTATACGAATGACAAGTGAAACTGAGAGGACTTAAAACGTTCCATACTTCTTCCATCTCCCTCACTTGTCCATTCCAAATAAGCTCTGCTTCAACATCTTCACACTGGCGATTTCCTCCTTTTTCTCCCTTCCCATTCCTTTTCTCCTCTCACTGTTTCATCTGAAATCCTTGCACCTCAGCCCTCACCTCTCAACGCTTCTATTCTCTCCCTTTCCTAGCTGCTCATAATTTTCCTCGTTTTCCCTCACCTCTCCTCCTCCTTCCTTTCCTCTCCTCTTAACTCTTTTCCTCTTTATTTCTCCTCCCTACCTCCCTCCAACTCATCCACTATCACCTCTCTTTTGCTCAGCTTTCCTCTCCTGTCTCCTCCTCTCTACCTCACTCCTCCTCTCTACCTCACTCCTCCTCCTCAACATCCCCCCTCTGCCAACTATCCACACAATGTTCCCATTGTTTCCACACTCCCACCAGAGAAAGCAGAGAAACAGGACTTATACTACCCAGAATGCTCACAAACCCTCACGAACACACACCATACACGGGCTTTCATTCTCCAACTGTCTCTTTAACATTATGGGCGAGTGCACACAAACCACGCACACCCTCACGCTCGCACATAGTCTCAAACATTTGCTGTGGAGCGGCGGGGCTCGGGACAAGGGCCGGATTGAGAGCTGGTGTTGAGTCATGTGTGACGGGCTGATTCACGGCTCGTCAGTGGATGATACCCCTCCGACCACTCAAGCACTTCCATCTCAGCTCACGGGGCCCCAAACTGGCACACGCTCGTTAAATGTGATGACGAGGACTAAAATAAAAAAGAATGAGATCAGTGTTCCGAATGAGACCATATTTGACTGGAATAAAACATGAATTGACTCACAAACAAGACCAACTAGACTACAATTTACTTGATTTGTGAGAGAGTCTTGTACTACAAGCTGGGTGGGGGCTGCGTCTGAAATCATTCATTCATTCAATACTCTTAAAGTGATTCTTCATTTTAGACACTACTCAATCTGCGTCATTAATTGCTTCATTGCTTTCGCGCAATTAAAACGTGCCAGATCAAGATCGGCTGGTGGGGCAACCGTAATAAATGCTGATATGCATTTTTGTAAATTAATACATATCGTAAGCTATTTTATTGAGTCGCCTCTCAGCGAAATTCTCGGAGTGAATCTGAGTTCCTCCTAGTAAGCAGCGATGCAGCGCATCCTGTCTGTCTGGGGCTTTTATTGTGAAAGGTCAAGATGGAATTGCCGTGCTAATTGTCAATGTCTCTGCAATAAATGTACTTTCCCAAATGAATAAGTACAAAGTACTTTGTGACCGTAAAACAATGTTGTGATGCTCTGCTCACATTAAATAAATAATTTTCCGGTCTGTCTGCCATTTTTCATTTAGCGCAATGCATGATGGTATAGTGCCTGGTTAGTTGTCCACTGCTTTTCACGATGCATTGTGGGATACATTCAGTCGGCTATACAGGTTATAATAATTCTCACTTTACATTCAGACTGAACTGACCATAGAGTCCACTATACAGGGAGCAGTGAGTCCTTTCAGACACAGCCTACGCCACGTTTGACCTGACTCAGCATGATTTGAAGATAATTAGAGGAATCCATCGAGAATATTTACACAGAAACGGCAAATAAATTAAGAAGAAAACATATTTGAACTTGACAGCTACCATTAAAAAAGTTGTGCACTTCAAATGATGGTAGGCCTACTAAGGAAGCCACACTGCCGGAGGTTGAGTGGCATTTCATCACACCACACACAGAAGCACTCAATACTGGGATGTACTCTGATAAAATAAAAGTTTTATTCCCCAGGGAGAAGCAGTTAACGTGCAAAATTACACACAGCTCCGTAGAGACAGGCTGAGTGGCTTTCACATTGGCTTCTGGTTTGTCTGAAAGCAATATTTTATTTCTAGATAACGGCCAGAATCATAAATAACATCTAAAAATGCCTTTTTAATTTGCCTATAAATTCTTCCAGGGATCATAGCTTGGGAAAGCCTAGTGACAACCGAAATCCAACTCATGGGTTATTATCTGTGGGGCAGCAGTATGTAGCACAACCATTCATATTGTAGATGTCCATCTAATAAGCTTCTTTGCTTAAAGGTCTTTCTGCTAAGATCTGTTCCACATGTTACGGTAAAGCAGCTAAATGGCAGGAACAGGAAAGAAAAACAAAAAACATACAAGCATAACATTAATCCTTGAAAAGCTCTCAGTTTAGGTGTGAAGTGGTGTACAGACAGCTTATGAAGCTCTGAACTGCATTTCTAACACACAAACACGCAGTGCAATCTGTAGTTCCAACACTTACTCTGATACAGAAAGATATTGTACGAGACATTAATGCATTTACAGTTGTATTGGTTTTAATACGATAACCAAACATCTCCAGATATTAAGCAATGCCTGCCTCACGAGAGACAGCCTCTACCATGTGTGTTAGGTTTCTCTGTAGTTTATTGTTGGGTGTGTTCAGTCATCCTCTTATGAAATCACACTATTGGAGACAGATTCCACGGATGACATCACCCGCAGCTCAGATGCAATATGGGATTGCGTCAGTGCAGTCTGCAGGGATTTCAGCGTTCTTCGAATTCATCGCTGAGTTCTCTGAAGTGATCGAATGATTATTACTTCAATCTTCCATGCAAAGACTGTAAAACAGTGACACGGCAGGGAAGAAACACAGGGCGATCTGTATAGGCATTTGGAAAGTGACATACTGTATTCCTATTGTTTGGGCTCCATTTCAGCACGTTGCATTTTGAATCAACCAATGATTACAAGGTTTAAGTGCTGGGCCTTCATTCCCATGTTGAGTGACTTGTGGCCCTTTTAAACATGGAACAAAGCAGCAGCAGGAGAGTTGTTTCAAACACACAGACAAAGACAGCCAAGGAGTTTCTATGGCCAAGCAGTGGAATGTTCTTGACCGGCCAAGCCAGCCACCTGACCTCAGTCCAACTGTACATGTGTCACTGAAGACCAGACTGAAGACAGAGAGCAAGCTTTTCTTTATTATACTTTGAAAAGAGCCATGCCGTAAGCAGCTGCGATCAGTCGAGTCTGCGCTGGCAAGGTGATTTGCAGAACCTAATGGTTCTGCAAATAATGGTAGCTGTCAGTAGCTGTTCTCCGTGTTAGTGTTTTTTAAATGCGCTTTAGGAGTCCCTTTTAAAAACTGAAACAAGTTCATCTCTTAGGTTACTTTACAGGAATATCTTTCAGATCAGGTACTCGACAGGTACGCTGAGACCTTAGAAACAAACTTGTGTACGACTACTAGCCTGTGGGCAAGTAGGTACAGCGGGTAAAATAAGTATTGAACGCGTCACCATTTTTCTCAGTAAATATATTTCTAAAGGTGCTATTGACATGAACTTTTCACCAGATGTCGGTAACAACCGAACTAATCCATACATACAAAGAAATCCAAACAAATTAGTTCAGAAATTAAGTTATGTGTAAAAAAAATGGAATGACACAGGGAAAAAGTATTGAACACGCTTACTGAAATTGATTTAATACTTCGTACAAAAGCCTTTGCTGGTAATGATGCCTCCTGTATGGAGAAACTAGTCGCATGCATTGCTCAGGTGTGGTTTTGGCCCATTCTTCCAAACAAACAGACTTCAAATCTTGAAGATTCCGTGGGCCATAAAAAGCGTTTAAAAACGTTTAAAAAGCAAGAAAGTCCACTGGTGGGTGGTAGTGGTTGAGCCGTTATGTCACATGACGTTATGTAAAAAATAAATTCCCGTCTTCACAGGAAATTAGACTTAGGAAGTAAAACCACCAGACGAATGATTAACGAGTCACGTGACTGACCTGAACAAATAAGACAGTGTTGACTTTTTGTTTCACATGGGACACGGACAGTGGTCTCATGGGTGAAAGTCCTGTGTTTGTTTGACCCTCCTTAAGCAGACTGTCACACACTCATTACCATGTCCACTGAGCCTCTAATAATGACACGGGTGGGTTCACATCAGAGTTAGACGAAAGCCCGGTGCGTTGCATACAGACACTGAAAGATGCCTCTGTGTGTCGGTATTTAAAGAGCTGGGAGTGAGAACGGGTTTAAAAAAAGCTGCTTCTGCCCAAGTGGCAAAATTTGAAAAGTAGGAATGAGACCACGTTGCTGCAGGGCGGTGAGACGAGCTTCCTGCAGGGCATTCAAAGATAAGACAACTTTTCGATTATCTTTCAGCGCTCACCCTTACTGGCCAGCTACTTGACTCTTTGGTCCATTCTCTAAGGATTATTGAAATGAAGCAACCATGACAAGGTTGATTATTTTTGATGGGAATAGTCAACACCAGATGTAGCATGTGAGGTAAATAGTTAGAAAACCACTGGAGGACATGAATAACGATTACCATTAGGGCTCCCAACATGTTATTGTCCCAAAATATGACCACATTATGAGATAACGTTGTCAAAAAGGTCTACTGTCATAAACTGCATTCTTCGGGTGTCACACAATGGCAGTGACGGCTTCAAACTGATAAGTATGGCTTCCTGTGAAAACCACAGTTTTAGGTGATAAAAGGGGGAAATAACAGATGAGTTTGAAGAAAACATTTACATCTCCTTTTTAATAAGCAGAAGCAGCAAGTCTCTGATGGCCAGGACGCTCTCTAGTACTTGGAAGCCACTCTGCTCACCCACAGAGCCATATTTTATTAGGTACTTGACTGAACGTCTCAGCACTATACACACATTAATGCAAGTATTTCACTTTTTAATCCACAACAATGTCTGCTCTGATCTGATATTCAAACAACAATTTTCGGAGTGGAGGCCACTACTTTTTAGTTCATTGCAATGAGTTTGAAGCTATCTCTTCCTCTTCTGTCCAATCTAAAGGGCGCAAATGTGGACCTCCCAATGTGAATTATTAAAAACAAAAACAAAGACAGCCACGCATTAGTTGCCGCTGACCACCCAGAGCTATTTGACACCACAGAACATTTTGCAATAATGTAAACAAAAAGTGTCAAGCATGAGTGGGACACACTCGGAAGTTCGAAGTAGCTTTTTAGCTTCACTGTTCTTACTGTTTTTGAATGCAGCTGATGGACTGACCGTTGTGTGTTTCCCCAACAAGTCCCCATGTCACTGCAGACCCAAAGGCGTGATCAGGACCAGAGCTTTGGGTGCAACCGCAAGTGTGATCGCTGTCTCGATCGTGATCAGCAGTTGAAGAAGAAGTGGCGGTCTGACCACAGAGTCACACACGAGCTGGAGGAGAAACTGACGAAGAAACATCTGCAACCTCCTTCCCACAATTCCCATAAAAAAGGTGCTTAATGGGCTTAATAGATTAGAAGGTTAGAATTAGAATGGTTGCACTGAGAAGCTCCACAACAACATGTAGAAGGACGCTCATCAAATCTGTGTAACTCGTCTCTGGATCTTGAATATTCTTTTAGCTGTTGGAACTCTCATTCTCTCAAATCATTTCCTTGCTCACACGAACTTGAGGGAAATTTCCTTTCTGCCACAGTGGCTCAAAAAAAAAATGGTGACTCTTGTTACCTGCATGAATGTGGAAACAATCTGGACGTTGGGAGAAAGAATGGGTGGAATGCAGGTCCGTGGACGAGGAGGGGGGAGGAGGGATCGTGCCTTTGGTAATCACAACACAGATGTTTTGAGGACCCTCTCTTTTTGACGGATGTCAGAGCTCATGCGGGGAAACATAAAACAGTCATCTTTGCAGTAGGGGGGGGGGGGGGGGGGGGGGGGTTTGTTTAGTTTGAACGAGAAGGTCAGATGTCAGAAGCATCAGCTTATCCCTTTTTTTTTTAAGCTTTTCAGCATCTCACAAGTTGCGGAACGACTTACGGATGAGTGTGTTTTTGCAATCCTGTCAAATCTATCGACCGGGACTAATAGCCGGCGCTGCCTCCCTGGTTACTAAGGAAACCACTGAGCTCCCGAGAACCATCCCGTCCCCATATTTGGAGGGCTGGTGTGTCATATCCAGGGTGACATAGTATGATTAACCAGTGAGAGGTCTTTAGGAGGACAGGAGCTTAACCTTTCTTATACCACGCCATCATCTCTTGCAGATTACTCTCTATGCAAAGGCATTCACACAACACAAACCTTTTTATTTTCATTTTTCTATCTGAAAGCTTTTCCAAACTGTTTTTCTGTGTAAATCTTTTCCTGTCATCTCCATCTTGTATCTTCTCATATGTATTATTTTGTATTAGGATATAGTTATAAAGGTAATGTTTTTAGCTTATTTTGCTAAGAGAATGGAAGCTTATTTGTCACGTGTCCAAACCCCATCCATCTAAAGAACGTTTGATGACTCCACATTCTCTTTAAATCGCACAAGATTTTCTTCTCTTTTCTTTTTTTCAACCAAGAATGACTAAATTGAGATCCGCAAGCAACAGAACTGGCCTCGGTTCAATAAACAAATAGGTGAGGACACTAGAGTGCTGCAGCCCTATTTCTGAGCAATTTAGCGATAACAAGTAATAATTCTTCCTCATGTCCAAAGGCCAAATTGTCTTATTTTCAGCATAGGGCTGGAAATGCTGAAGACCCTTTGCTCCAGTGGCCTTATCTCACCTCCTGACTGTAGCTGTTGGATGTGTCACCGGCTGGTTTAAAGTCAGCATATACAGCAGATTCCTCAGAGGCTCGTACAGTAAGGGTGAAAGTTCAAAAAAGTTCCCATATTTTTACCAGGAAAGTATCGCAAAGTATTAAGTCAACAAATGTGACTCGTTGTGAAACATTAATTGGAGAATGTGGGTTCCATAATTAAAAACAGCTTCAAAGCCAATCTACAGAAGTGTAAATGGTTCTCACCCTCCACTTTACCATCAAAGACCCCCTGAGGTCTGTGGCGGTGGGTGGGAGGTAAACAGTCTTCTCACCATCTCTTGGGAATACACAAATAAACACACTCACAGACACACACTAACGCGAACCATTTGAGCCTCAGATCAGCCTTAATTGGGTTACATCAAAGGGCAAGGACAACATGCAGGGAGCATATGGCCGCTTTAGTTTTTGTTTTTTTACAGTCAGTTAAGAAAAACTAATGAATTAGAAACATTGCTTCATGGGTGTGTGTTGTAATGTAGGTGAAAAGGAAAAGCTACAGGACCACCAAATATACGGAGATAAAGACCGTCCAGAGAAAATTTTGCGTGATCCATCAATTTGTTTTTCATAAACGCAATAATTTGTCTTAAAAGCAGGAGCAAATGAAAGCTCATGTAGTGTACAGAGACCTTCTCTTATCTCGCTATAAACGCTGATGGAACTGGAGGGAAAAGGTCAAGGAGTCACCAAAAGTATTCAAATCCGTCCTCTGAACGTGACAAATTAACACAAACTGCATAGCAATCATTTGTTGTGTTCTAACAGACTACGTCGCTGGCCGAGTCATGATTCTGACCGGCTCTAAATGAAATGTCAAGAGTCGCACGAGAAGTTAAACAATCATCCTCTGGGGACACAGATACAGAGTTTCACAGCAGCCTGGCCGGCAGTTATTGAGATATTCTGCTTTGGGACAAAATGTTGGGACAGCTTCATCGACTATTACTTGTTGGGCAAAAAAAAAAAAAGTGTTAAAGCGGGACCATAACAATGCCGATCTTCAGTTAAGAGTCTGGCCTCTGAATATGCTTCATTATCCAGGATGCACAGCTTCGATCTCATTTCACACCCTGCACTCTGCAGCAATGCACATTCCTGTATTCCTGCTGCACTCTGTTGATAATCCCCTTCATATGTACCATGTGTGAATGAATAAATACTATATGCATGAGATTCTGTGACTCTACTCCTGCAAGAACAACAGGAAGCACCCGGCCAGAGAAGGCAGGAATGATCAGTAATGGTAGTCGTTGAAATATTAACATTCTGACTATATGATGTCTTGATATAATCTGTCACTGCAGAAGAATGAGCACACAGCCACACACATTGTTCACCTCCATCCTGGTGGCAGGTGAGGCGGGTTAACGTTGCCTGTCTGCCTGAGAGTCAGACCTCCGGAAGACCTGATGTGATTTTAGTGTCAGGAACGAAACCCTTAATCACATTTTGCCATCTTTTGACAGAGTTCAACGAGAAGTGAAGTCAATGCAGTTCATGAAAGTGTCGTTGTGTTACGAGGCCAGAGCACAGCGCGGTGCATCGACTCCTGCCGGTGGTAGACAGCATCAAGGCGTATACTTTGGGAAGATGCCAACGCCCACAAGAAATGAAGGACCATCAGTCCGCTGCTGGCCTCTTCATCATGTTTGAGCAATTACCTACACCTACACGTGCTGACGTGCAGTTCCTGTTGGAGGACTACTGGTGCTGGCTTATGGATAACTTTTTTAGGAAAAAAAAGGAGAGATGAAAACGTTCAATGAAGAAAACACACGCATTCGCTTGACATCAGATCAGCGTGGAAAATCCACACAGATGTCCTAACTTTAACTCTTGTTTTTTTCATTTCTTTTTTTTTTATCCGCTCACTCCCTTCTACAAATATTGTTTAATAAAGGCGCCCAGCTCTGGCGCAATCAAGTCCTTCTTTCCAGACGCGCGCACAACCGAGCGTCTCCCCGTCGATATAACGGTGCGCACGGCGCATTTTCAGTCATCTGCTAATGCCATCGAAGCCTTTTTTTTATCTCAACCGATCGCTTTCTAGCCGCGTCTACGTGGCAGGTATACTTTTGATTATGTAAAGATGCCCACACGTCCGTGCGTGCATGAGAAGACGCGCTTCAAGTGAGCCAGAGAAAAAAGAAAAAACGTTTTTTTGCGAATTTATAAAGATTCGTTCAATGAGGATTATGCGGGGAAATACTTACTGTGTCTTCCTTTCCAATGTTCCTGGAGGTCCAACTCAAGTTTGATTTAGTGTTGCCTGAAATTCCTGCCGAACAGACAACTCCGAGAGAGACTGCGCAACTCTTGTGTCAAAGTCGCAGCGGTGCAATAAAAGACTCCAAATCCAAAATGCAGCCAGGTAACCCTTTCATTTTATGTCCGTGCAGAAAATACCTCTTCCGATGTGCTTTTTTGTTGTTTTTTTCCTCCGTGTAACCCTGTTTTTCCAACTTGTTTTATTGATTCGTTCCCAGATGAAGTCGCCTTGATGCTCTCTGCTGCGTCTCCGTGCCTCTCTGCGCTGGCTCGGCGGGTCCGCCAAGCTCTCTCTCTCTCTCTCTCTCTCTCTCTCTCTCTCTCTCTCTCACACACTCTACAGGAGAAGACCTTTGTCTGCACGTGACGTCACTCTCTCACTCTGTCACACACATGCACACAAACACACAGCAAATAATAATAATAAATGAAGAGTGGCATCTTATTTTGCTCCTAGAAACCTTTTTTTCAAAAGATGTTACAGCATTTCACTGCAAACTAATAATAAAAAACACCAGATGCTTTCCTAAAACTGGTGGATTTTTAAGTTCCCAACATAGAAGACAGGTGAAACTTACAAGTGCATTTAGTCCACCCATTCACGTTTCCTCCCACTCATCTTGTAGGAAATAAATGACATCTCATGATGTATATGCCCTCTTTCCCCGAGACATTTCTTTAAGCGTTTGTAGTCGAGAGTTGTTCTTTTTCCCCTCAGTGCCTAATTGGAAACACATTTTTTTTTTCAGCAACTTGTTAAGAGAGAGACAGGAAGGGAGAGAAAGAGAGAGAGAGAGAGAGAGAGAGAGAGAGAGAGAAAGAGAGAGAGAGAGAGAGAGAGGGGTGGAGTGAAGCAGAGTAAAAAAAAAAGAGAGAGCGACCCGACACTGAGGGACTCAAAGACATATTGTATTCCTCACCAATTAACCCACCACACAGCATGCTGGAAATATTTCCTCCCTTCTGCCGGTGCTGGTGTCCAAGTGAAGCTTTGGAGCTTCTCGGGTTATGAGGAAGTGTTCGGTAAGGACCGCTATGTCTGCCAACTTTACACCATCTGCGAACACTTAGCGAGGTGTTTGTCGTAAAAACTAACCGTCGCGGCTGAGGAATGAAATGAAGTGTCAAAGCCACGATATGTCCAACAACATTTCCTCATTTGTCTCAATTAGATGAATATGTTACGTTGAACGTTATTTAGGACCAATTTTCCAGGTGAGGCACAATAATGTTGCCTCTGTGTCCTCAAGACATCACCCAGACACCCACGAGCAGGCGCCATCTTATGAAAATGGGATGAGACGGCACAATATTTGCCCTTAAAAGGCCCGATCGAGCATATATATGTGGAAGGGTCGAGCCCAAGGATTTACAGTAAGGGTTAGACGTGTAAAAAACCCAAACATTCCTCGCTTCCAGCTTCTAAATTTCGAAGATTTGCTTGTTTTCTTTGTCTTGTGAGATACAAAACTGAATATCTTTAGGTTTTTTGAGTGTTGGTCGGACAAAACAAGATATTTGATGAGGGCTTTAAGATATTGTGACAGGTAATTTGACTATTTTCTGACATTTATTAGACCAAACGATAAATTTACTAAACAAAAAATAGATGGTTAAAGCCTTCAGACGAACTGACTGAACGCCTAGCATGTCTGATTATTTTTCGTCATTTCCTTTCAAAATAAACCAATGTGATCGGGTCCAAACCAATCGAACACGGGATTCAAATAGTGGTCACATGCTTTTTGGGACCAACCATCCACCTCCACTAAGAGGTTTAGCCAACCCTCTGCAACCCCCTTGTCAGGTTTATGTGAACTTAGGTTCTTTGAGGCATTTGAAAACAACCAATAATCTCGTAATCGAGTCTCGAAAGACTTTAAACTATGACTCGTCAACACATTCTCACTCCCTACTCATCAAATACCGACGCTTGGTCAGTGGCCCTATGCTTCAAACTATGATGCTCTAGGTACCCCTCTAGCGTCACGGACGGCGTGTCAAGTTTCTGCTCGTACATGCATTAAAAAAAGAAATTCCATGTTCACAGGAAACATACAGTTTCTGTTTGTTACAGTACATGCAGACTATGTTCAAAGTAAATTTCCAATGTAGGTTTTATTACACAACAAAATGACGGTTAGATTTAGGAAAAGATCATTGTATGACTTTAAATATGTGCATTTGTTACGTAAAACAAGTACGCTTGTCACGGAACTGGTGCAAGTTAAGTATGACGTTATGTGACAGAAGTAAGGTAAAATACTTTATTATTACGTTGACTTGGTTTCACACGGGACACACACAGCGGTCACCTGGTTGAAAGTCCTGTGTTTGTTTGACCCGTCCATACACAGTCTTTTTCTCTGTTCATACTACATCAGTTGGTCTGATGGGTTTACATTGTAGTTAGTTGAAAGCCTGGCGCGTCTCATACAGACACTAAAGGGACCCTCGGTAGCTCGGTATCAGAGGCCTCAGGGGCACTGACCAAGCGGCGAGTTGGATTGGTGGGTATTCAACGCAGAGTCTGACATGTAAAGTGGCCATGACAAATGTTGCGCTTGATGGTATATCTAAAAATCACTCACATCTCTATTACAACCATAGAATTTAGCCAGACTTCAGTATCTGGTTTCTCTGCCACCCACACTGATATTCATAGGGGCTGATTCCCACACAACCTCGTGGTTCGTCTTCACTTGTGGAGGCGGGCAGACTCCAAAACGGGACAGGAATGAGAGGAACCACACAGAAAACCAGCAATGGGGAAATCTGTTTGCTTTGAGTTAGTCCAAAATACTTGCACGACCGCCATGATGCATTTGTGCTCTTGTTGTGATATAAGCTCCTCTGGTTCACAGGAGTCTGACAGACCAAATTAAAACCGTGGTGTCCCACAATGGAAAGCAAACATCTACCGGTTGGCCAAAGGAGAATCCCACCTACTGAACAAAGGGGAGACTCAGGCTTACATGGCCGCTGGCAGACGGCTGTTTGTTTGTACCGTATACTGTATATGCTGTTTGTATATAATGATCTACTTTGAAGATCTTATAGTGTGACTTCAACCAAAACATACTTTTAAGCAACCACTTTCCAGGCACAGCCACTTACCATATTAGACATTACTGCATCACCTTTTTGATATAATCTCTCTGCCATGTGCGTCTCCTGTTGCCTTTTTCATGTCACTATGATGCACAAAGTGTTCGTTGTAGAATTGTTTTGACACAAGCACAAGACTTTTCTCTTCATGTCATTTCACTCGTGCCCGTCAAAATATCTGTGCGGGAGGGTAAAAGCTCAGAGGGTTATAGGCAAGGTCCTTGCACGTGGTTCCCGTCACTGTTTTTTGGGCCTTGGTGAGGTTTGGACCGTATCTTTTGTTGTAACTGAGCTAGGATTGGGTCAATACTGTGCTGTGTAGGTCAATTGTGGCGACACACTGGCGCCAATTCGACAAACTAGAAGACATGGCATCAGTGGTTCTACTCAATCACCAGGTACAACACTTACTTGACACAGCCTACTGTTTGCTAACGAGCAGTTGTGTACTGGCCATCTGGCCTACAGTTACAAATCCCAGTTGGCCACCGCATCAGTGGGCAGGTTTTTTACCTGTCTGTCTCCTTTTATGCCCATTCAAGGGCTAAACCGTGCACATTTGGAATCAACCCTCACCCATGATTGGCTGTGGTTTCAGAGCCTGCAGAGGACACGCCCCCCAGCATTTCTAAGCAGAGATTTTTTTTTTACAATTTTGAAACCTAATTTTATATACTACCAATTTTTCAATCATTCCAATTTAGCTGGGTGATTAATAACACAGTTATTTTTGTGGTGTGACAAACTCAGAAAACATTTATTTTTGCTTCACCAGGTAGTTTAAGTAAGCACAATCCACAAATCTTGTTTTTAATGGGTCACACCCCCAGGCTTGTGCTCCATCTGGTAGCATTTACTGAAGTGTTCATAGTAAACAAACCAACTTAATTGTAGGAAGGGAAGGGAAGACCAGAGACTACAAAACTGTGTGTATCTCCAGGCTTGTATTCTGATCACTTTTTCCAGTTTTTTTACTTGATGGACATTTTTTTCTGCATCTAACCATCAAATGATATGCAGTAAAAATAAATAGTGCTATAGAAAGCAAACGCATAATAAAACATTTGTATGTTAATCAGGAGTCTGTTAAGGGAAATTCACGTACCATTTGCTCAGCATTTGCCCAGTTGCTCTTTGATGAGGATGTTATATAGTAAGAAAGAAAAACTTTTCAAAATCAGTTTGGAAACTGTTCCAGTCAAAACTAGTAAATATCCGGCCTGGGTGTTTTCTCTACACCCTAACTACCTGCAAGGTTGTTTGAAGTAGTTTTTTAAAGATATTTTACACAGAAAGGCTAAAAAGAAAATGCTAGCGGTTTCGACCAAATACCTGCAAAACGAATGATATTTCAATCCGACGTACTTTTGTGTTTAGTGCTAATTAGCACATTAGCATGCTAACATGCTAAACTAATAGTATACCCGCTTAACAGCCTGTTAGTATTGTGAGCATGTTAGCATGCTCGCATTAGCATTGTAAGTACAGCCTGTTTTATTAAATATGACAAATTAAAAAAAATATATGATAATTTGGCAGAGCTGTTCAACACTGTAAGCCGCTGGGAGAGAAATGTTGTATTTGCCTGGAGCAAACTCCATCTCTATGTGAGATTTAGTCATGTAGATAAGGGAGGCTTGAAGCTTTGAATTTGTGTATTTAAGCAAACAAAGGACCAATTCTTGAGCACGGACTGCAGTGCCACAACCCCAGCTCTGTCTCTCAATACAAAACTCCTTTTAGATCTGTCAGCGTTTTCAAAGGAGGTAAGGATCAGCCCGACAGACAATCGCCACCATGTCAGTGGTGAGAGAGGATCACACGATCGGAGGTTTGAATTCGATAGAGGTTTTGGACGTATGACAGCTAGAGAGAAGGGATAGGGAGGCACAGGGCTTTTTCGAAAGCACAGCTCAATTTCAGCAGTGGAGCCAGAGAGTGAAAGGGGCCGAGGGGTTAGGTCGGGTGAGATAGAGGAAATGGAAGAAAAAATAGAAAGGGGGGTGGGGGGGTGGGGAGAAAAGGCTACATAAACAGCCTGGGGGCAGGGAGACGAATTACATCACAAAATAAACAAAACTCTTAGCGAGGTGCGTGAAAAGAGGTGATTATGAGATCTTGTTGATGTAGATATAAGCTTGGATACCAAAGAACAAAACCTCCATATGAATGCAACACGACAATGATGAGAAAGAAAGTAACAGACCAAAATGAACTACGGCCTATTGCTCAATGCGCAGTTTCCGCAGAACTTTATTGTTCTTTATTCATTTTGGTGCTAAGCAACAAAATGGATAGTTTACAAGTGTTGACAGAGAGGACTTCCTGTCCATAGGAGGAGACTTTGCCCCTTTTTATTGATGAATAAAAGTATATCAAAAATATTTGAAACCCCTTTTTGCCAAATGTAGTAAACCTCTCTGAACTTCGACCTTTCCTCTCCTCTTCCTCACGTTGCTCCTCTGGCTCAGAGACTTTTTTTTGTCACTGTTACTATCCGACGGTCTCAGATTACGCGGACCAGATGCATGCGATGACAGTAAGACTGACTTTGTCACAGTGCGTGCGTGTGTTCCAGTCAGCATCTCTCTCAGTTGTTGTCAGAGCGGGGAAGACCTATGAGATGGAGATGACAGATTGGCCATGGTGACCTCCTTTGTCTCAGCTGGTGACGCAGCCTAATGGGCTTCTAGTGATGAAGTATCCTTTTTGTAATGGACTCTTAATTGTGTACTGGTTTACAGCCTCCGCTGCAATCACTGGGTCTTAAAAGGACACGTTGTTGACATCATTGCCAGGCTGTCATTGTGAAAAAAAGGAATTTCGCAATGTCCGGTTGAGTTGAGTCAGATTCAAATATAATGTTAATGTAGCCAAGACTTATGTTGCGCCTATTATAATACTAATAAAATAATCACACAGGGCTCCGTAGTCTGCACCAAGATGGCAACTACTTTATTTATTTTTCACACACGTGCGTAGAACCTTTTTTTTTCTCTTCCTCTCCTTCCGTTTTAGCCTTCACAATAAAAGCCCAAGACACATACACTGGAACACTGTTTCCTAGAGAGCTCTTAAGGTAACTCACAGCCTTCACTTAGCCACGTAACATAACAGTTTATTAAGATGTTTGGCAGTTACGCAGCTAGCTTTTCACTGTCCAACAGCAACGGAATCCAGCGGCCCCTTTTCACAGCGTGATGCTATGTGAGGATAATTTATATCATTTATTAACATACAAAACATACAATCCATATGTAGTTCTCAAAGCCGCCAGTCTCCGGTCAATCATTTCACCTCGCCGATCACCGAAACACACTTCATTCGAAGGCGACGGAGCCAAAATAAATCTCGTCAAAGCTGTCTTGGTTCGTCTCTCCACTGTTACAGCAATCACAAACTCTGGTTTGAGAGTTTAAAAGAGACTCAATGGAGCTCATGGTTACAAAGTGTGAAGTCATGTACGTAATGTGGTCGGCGTTGAAGTGGTTCAAGTCGCGAGAACATCGCCGCAACATGGACTCTGCCGTCAACGTCCACGCTGCAAGTCACAGAGGCTTACAATGTAGCGAGCTAGCGAGCGTGTAACGTCCCGTGGGAAATACAAAAGGCTCGATGACAGAGGAAAAAAGATAAGGTCATTGGGGAATATCAATATTTTCTGCACACCTATTATAAGATTACAAAGAAAAATTCAGCTAATATTAATAAAATTATATATATTATCTTATCGTGCAACGAAAATTAACTTCCGCGGACTCCGCCATTCCTGGAAACATCAGTAAACACGTCGCAGCTCGTGACCTTGAAGCTTTCAGATTATTTCCGCTTACAAAGTCATGCATACCACGAGGCCTCTAACAGTCTACTGCTGGTTCACTGCCAACGGGAAAAGAGTCTATCGCTTATTTTTAGCGGGTTTTCCCCGTGTTTAAAGAAACCACGCACACATGCGCAGACTTTGAGGCCCTACTCCATCACGTGTGTAACTTGTGTACGCACACACATACACACACACACACACACACACACACACTCAAATTAATGCTGTCATGCAACCAGGTAAGCAAACACACAGTCACACAGTCACTCACATAGAAAAAAGAAGCAATCAGGCAAGTAAGTACGTACGTACATGCACACACACACACACACACACACACACACACACACACCATAGGGCTCTTATGTGACAGCTGTTTGTTATTGAGTCAGTGAGGTCAGTGAGGTCTGGTGTTTGTAGTGGCTCAGACTCCCAGTGTGGCATCAGGGTCTGTGTGTGTGTGTGTGTGTGTGTGTGTGTGTGTGTGTGTGTGTGTGTGTGTGTGTGTGTGTGTGTGTGTGTGTGTGTGTGTGTGTGTCTGTGTGTGTCTGTGTGTGTGATTGTCCCCGGTAACGTAGTTGAACTTAAAACTGTATCTTTTTCCTCTTCCTTGAACTTGCATCAGCACAAAGTCAGCAGTTTCCAGCCTTTTTAAAGGAATAGTTTTGGGAAGTGCTCTTATTACCTTTAGCCTTTCTCAGAGTGTTATCCATCTGTGCACCCAACTCTCTGCGAGAAAGTGAGGAAGCTAATCTCCCAACAAATTACACACCACCTCTAATTAGTGATGAAGTGTGCAGTAATGTGACAACATGCTGTCAGTTAAGACTTGGTTGTCTATTAGCTATATGCTTGGATGCTGCTGTGAAGTGAAAATGCTCAGCAGTCATGCACACTGTTGCACAGCTTACAGGGTTCTTATCCTGCCTCCAGTAGATTAGATTGTGCTGTGGCAGAAACTTCTCTTTCAAACCTGTCTCTGACCTCTGATGCCGATCGGGGCCCGACTCAGCTGGTGCATTTGGATTTTTCTTTTGCGTACCTAGTAATTCAAAGCAGGTCGTGACTGAGCTAGTCACCCCCCCCCCCCCCCCCCCCCCACCGGAGCATGAAAAAGCCATTACAGCTGACAGAAAGGCCTTTTATTTGGAGAACTAAGCTCAGCTTCACATCAGGAACCAATTACTTTCAACTGCTTTCCTAAAAAAAAAAAAGCAGCTGAAGACCCCCCCACCGCCTCTACCTTCTTCGGTGCCCCCCCTCCCCTCCAAAGACAGCACCTTCCTCTCTTCCTTTATTCCTCCCTCTCTTTCTCCTTCTCCCGCTCGCTGGCAGCTCACTCTTCAGCTAACCCTCCTTTTCCTTCCTGTCTCGCTCTCTATCTGGTTTCACTCTTCTCTCCTCCACCCTTTTCCTGCCTACTAACCTTACTTTCATATGGTCTCTCTCTAACTTTTTTTTTTTCTTTTCTTGCCCCTGTGCCCGGCTCTTTCTGCACCACACTTATGTTTCTCTTTCCAATCCCCGTCCCTTGTTAGCATCCCTCCACCCCCCTCCAACCTCAAACTCTTGCTCCCTCTGCCTTTCACCAATGTCCCTTTGTCTCCCCTTTATCCTTTCTCTCTCTCCTTACAGTTACACTCCAAACTATGGAGAAGTTAAGTCCCAGTGGAACGGAAGTCAGAGCATTATGTGCGCTGTGTAAATGGAATATTTGAGCTGTTATAGGAAGGTTTTCAATCAAATCCTTCGAATTTGATTGGACCGCTAAAACGTGGGCGGGCTTAGAGTTTAGTGCGATATGGATAGAGGACTGTTGGCTCCACACACACACACACACACACACACACACACCTCCCTCACCTGTTGTCAGATCAGGAGGAGCACGAGTGAGAAATGAAAAGGAAAATGTGACTCTCTGTCACTGCAGTACATGCAGATGAAATCGGCAAAGTTTCAATTGAATGAATGAGAACTCAGCTACATTGATTTGGAAATAAGTTAATAAATATGTTTTTGCCCGCGGATATCCAATCACACGTCTCTTCCTGTCTCTCTCCATATTGCTTTGTCGGCTATTTAGAGCCACAAACAGTCCGGTTTTATATGACCAGTGTCGCTAGCTAGTCGCCCAAAAAGTCTCATTTGATTGGACGATTGTTTTTCAAACGCCCCTGAGTGCAGGACGAGTCATTTGAATCTGTTTTACACAAGAGAAAATGTAAAAATACTCCAATACTGACATGTATTTGAGAGATAAATTAACTACCAACATAGAGCCACATGATTTAAAATTAGGAAAATGTAATTTTTTATTTCACTGAGTATTTAAATCAGTAACTACATCTGCAGCAGAGAAGATATTTTCATCTCAAATAGGCAAATAAGGACATACAGTTGTGTGAAAAAGTGTTTGCCCCCTTCCTGATTTCTTATTTTTTTGCATGTTTGTCACACTTAAATGTTTCAGATCATCAAACAAATTTAAATATTAGACAAAGATAACACAAGTAAACACAAAATGCAGTTTTTAAATGAAGGTTTTTATTATTAAGGGGGAAAAAAAATCCAAACCTACATGGCCCTGTGTGAAGAAGTGATTACCCCCTAAACCTAATAACTGGTTGGGCCACCCTTAGCAGCAACAACTGCAATCAAGCGTTTGCGATAACTGGCAATGAGTCTTTTACAGCGCTGTAGAGGAATTTTGGCCCACTCATCTTTGCAGAATTGTTGTAATTCAGCCACATTGGAGGGTTTTCGAGCATGAACCGCCTTTTTAAGGTCATGCCACAGCATCTCAATCGGATTCAGGTCGGGACTTTGACTAGGCCACTCCAAAGTCTTCATTATGTTTTTCTTAAGCCATTCAGAGGTGGACTTGCTGGTGTGTTTTGGATCATTGTCCTGCTGCAGAACCCAAGTGCGCTTCAGCTTGAGGTCACGAACAGATGGCCGGACATTCTCCTTCAGGATTTTTTGGTAGACAGCAGAATTCATGGTTCCATTTACCACAGCAAGTCTTCCAGGTCCTGAAGCAGCAAAACAGCCCCAGACCATCACACTACCACCACCATATTTTACTGTTGGTATGATGTTCCTTTTCTGAAATGCCGTGTTACTTTTACGCCAGATGTAATGGGACATACACCTTCCAAAAAGTTCAACTTTAGTCTCGTCAGTCCACAGAGTATTTTCCCAAAAGTCTTGGGGATCATCAAGATGTTTTCTGGCAAAACTGAGATGAGCCTTTATGTTCTTTTTGCTCAGCAGTGGTTTTGGTCTTGGAACTCTGCCATGCAGGCCATTTTTGCCCAGTCTCTTTCTTATGGTGGGGTCATGAACACTGACCTTAATTGAGGCAAGTGAGGCCTGCAGTTCTTTGGATGTTGTTCTGGGGTCTTTTGTGACCTCTTGGATGAGTCGTCGCTGCGCTCTTGGGGTAATTTTGGTCGGCCGGCCATTTGTGGATAATGGCTCTCACTGTGGTTCGCTGGAGTCCCAAAGCTTTAGAAATGACTTTGTAACCTTTTCCAGACTGATAGATCTCAATTACTTTGTTTCTCATTTGTTCCTGAATTTCTTTGGATCGCAGCATAATGTCTAGCTTTTGAGGATCTTTTGGTCTACCTCACTTTGTCAGGCAGGTCCTATTTAAGTGATTTCTTGTTTGAGAACAGGTGTGGCAGTAATCAGGCCTGGGTGTGGCTAGAGAAATTGAACTCAGCTTTCCAAAGATGTGATAAACCACAGTTAATTTATGTTTTAACAGGGGGGGGCAATCACTTCTTCACACAGGGCCATGTAGGTTTGGATTTTTTTCCCCCTTAATAATAAAAACCTTCATTTAAAAACTGCATTTTGTGTTTACTTGTGTTATCTTTGTCTAATATTTAAATTTGTTTGATGATCTGAAACATTTAAGTGTGACAAACATGCAAAAAAATAAGAAATCAGGAAGGGGGCAAACACTTTTTCACACAACTGTATAACAGAAATATACTGTAACCAAGTGGAACTGACGGGGTGAAACTATTGGGTCCGCCGGACCGGTAATGGGGTGCACGGGCCCTGATTAGCTAAAAAGATGCACCTGCTGGCAAATCGGGGGCTTTGTCGTTCTCTCTGGTGTCACGAGCGGGTGTGCCGAGTCCGCTCGCGGTCTTCGCCGCCACGAGTGGGGGGTGCCGAGTCCAACTACTTGCTCTCCCGCAACAAGCAGAGACATAGCGTGAGGCCGCATGAGAAGGTGCGTCGGTAGCGCAGTGTCTGGGAGGCATCCGTTACGGAGGGAACAGCGTGTGATTGGGGGATGGCTGATTCGGGTAAATATATTTAGAGTGGAAGGGTTTTTCTTTATGTATGTCGTATGCTGGGGGAATTGGGTATCAATTCAGAAAGATGTAATGTTGTATGTGTGTTTTTTAGAGCTTCCTGAGCAGTGCACCCAATGGTAGCTGGGGGGGAATCCAAGTGGGGGTGGCTGGGTCGCTGAACATTCGGTGGGTTGAATTACAATCTTTTTGGGTTTGTTTTCTGTTTATTGGCAGTTGTTTGTGATTACTTATGTTTTCGTTTTCATTTCTTTTCTAGTTAGTGAGACGCTGCCTTGGTCTTTTGTTTTGTTTCTGTTGCTTTAAATTGTTTGTGATGCCGATCTGAGCGCATGGTCTGTGAACTCCTCCTGCCCGCTAAACCAGCTGTCACTGGTTGCTCCACACAGTTAGATTTGTACCAATAAAAGAGTTATATTTTTATAGCACTGCTTCCTGTGTGTACGTGCCTTTACGGTGTTTGAACCGGGTTTCTGTGGTAACGGGGTGCTACAATACGATGAAATGTGGTCGTCAGTCTATAACAGTGGCGCTAGAAGGCATCATGAACGTTGGCAAAGAAGAGGCTCTGTACTTGCAATTATTGACAATGGTGGCACTATGATTCACCATGCATTGCACAATTTGACATGTCGGAAAATGAATGCCACGCAGCGTCACACAGATTCATGCAAGAACAACTCTAGTGAACGGATTTGTTTCTAAGTGGTACATAAGAGTGACTTAGAAGAATTCGTGGCATTAGCAGATTTTCTTTTATTTCAGCATTTTTCCATAAGATGAGTGGACCAGAACCGTTTGACGAGTCATGTACAGACCACTGCTGACACTGCTAAATCTGTTCCGTTTTCATCTGCTGATTTACGACAGGAATGTCTTCTTTTTACTCCCGTTCGTGAAAGTAACTTGGCCACAAACAAAAAGTGGATCAGGTAGCCCAATGCAGGACAATATTTATGCTGAATTCTCGCCAAATGTGCACCTCCTCATGAACAGGTGGCATTCATCAAGTTAAAAAGAGCCTTCTCGTGAAGCCTGTGCAGTTAAGAGAGCTCGGTGAATCCGACTTTGAGCACTCGTACGCGCAAACCTCATGCATCCAGACCCTTTGCAACATGCAACTAGCCTGCAAGAACACCAATTATCACAGTGTCCAGGGTTGTATTTTTTGTCTCTTTGTTTTGTTTGTTATAAAGCTTTCAGCTAGAATACCTCTTAACTCTGACATGTACAGTTTTGAAACACGATCAGCTATCCTGCTGCGTGGAGTGTACGGATGTGAGCTTAACGTTTACTGAGGCAGTAAAAATTACAACCTATAAGTAAATACTGTAAAAAAAAAGTAAAGGAATCCATAATTGTGTAATTCAATGGGTATTGGCACGGGAGTACAAAGGATTTTGGTTCACATTTCACCTGACAGCTAAACTGAATTAGTCGGGGATTTCATTGAAACTAAGTTTGCATCGTAAAATCACAGGTTTACATATTGAATCTCGTCCCACAGGCATGCATGCGGTTGGCGTTTCAGTAACTGAGAATACGCTTGCAGCCACACACACACACACACACACTGAGCGGTGCCACGTCTGCGGTTCAAAGCCCAGTGGTGTGGTACCATGTAAACACACCACTCAGTGGCATGGTTGTGGTAACCCTCACACACTCTCTCCCTCCCTCTGTTTCTCTTCCTCTCCTCTCTCTGTCTTTCTGTTTTTCTTCATTCCTGCTCTGCATCCCTCTCTCTCTGTCACGCTGTCTCCTTCTGCTTCCTGTATCTCTGTGTCCGCTTCTTCCTTGCAAGCGATCGTATCTGCACATGTCAATTTGATTTTGCAGATGTTCGTCAACATCCAAGTCTGTATTCGCTTTGTCGTCTAGGTTCATCTGCGACGCGTTTATTTCTGTCCATGCCTGCATCTGTATGAATATAGTTCCACACAATGTAGTGTATTTACAGTATTGGATGTATCACATGTAGCGTTATAAACAGAAGTAATATACCATGAGAATATAGTCTCATGAGCTGGATTTCCATTCCCATCTTTTTATTTGCATTTTGAAGCATCGCATTGAAAAAAACCTGTACATAAAACAGCAAAATTCATCTAAACTTCCTCAATTGTGAGAAACAAAGTTTTTACATTCACTTGAAGTGTTTTTTTTGCCTTTGTGGAAAAAGAGTTGTTGCTTTAAATGGATTATGGCTTCAACTTTAAAGGAAGTTTAACCCAAGCCATGATCTCTTCCTAACCCTTAACAAGTAGGTCCCACAGCAGTCCAGCCCAACCACAACCTTAAAGCTGCCCAATTCAATAAAAGACAGCCCCAATGACAACCTTGCCAGAACGCTGTGTGAAAACATAAAAGCATTACATGTGCAATAGAAAACATCATAAGCTACAAAGTTTCATATCTGCATCCAATAACTGAAGATAAAATGTCAGATAAATAGGCTATCGCAACCCACAAAGGGTGCAGTTAGACAACCAAATAAAAATTCCCATGTCAGGGATGATGACGTCAAGGTAACAACGATTGAATGAAATATGTCAAAAATATAAATCTTAACCATAAAGTGATTGCTTGTTTGGTAATATTGTTTTCTCAGTACTTTCAGACCCAGCCAAACAAAAGCAGCACAAATTGCATCTACCAGCCCAACTCTTTACCCGGCCCATTTTAATCAAAAGTAGCCTTATTGGGTGTAAACCATTGACTGTATATAAGAAGTGGATGTAGTCATCGTGATGTCATCCGCTGGTTTGTGGACTGATGTTTTGAAGCCTCAAGTTGGCAATCTTGGATTACAACCATCGCTGGGTTGGTTTTTTTGCAACCCATGAACGTCCGTATTTGGCTGGCCGAGGAGTGACATAGAGACACTTGTATTGTTCCCAGTTTAAAAACCTGTACTTTGGCTATATGTTCTGACCTAACAACGCTATAGCAGAGTTCATTCACTCCAAACCAGTTGATGGAAACGCGCCCTCTTAGCATTTCTTTTTTAGCTCCAGTTTAAAAGTTTTCTTCCAATTTGCTTGACAACGGAATGGAAACACAGTGAGTGACTGTAAAAGATATTCAATGTGGCTTTATTTGCCCAGATTTAGTTTACTATTCATTTCCAACTTACGGAGTGTTACTTTCTGCGTATTGTGTTTTTAATCGTAACACACTGTTGTAGTGATCCTTCCTCAGAAACCCAAATAATAGTGAAGCATTGAAGCATAATTGTTGACCATGGACGCCTGCTGAGAGGGCTAAGTCTGGACCAAACTGGTAAACAGACCAACATCCATCCCAACATTTGCCGCTGACATGGCGTAACAATGTCAGTTAGCTCTTTAGTCATTTTAAGTATTAGTATGTTGTCAGTTGAGTGTGTGCACTCGTATCATCAGGTAAGTAGTAAACACATGCATGTCTGCTCTTAGACACACACTCCCCTGTAGGCTCTCACACACACACACACACATTCTTGGATAAAGAGCTATTTGTTTTAATGGCTGAGGGGAGGATGTGGATCTACCACCCATTGTGACGCTGTGCTGACAGCGGCGGTTCTCAGGCATTGTGTGAAGAAAATGAGCCCTTAAAACTCCACGTTAGAGACAATCGACTCTAAAGAGCTGCATGTTCGAGCCACGGTGGCAGCTGGAGGTCCGCTGGTCTGCACAAGTCCAAGACAAGGTTGTCCAAACCAAATTCCAGGTCAGGTCGTTAGAAATTTAAATAACGGATGGCCTATTGAGCCAAATCTCCACAGTCAAGTTGTCAGCTGTGTAGGCTTACTGCCTTGATGGCAGAAATACAAATTCAATACATATATTCTTCAAAATGCACTGAATGCTTGTCCAATTTAAAGTTTACAAAACTGGCTGGAATGTGTACGTTCTTCAGTTTATTAGAGTATTTTACCTGCTTTTCTGTCAAAATCCCTTTTGTGGTTGTTGGACAAGCTGACATCATTTACAGGAGCCAACTGAAATGCTACCGGCTCCTTCAGAGCCATGTGCTGGACCGTTCCCAAATGTGTTATTACAGAGTAAGAATAATGATCCAGATGCCAAGGGACAACTCTTTAAAAAAAAAAGGGAAGCTTTTATTATTTATATAATATTATGAAAGGAGAGGCTGTGCCTGTGTTTAATGTTCACCCCACTCTCAAGATCTGGTCACCAATTACACAAATGACTACCTTCTGTGCTCATGGCCATACATTTGTTACAAATAAACAAGCTTAGGTCTTATCTACAAACTACAAAAACAAGCATGAACTTCTTCTTTTAAAATAAATTTGGAGAGGACTCGAAAACCAGATGCTACACCATCACTGTTTGCCCTTGAGCAGGATAGCAGGGCAGAATGACTAGATTATTTGGAAAAACCTATTCCTGACTAACGTCTAGTTTAACAATTGTTAATCCGCTTCAAAAAGACTGAACTACTGCATGTTAGTTTGGGGCTAGTTTAGGTCACCGAGGTTATCTTTTAAGTGTCAAAGGTGTTACAACTGGAGAATTTTGAGTAAGATTTTGTCCAACGTGTTTGAGTTTTAAAAGGTTGTTAGGCAAAAACAGATAAAAGTTGAGATCCGACGAACTCCAACTACAAAAGTAGAACAATTTCAATATGAAGACAAGGTTACGAGGTTATTTTATTGTCATTGTACAACAGGGTTGCACACGGAAATGCAGATTGTGGTCTCATTTTGCAACATAACTAAAAAAATAAAAAATATATGTGCAGGGTGGAAGAGTGTCGATGAATATCCTTTCAGCTCTTTGCAGGCACCTCTTGTCACCAATATCACTGATGCTCAATGGATGGGTACCGAAGATGTTCTGTTCGGTTTTAATCACCCGTTGTAGAGCCCTCCTGTCCTGGGCCATACACAACCCATGCCAGTGAGTAATGTTTCCAGTCAGGATGCTTTCTATTGCTCCTTTGTAAAAGTTATCAAGAACTTCCGTCCGATGATGGTAGCGTCATCTTTCTTCTATGTAAGACTCTAATAGACAGAATCCTAACTCCACTCTAACTTTGTACCAACTACCTAACCATCATTTGAATGATATGCCTTCATTATATTCGGATGGTGGTGCACCTCCGTCTAGAACTACTGGGCAAAGGGCAAAAGCCAATTTCGGAGGGGTTCTTTTTTTTCTACTTGGGGGTTTGCCGAACGTTCTGCGTGGGTTTCATGCTTGATGAGATGTACACCATGTGACGGCATCTCCAGGTCCAAAGGCCATATATGGGGTCTGAACTACAGCGTGATGCAGGGAGCTGCTGTGAAAAAGACATGAATCACCTTTTACGAGAAAAATAATAAAATCGAAGGAAACAAAAATGAAGCAAAACCCCTTCCAGACATCACGATTCAGTCTTTGGTTACTGTACACAAGAGAAATAATTGGATTCAACTGCATAGTTGCATATATAACAGGAGAAAGAATCTAGTTACAAAAATAAATTCACTTAGTGCTCGGCTGGCAACACCCTGTTTATTCTATGGCAAATCCAATGAAAGGCTGGCCCTCCTCTGCTGTTACTCAACTCTTTCAAAACCGTCTCGTCCAAAATCTGAACTTTATTTCATTACAGTCCACTGTGACCCCTAAATTGAAATGTCACATTCAGTTCATCTTCCTTTCTCTCCACATCTTCCATGTGTACCTGTCAGTGTTTTTATTACTCACTTCTTTTGTTATTGCTTTCACTCTCATTTGTCTCTCCCCCGCTCTCTGTTGTGGCTGTGTATATGTGTATGTGCGTCTCCCCTGCAGTACGGTTAGTCTGATTTATAGGGAAGCTGCAGACTGTGGAGAGACTCTGGTTTCAGCTTTGAAGTCACAGCGACCACAGGACCTCTGGCTAACACACACACACACACACACACAGACACACACACACACACACACACACACACACACACAAAGAGAGAGAGGACCTGTGGATTAAACACACACTGTCAGTTCCTTTGCCAGAATCCTAAAGAGGGAGTCAGCGCGGGAGAGATGTGTCACACAGAGACAGCGAGCGAGCGAGAGACAGATGGCATAGAGAAGTACGGGAGGAAGGAGAGGAAAGATATAAAAACCCTAAAAAGGAGGGAGGGAGGGAGGGAGGGAGAGGAAATGGTCCCTGCCCATAGAGGTAAAAGAACCCCTTGTCTGTTTCAACAAAGTCACATTTCAGCTCGCTTTAGTTCAGTCCTGCTTATCATTTCTTGCGGATACCAGACGTGTCATATTTTTAAAGCCATTTCTTTATATATATATATATATATATATATATATATATATATATATATATATATATATATATATATATATATATATATATATATATATATATATATATATATATATATATATATATATATAATAATAGTGTTTTTGTTTTGTTTTCTGAAGTTACATTAGTGACATTTGTCACGTATTCTACTGTTACGTGCTTTACATTTGCATGTTCTTCCTAAACCCAACTGCGGCCGTCACCGTAGCGTTGTTGCCTAAATATAACAGTGCAACACGCAAAAAGCTTGAAATGCGTAAAAAAGTTCACAGAGATGTTGTGCTGTTGAGGTTTTTTCATCAGCCTCACAAATCCCCCAACTTTCTGGAAGTATCATCAATGATTGCTCGAGTAGCCCCTTTTTAAATGGGGTTTAAAAAAATCTTCCCCACCAAAGACTTAGAAGACTTATTTGAAACAGAACGTCTCATGCAGAACAAGATACCTGACAGACAGCCTGATATAACAACTGTGCAAGCAATCTAAACTGTAGTTATAAACCGTTCCAAAAAGGCATGACATAGCCGAAGAACATGATGGGTGACTTGCCAATCCTGGATAATTCATTTCCAATGAACGATCTGTTAGTGTTGCAGAATTTCTTCCTGCTGCATTCCATTGCTCTGACATTTTCTGTGCTGTACCTTCACTTTTTGAGAATACGAGATGTGGCCTCAAACAAATGAACTGACGGGACGCCGCAAACAGCCGCGAGCAGTCGAGGAAGTGTTTTCCCACAGAAGAGCTTCAGAGCTTCCAGAAAAGTAATCCGCTGATCAAGTAGTGCAGAATATGCCCACATCTGGTTGAGTAGACCTGTTGTTTTTTTATTTTTCTATTAAAGTGTAGCAAATAAAGCTCCACTAACTTGCTCACAAACACATTGCACATCCCATAACTCCTGAATCTGTGCTTGAGCCGTCGTGTTTGCTCGGGAAAATTTCAGAAACTTCCATCGCGTTGTGCTGCTGCGAGTCTTGGCGATCCTTCTCCTTAGCTGCTTCCACATCGTTAGCACCATTTCAGATGTAATCTCCGTCCACGCCAACACGCCTGAAAACACAGATCACATGGTCATTCCCGTACTCTGCTGCATGTAACACGGATGGACACGAGAATAGTCGCTAGTTGCTTCAATGATAGCTCGCTTCCTGCACATCAAATAACAATAGCTTTATATATATATAGTACCTTTTTAAAAACAGAGTTTGCAAAGGGCTGTGACAGACAAAGCAAAGCAATAAAACAAAAGAAAGCTCCACAGTGAGGCACAACATAATTTAAAATTTAAAACCCTGATAAAACAGTATAATAGATGAAACAATAAAACCAATCAATACGATAAGAATTAAGAAATACACTTAATTTAAAAAAAAACACCAATAATAAAATAAAACAGTAAAAAGACAACATCACATGAAAGCCAGTCTTTATTAGGTTTTAAGAAGTGATTTTAAAAGAGATTACTGTTTCCTTATCTCCTCAGGCAGGTCATTGTAAAGCCAAGGCGCCCCAATGGCAAAATGCTACTTCTACTACTACTACTACTACTTATAAAATGCAGAATTTAACTGCACGGCAGCATCTAGCATTGAAAAAGGGTCGGCAACACCTGGAACCAGTTGTCCCATGTTGAATTAACCACTAGTAGTCAAGGCCGATTTGGTTGGTTTTCTTCGGGAAAATGGGTGACGTGATAGGGGCCTTACGAATCAAGAAAAGGACACGTTGAGACTGATGTCTTCAAATGTATTCGTGTGGATGTAGCCTGAGTCTGTGTGTGGGTGAACGGGGGGCAGCAGGTGAGGCCTCAAAGTGTGTCGGGACAACTCATTGAAAGAAGGGTCTAACAGGCTCACATGACCCCGTGACCCACAAACACTGAGACATATGCTCTCTCTGTTCCTCTCTTTCATTCTCTCTCTGACATTCAAACTCTCCCTTTCTCTCTCACACACACACACACATACACAGAAGACTGAGTGATATTCTCATGGCTGCTTTAGCGGTGGGTGATCTGCTGTGGTTGACCTCTTATTGAAGTCGGGTGCTAAATGTCACCACTTTGATGTAAAAGCACAACAGCTCCTGTGTGTGTGTGTGTGTGTGTGTGTGTGTGTGTGTGTGTGTGTGCTATCACACATTCCTAACATGCCACAAAGATTGTCACACAGAGTTACAGACATGACCCCTCCTGTGTCAGCCATATGTTAAGGCCACCCCCCAAAAGTCCAGTACCACAACACACACACTAATCTGTCTGTGTGTTCAATTCAATATGATCATTATTAGCAACACACAGAGTGATACAATGTTTCCTCACTGGAGCTCTACCATGTTTTTTCTGCCATTTAAATTAAAGGAACAGGAGAGACACGTGGAATTGAAGAGTTTTACTTACAGATTAATATGAGCATTCATGTACAGAAACGAGTCATAGCAGGTTTCAACACTTTTAAATTTTCTCTGTAAATTTTAATACACATATATATATATATATATATATATATATATATATATATATATATATATATATATATATATATATATATATATTATCATAATACATCATCTGATCTAACATTGCACGTATTTTATAATCTCATAGAGCTTGTCTCTCATCCTGTTCTCATATTTCTTGCATCTCATCTCCATCTCATCCTTTTTAATACCATTTTATCTAATATCAAAATTCTATAATTACATTACATTACAGTCATTTAGCAGAGTATATAATCTCATATACTTTATCTCTCAAACTCATCCCATATGAATTATATTTCCCTCATATCTCGTCTCGTGTTTCATATCATTGTGACATTTCGGATCCCACATTTTTTTCATATTTCACATCATCTCTCATCTAATCTAAATGTCATCTGATTTATTTTATCACTCTTCTTCTACCCATCTCGTTTCATGTTTTCCATGTATTATCTCATCTATATCTTACCTCAAATTCTTTTGTCAATTTATCTTATTTTTCATTCAATATTTCTTACATATCTCATCACACATCTAATTGTAGATATATAGATAGATATATATACTTTATTCATCCCCAGGGGGGAATTTGTATGTTACAGCAGCAAAGTAACAGAATAAAAATATTAAGTATGAAAAATGCACAATATATACAATAAAACAACAGAGCAGAACATATTAAATATAAGAATATAAGAAAATGAAATAACAAAAATACACAGTATATACAATGAAATAGAATAGTTACATTTCTTTATCTCTTAAATTACATCGACTATCTCATGTCATATATCATGCAAAACATTTCATATCATTTTGATCAATTTTGTCTGTAAAAAGTTTAGCCTGAGGGAATACCAACTGTTACCAGTTACATATAAAGAAACACACTCACTGAAGGCTTTAAGGACATGACACATCTGGATATCTGCAAGAAGTGTCTCTTGGTTCCAAATCGTGTACTTAAGCTCCAAATCCACAGGATTCTAAATACACACAAAATAATAATATATAATCTATGTATTATGTATAATATAAAATCCAAGACAACCCTTGTAGGCACTTTACAGAGATTAAAGCTCAGTTTGGAGTCATTGTCCAGATTTCATATTGATTTTGTTTGGTTGTTCACATTGAAATGTGGCAGATATCAGATTCCAGTGTGAACTGGTCACAGTCCTAAACACACACAGCATGCTGTCATACAGAAGTAAACATGGAGGCCACTGAAGTCAGCGTTTATGGTTTCACTTATGAAAAAGTTGATGTCAGCGAATTTGATGATGAGGAGATACATTTTCAATTATGGCTTTTTGTGGAGCAACGGCTGCTACTTCTGTACAGAGGTGTGTGTGTGTGTGTGTGTGTGTGTGTGTGTGTGTGTGTGTGTGTGTGTGTGTTAAACCAAGAGTTCTGCTTTATCAGAAGAACCAAGTTATTTGTAAAATGTCTGTTTGATAAGCTAATTTACATTTATATTATTGAGTCTTCAACTGTTTCCTAAAACAAACCTCCATTAACACATTGTTCAATTTCAACGGAGCTGGACAATAAACATCTACTCCTTCTACAACATAATTTACGATTTCATATGTGAACATGATTCAACACAATTCAGTTTTCATAATTCTGGAAATAAATTCCCATATAATGCTTGTCTACCTTAACGACATAGTTTACACACTTTTGTAACTGCTGATTTATCAAAAAAATAATGGAGCAGAACTCAAACAAACATTATCAGTGTCTGATTACCAATGACGCACTGCCATATAGTCCTGTGGAGAGCAGCCCTGTCTCCCAGTGGGAGTTACGTGTGGAGGAAAACGTATTTTGTGTTTGCTTTTTACGTATCGCAAATAACTTTCAAATGAGTCGTCAGAAACCCCGGTAGCGGAGGAGGTTAAACATCAACGTATGGGGTTTGAGTTACAGCTGACGTCACTACTTACCTACGGGCACTCAAACATACCAACGAGTAATGAATACATGTGAAAGAATCCCATCTACCGCAGAAACCATCTCACCTACCTTCCTACATGTTAACAGTGCCCAGCCTCTCCCTGCTGAGGGGACATAACGAGGCACACCTGTTTTCACTCTCCCTGATTGAGCAGCTGATTGAGCAGCTTTCAGCACATCATAATCCTATAAAACAACAACTGATAATGTATCACATATACTGAAACATTGAAGTGAAATTAATAGTTAAGTAGACAGAAAAAAAAACACTTTTAATGATAGGAAACGGGTCTAGTGAAAATGGAGAAAAGCTACTTTTTCACAAAAGCAGTGGTTATTGTAGTCGACCTAGGAATTGAATATTTGCTTACACTTGAAAGGCCCCAGCTACACGATTGAAACATTGGCACACCGTAAAAGCCCACTGTGAGCATTTGTCCCCAAACATCTCATTCCTAACCAACACAAAAAGTTAGTTTAATTGATTAAGTTGTTTTAGGGCAGCAAAGCTCAGTGTTTGGGAAGAGCGTTTGGCCTGGAAGTCTGTTTAGCCCAAACTATACCATAATAGATTTATGTATGTCATTATTTCCAGAGGAAAATACTTGTTTACTGCGCAGTTTTAGTTTCTGCATGCGCACTTGTTTGTTTGGATTGTGATTGATTGTGTAGCTGTCTGTTGGTCTGCATGTGTGTGTGTGTGTGTGTGTGTGTGTGTGTGTGTGTGTGTGTGTGCTGTACGTACGTGTCTTTGAGTGTATACGTATTCATGAATTCCTTGGAACTCTTCCAAAATGGTATTGTTTTTCTTTAGAGCCATATGTTTGTCTTGTTTGAATGATACCACTGCATGTCTGTTTAAAATAACTGTATTACATTTTAAACATGTGCACAATGCAAGGAATATCAGTGGTCTAAACTAAGCATGGAATGTACATTATTCCTTGTGAAAACATACTGAAAGTCACTGCACACTATTGACATTGTGTACATTACCATTGAAATGTGTTCAGAGTATTAGGGACTGCCTTTTGTATTGAAGTGATATGAAAATATACATCGCACTATTTCAAATAAATAATGTTTGTGTCAAGGGCCTGGGAGAAAAGGGAAACAACGAGAATATAAAGTAGCAGGAGTTGAAAATACGAAGACAAAGTAAAGCAAAAGCAGTTACCACAGAAAAAAGGTGGGATACAGATGCATGCGATGCATGTGTACACAACCTCCAATACTGAAGTGCCTTAAACTTGCATTCTCTCTAATGGCCATCAGGGGGCGACTTCTCTCGTTGGAAAAAGAAGTGGCATTGTATGGAATTCATGTTTTATTATTACACTTCTCTTAATTTTTTTTTCACCTCTTCCCTCCTACTTACTCTCTTGCCCCCCCCCCCTTAGATGTATTTTTGTGTATATATGTATAAATTTAAAGGGATATTTGTGTATATGTACAGTATTTGTATGTTTATGTGTAGATTTAAATGTGTCCCATATTACTACCTAACCTCAATCGACAACCCTCACTCACCCATTAATCAAATCACACATAATATTGATGCACACACACACACACACACACACACACATACACACACAAACATATACACACACATCCATCTATATACATTTTGCTGGACCTCCGCTTCTCAATTTTATAATCTTCAGTCTAAAACGATGTTATTCTCCTCAGTTTGCTTTTGTCCCCTTTGTTTTTGTCACTGTCTTACTTTGTATACATTCTTAGGTCGTACATGTACTTGTCTGCACTTGTTTTGTACTCACTTCTACACAATAAAAAAAAAAGTCTCTGAGAAAATAACTCTACTTCTCTCTTGATTTATCACCTCAGTAAACATTGTAAACGTCAGTTTATGGTCTCAATCTCTAGTTTCAAGTCTTCTTCAATACAGCATGATGTTCATTTAGTAAATTATGGTCCATTTAGAGTTAAACAGACCATAAAGCAGGGGATGCTTTAGGGCAGGGCTACCTTGTTATTGACAGGTTGCTTGAACTGTATACAACATCTCTACGTCATTCCCCCACAGTCCAATTATGGTCACTACTTCCATTCACTGGTTTCTTGGAACCTCGAAGTGCTGCTTATGGGCCTGTAAAGTCCCACTGTGGAAGACATGCTTGACTCTGCTGCTGCAAAGAGCTTGTTCGCTTGTTTATTCAAAATGTGTTAATAATGAAATGTTGCATGTCAGAGTTGCACCATGTCCCCATCCGTCCACCATAGGTGGTCTTTCACAATATTTATTCGGACATCACTGGCGCTGACCGTTGCATAATCACAAGGATGCGTTTAATTTGTGTGTCCACCACACGAAAAGCGATCAGAGAAAATAAATGCAAGGAAACACCAAAACGTATGTCTCTGAGAAGACAATTTGAGTGGATGAATTTTGATTTCCACAGCAACAGCTGGCCTTCGATTTGAAGGTAATATTTTTTATGTCCTAGAATCCCTTTTTTGAAACAGTCATAGTCATGTGCAATGCTTTGGCGCGCTGGTCTTCACCACTGGTTTCATCACTGGTTCAGTCTGAGGTCAGGGGGAAAACACACACTGCGTTCCCTTCTGTCAAAGTCGTCTCATGTCTGTTTTTCTCGCCCTGTCTCCAAGCTTGCCTCCATGTCTGAGTGTTATCCGCCAAAAAGATCTCTGTCGTAAAAAAATGTTCAGTCATTCTGTAGACAGTTGAATATTCTGGCTAACAGTTTCTGCCATGAGGAAATTGTTCTTTTGTTCTTTAAATTTTAGACACAAGAGAAACACACACGGTCAACATTTTCTGTTCAGCAGAGAGTCATGTGGCTTGTATAGTGGCAGCTGAAGTTACACTAAAATAAGCAACCTTTCTCTCGCTACTTTCAACGCGTAGTACGGTCATTCAGAGGGCACACCGGGCTGTTGTGGCGATTATCTGTTCCCTGATCGGTGCGACCGATGCGGTGAGAGTCTATAGAGACAAGAAAAACAGGATCATATCTGCTCTCAGTGTCATATGCTCCTAGGGTCCAACGTTCCTGATATAAACTTACATTGTAAGAGATTGGTAAGGGCTGTCTTTGCAGTTGAGAAAACAAATGAAGGGAGATTTACCTTTAAAATGCAGTTTGAATAGTAAATATCCGTTCAGCCACTGTGGAGGTATCAATGTCTAAAGAAATCAAAAAGAAAACTGTCTTGCCTGTGAATTTGAGGGCGTAGGTCTCAAGACAAATAACATGAGTAGGCTATGAGCTGTAGGTGGATGATTCCAACATTCCTCTTAGAGAAACCTGCTTCTCGCCACTGTTTCATGTTAAGGTGATATTAAAGTGATAGAACGTACCCAGAAAAACCTTTGTCTCGATCATAGTCCACCCGTGAGAGTCATCCGTGTGTTTGTGTTAGTTTAGTTAGAACCCCAGCTAAATAGTTGTCACTAAACTGCTAAAGAGCCAAAATTGTACTTCTTCTTTTGTCAGTTATCAAACAGCTTCAGGTGCATTATCACCTGCCCGAGTGTGCCCAATACACGTGTGCATGTTATCAGGGAAAACCAAGAAGGCTCAATCAGACTTGTGATCCGGCGATCAGAAATAAATATGAATGAATATATATGTAAGTGAAATGTATTAAATTGTATCAGTTTTATCCAAATATTAGACCCTTGTAATGGACAGTGTAATAGTGCCTTACTCACGTTTGGGTAAAAGTCACAATCATGGTGAGAAGCGTGCTCAGAGTTTGTATAGCTTGTTGTTCGGGTTGGCAGGAGATGCAACAGCTGGATACCACACCTGAATTTATCTTCATTTTTAACCCATTCCCGCTTCTTTTCTCCTATATCCTGGGTGCTTTTTGTTTTGCCTCACTTCCCTCACCCCCCCCACCTCTTCCTCAGGTCTTAGCTCCTCCCAAAAGAGAGAGAGAGGCTACACCTATTACAGTAAGTGTAGAAATAATTCGGTAACCATACGATGACTCCTGTTCTACGACCGACGAGACTGAAATGACACAGATGTGTCGTACAGATGTAACGGAGCAAAAAAACAAATGTGCATGCTCTAAATAAAATATATGATTTGTTTGTGGGGCAACAAGTACATTAAGTCTGTCCTTTTAAATTAGGATGATGTTATAGGACGAAAGATAACTGCAATTGCGTGGCTGTATTGGAGAAATACAGTATTCTGACCATTTCTTAAAGATAAATGAAAAAGACTTGGTGGATAAGGGGGAAGAACTGTTGTCTGTCACAGTTCAGCTCCAAACCCTCCTCACTCTAAATGTCAGCCACTTCCTCCTCATCAGTCTAACTCCCTTCACATGTTCGCTCACCTGCCTCTGATCACTAATCAAGCAGCTATAGAGACTCCTGCCTCTCAAACACTCATTGCCAGATTGTGCTTTGCTATTGAATGCCAGGCTTTCCAGCGCTACATCCCGGACTGATTTCCTGTTGTCGACCCTTCCTGCCCCTGATCTGCCCGTCTCGGCTGACTCCCGGTAAACTCGCCAGCCTTCTGTTCCTGACTTGGATTCATTCTGCTGCTCTGCCAGAGACTTCGGCGTATCACTCTGTACCTCCATATGCAATCTGTTACATTGTCAGTTGATGAAAATTGTTTGAAAAAATCTAAATTTGTTTATGAAATAAACATGAATTGCTGTTGGTGCTGCCATGTTTTTCTAATACTGTATATAGTATTGCAGTCATTCAAAAATGTTTAAATTCCCACAGCGGCCTAGTCGTTCCTTTTACTGTCCGATCAGACACATGGGTGTTTACTGTCCCATCAGACACATGGGTGTTTACTGTCCTTTCAACAACATCCACAAAGGACGCCTCGATCCAAGCTCTCGTACGAGTCTCCTCCGAGATACATTTACGGAGCAGAACTTCCTCGTTGATGGCAAACTTTGATCCGTCTCCGGGTCGGGAGCTCGAGGATGAAGGACGGGGGGGGCAGCATAGTTAGCTGAATGGAAAGCAACCGCTGGCCTCCCTCCTTTCCTCTGGTCCTTTAATTTTCCTGCTGCCACCGGCTCTCTCTCACTCACAGCTCCTCCATCACACGGATGATGTCCGGACATCATCCGAGCACCGCTATGATACACCAGCCGCCCATTATACGCTGCAGTGAGCTCCGCTTTGATTTCACATGTCAACTTGTTTGCACACATCACAGAGATCTGGGATATTTCATCTGCAAGTGATCGGATCGGAATGTTTGCACAGTGTCTCCTTTTGGCCGCACAGTGATTGCAGGTCTGAAGTAACTACACTGCTGTGGTAGACAGAGATGTGTGTGTGCAATAAAGCAGACTGGATGAGGGGTATGTTCATGCAGGACGTTTGTGTGTAATGTGCTGTACGCGTCTCCGACTGCAATCTGTATTCATCATACCAGAGAAGTGAGGAGAATAACGTAGTTTCAGACTGAGTATAAGAGTGAGAGACAGAGGTCAAGCAAAGTGTGTGTGTGTGTGTGTGTGTGTGTGTCCATCCTATGTGTGAACTGGTTAATGGGTGAGTGAGGGTTGTCGATTGAGGTCCGGTAGTAATATGAGACATTCAAATCTACACATAAATACACAAATAACTGTACATGTACACAAACATCCCTATAAATATATATATACATAAACAAAAATACATCTCGAAGAGGGAGGACAAGAAAAGAGTATTGTAATAAAAGAGTAATAATGACAACAGAAGTCAAATAAATACACATTTGTTTTCATTGCTGATTCAAATGCACGAGTGGAGTGAGCACGTGTGAAAGGGGTCAATGGCGTGAGTCTATTAAGAGCCCTGGTGATGATCTCATCGTACTAACAGTGCAATGAATTATCTTCACTTTCCAATTAAGATCTCTGCGTTTACTTTGGGGAGCATCGTCACCGTAACGGTGGCCAAAACAATGAAATGAGACCCAGCCTGTTATATCCATTTTCCGTTGAATCATCAGCCGCGTATGTAAAAACGATGTGACTTCACCCGTTCTGCTGGTGGGAAGAACAACACTGGAAGACACAATTACACTGATTTAGTTCACTGCTGCCACGACGCAGTATCATCTGAGAGAGAGAGAGACATAGAGAGAGGAGAGAGAGAGGAGAGAGAGGAGAGAGAGAGGAGAGAGAGAGAGAGTTGTGAATGAGGGAGGCTACAGAGTGGAAAACCAGGGTTTTGGGGAACATGATTTCCTGTGGAAACAGTGATGTCATGATGGTCTGTCTTTCGCAGTCTCTCATGCACACACACACACACACACACACACACAGGCATTGTCTGTGTAAATCAGAGATTCTCTTGCCCTCTGTTAATGTAATTAACATGTATGTCTATGTCAACTGTGCTGTGCACACGCTACAGTGGATGTGGAACAGTTTGTCAGCACAATTCATTTGAGAATCAGAACAGAAGAATCTCACTTTAACTTGATCGAATACATGAAGGAACAAATTCACTGTTATTTATTAACTTATTTTATTGCTTTGTGATCAGTTTTTATTTTAATTTTTATTCAATGGATTATTTTTTTACAAACAATGCACGTGCTCTGAAATGGACGAAACCAACGGCGGGTTACACTAGAAAGTGGCCATATTGATTCTGCCTTCTCGGCCGTGACTTTATGCATTTATTAATTGATTTAACTTTTTTTTCCTGTGCAAAACACAATACACACAAGTGCAACCATTTCATTTTTGTTTTCCTCTTTATTTTTTAATATATATATTTTTACTTGAGTCACGTTTGATCACGTTTGATGTTTCTGTGATCCCAGGTCCCCACAAAACCACTTAGGTTTAGGAAAACCATCATGGTTGGGCTGAAAATAACTGCATCGTTAGGCTTAGGCAACAGAACAAATCCTAGGTTTGGGCAACAAAACCACTTAGTTAGGTTTGTTGGACTGGTCTGCAGCAGTGCAAGAGGAGAGCTGGTGGGGAAATAAAGAACTTAGTCTCTACACTATTTAAGTCTCAATGCTGACTCAGAGAGACACAAAACAACAACCAGTGAAGGCCTAGGGGCCTGTTCAGTAACTGGACTGGAGCCAGAGTCTGGATGATCCGTGCATATTCTCAGCCAGGAAGGCAGTCTCACTCAACCAGGTATCCTGCCTCTTAGGGAGGTTTGGAAAAGTGGTGACATTTTTTTCTATAAAAGCCCCACAGCTGCTCATTCAGTGAAAACCAACTAGATGAGTTCATAGTGTCCGATGTGGAGGGCTACATTAGGTATGCATATTAAAGTATTAGACTGAAAGACTGATGTCACTCAGCACAACTTTCAAACTAGTGTATTTTTCAATTGGAAGTATCTTTCTTTCCTGCATCCCATATAAGCCACATGAAACCACCAAAATCAACTTTACGTTAGTTTGCTTCTTTACCCTGTGGCACTCGTCCCCAAGCCCGTTCACTTCTGAAGGTGCAAGTCTTTAATATTGGGTCAGTATCATTTTCAAAATGTTTTAGAAAATGTTACTCGAACAGGAGTTGCATGCATTATTATTTTCAGCGGCGGAGTAGTACACATTTGTTAGTATTTACAGCAGCCGTATGATATGTGTGGTATAAATAGATTTTAAATAAAACTATAGCAACTATGTTTAATAGTTTTGGGAAAAACTAATTTGGATAATTTCATTATTTTAGGTGTCAATAACAAAAACGATGAAATTCACCAGCCTAAATGCTAACGTCGGCATGCTAACAGTGGCAATGCTAACATCCTGATGTTAAGCAGGTAGAGTACAACGTTATTACCATTTTCACCATCTTAGAGTACCGTGTTAGCACTTAGCACGAATTACAGCTGAGGCTCATTCGTTTTACAGGTTTTATTCATGGACTAAATATTGGACAGAGTAAAACCTGATGATTTCATTACAGTTCATTCTCTTGGGACCTCTGTCTGTTCCAAATTTCACGGACAAAAAGGGGACCGACCGACTGACCGCCGTCACTGAGAGCCGAGGGCGCTAGCGTGGCTAACAACTTCTACTGGTTTCCCTTTTGTTGTGAAGGGCCTTTGCTGCCCAGTTTTTCTTTTACTCCAAAGAAACCGCATGCTGCTACTGCTGGAAATATTTTCACTCTCTTGTGTCTGAAAAGATTTTTCTTGGACAAGACACACGCTCGTGAGAACCGCTAATGTAAATCTTTTTACGACCTTGTTAGAGCTTTTACACACAAGGTTGATCCCTAATGCTACGAGGCTAAAGACAACTCTTGGCTAGAAATGGCCTCTGGATGGCTGTTTGTGGCCAGGATATTTATTGATAACCCGGATCTGATAGATTTTAAATTTTAACTGATTTATGTGTTGGAATTTCACTTGAACTTTAGCGTAATAACCACATTTTATTGCTTGTTATTTCCTTCGCTAGCTGGCCAACCTTTCACCAGGGATACCAAAGTCATTTATATATGGGTAGTTATTCAGATCACATTTTTAAAAATGATGGATGGATGAAAGTTGTTTCAATGTGTGTGTGTGTGCGTGTGTGTGTGTGTGTGTGTGTGTGTGTGTGTGTGTGTGTGTTGTTACTCTGCTCCTTCCCTGTAGTACTTACCCAAACGGGCTCTAGTTTTCCGTTCCGCCTCGCTGGCAAAAGTTCAGCTCACAGTCCATGACCTCTTGGTCTGTTTCCCCTGCTCACTGTTTTCCTCATCTCTGTGTTTTACTGTCTCTCTGGTTTATTTTGACTTTATTTAATTCTAATTAATTTGCCGTGCTTTATCTCTTTATTGTTGTATTTTATCTTGATTTCTTGGCACACGTCTCTCACTTTGTTCCTCTGCTTTTCTACGTAGTCCTCGTATTTCTCCTCCACTGTTTTTCATATTTTTCTCTCTTCGTCTGCTCCGTCTCTCTCCACACGCTTTGACCTCCATCCATCTCAGCTTTTATTTTCCTAAATGTAACGACGTTTCACTCTTGCTTCCAGCTCATTTGAAAACAGGCGCACACACCAACTGCTTTGTGAGTGTGTGTGTGTATTGCATGTCCATCCCTAAAAGCATCTGTGAGCATGTGTTTTTATGTGTGTTTACAGCTTACACGCTGACCCTTAGTGCACAGTGTGTGTGTGTGTGTGTGTGTGTGTGTTCAGAGGGTACAAACTACGATTGTTCTCTCTGGGTGTTAGCTTTCGGAGCAGGAAGTGCACGTTTAGGTCAGTGGGGGGAGTGGGGGGGATCTAGGCACGCTCAGTCTGACCACATCTGTTCAAATACCAGAGACCCTTAAAGTCACACAGGAAATACGTGCGGGCGTGTGCGCGTGTTCGCTACAGAAGCCGCTCTTTGTGAGCACGATTTATAAAAATATTTGACCTTTTCGCTGCTTAGAACACGTTCCCACAATAAGTAACAGGGAGAAATGTGTCATGTGTCTGCAGTAATGTTACTCCAAAAGGGCACAGACATTGAATAAACAAATCATTATACAGCTCCACAGTTTTTCTTTTCATGTGTGCGGTATCAGAAGAGATACAATGGAGATTTGTGTGGCGTGGCTAAGGCACAGGCCTCATGTACAGTAGTGGTATTCACTTTCTCTACTTTATATTCAAACATGAGAATCAAAGTGTTTTGGTAGGTATAGCCACAAAAATAATTTCAACCATAAACAAATATCTGGTGGTGTGGTGGCTAGCACCGTCGCCTCACAGCAAGCATGAGGGGCCAGGGTTCATTTCCCGGGCTGGACGGCCTTTCTGTGTGGAGGTTGCATGTTCTTTAGATGTCAGTATCTCTCCGGGTTCTCAGGCAGCCATAGATTAATAGATTTCTTTAAATTGCTTGTAAATGCGGAGGTGAGCCTCAATACTTGGTGTTAAGCATTGGACCAAAAATCGCCACTAGAGCGTCAATTCTCACTTTGTCAAATGTCTGTACACGGCAGCTGTGGTGTGATTAAGTAAAGACTTCCCCAGGGGGTACAACATTTAACTAATAGATTATTGCCATGAAACCTCCCCAGTTAATAACTTACATGAAGAAAATAGTTTTTTGTATTACCAGTTTTTTAAAATAAAATTATGACTGCATTATCTTATGACATTTGTGCCTCCAACTCAGGTATTTAAGCCAGTTCAATGGAATGCAAATTTCAACAAGTTAAATTAACTGAATACTGTGAGTTATAAGTATGGCTATGTCTAACAGTCAAAAACAAGTGCCAATAACTGCAGTTCCTCAAACGGCCACTTGAGGCTTTAAAAGCGATTCAATTTCCATAGGACCCCATGTTAAATTGTCTGACTTCTAAGCAGAAATACAAATGCATACAGCTTGCTACAAAAACCGGGTTTGGTCTCTTCAGTTAATTTGCCCCTTCATGAACTGTACAGAGGTGACTTGTATATAACTAAACCATTTAAATTATATTGAGGCTGAAAGTTATGCATAATCAAGGGCTTTGAGTGACAGGTGGGTGCCGTAGCAGGTCGCAAGCTGTCTGTCTGCTCAGCTGCGTCACCAACCTATGTAAATACCAGACAGCGAACTAACCTAAACCACGCGGCGGACCAATACGTTTTGGCAGCCGGATCACGAACGTGACCTGAACCTGACCACGCAGTACGTCGGTTCAGCGAACCAAGCGGCGGATGAATATGGTTAGCCAGCGAGACGATGAACGTCAACCAACCGACCATTGACAAGCGACGCGACGGCTCGGAAGGACAGAGGCGAAGTGAGGTGAGTGGATGAGTCAGCAATATCAGTCAACCCAATTAGTAAATGTAAAGAAAGTATCTGCTGTCATGTTATTATACTGTCTGTAAATGCATAATGCAGTTGGTCCAATATGGCAAACAGTCTAGCGTTAAAGTTCGTTTTTAATGGTCACATTTGAGCCGTGTAAATCCTCATAACCGGTCTAATTGGACCCGAACACGATATAAGGTTAATGAACAATAGTGTACGAAGTCCTATCAAGAATGTTTCAGAGGGCATTTAGAAAAATGTAATTTAAATAAGCTAATGTTTTTGGGCAGCTTCTCAATGTAACTTAGCCGACGTTTAGCAACATGGCGGTCGCCAGACAGTTGGCTACGGTAAGCTTATGGACTATTTGTGGTCTGGCTAAAATGTCAGTAGCTAGTACATTTGAAACCTAATTAAATAGAAGAGTTTAAATTTCTGCTGGCTGGCTTCTTAAACTGCTTTTGGCTAAACACGGCCACTCGGAAACGGGAACTAGCTAAGTAACTCAGCGCACATGGTGTAGCTTAACCTACATGGTTGTGAAGATAATTAGCTCGCTAGCTAGTTAGCTAGTAGCGTACTTTAGCGAGCTATCTGTGTTCGCGCCACTCTAGCTTTTTTTTAAATCTCCCCCACCACAGGGCTTTCCACCACGGGTCAAGTTATTTTAATGTCATTCCTGCTCATGAATTAGTCTTGAATCTCCGGCTCCTTCAACAATGTGCACGCTAAAATATAAGATATTTAAAAAAAATAGATATTCTATGCCTAAATATAGTGCAGGAATGAAAAATAAGAATAAAATATAACATGTTACAAAGTTATTCAGAATAAAGTAAAATGCTGAATATACAATGTAATGATACTGTCTGGACTAATGGTTTAAAGTTAATGTGTAACATTGATTGGCTACATTATAAAGTGGTGAATAAAAAAAATCTGTAATATAAATGACAAATTCCCTCAGTTTCTTATGATTTTGTTAATTTAAAAAACTCACCATAGGTTATGGAAACTACCTCGGGTTCCTAAGATCATCAATTGATTAGAAGCTCTTTGTTATCTGATTACTGTGGCTATTGTGTGCATTTTACTCTCTTAATGAAGTTTGCAGTTCATATGACTAAAGGTTTTGCTATATCATGTTATATTGATTGATTTTCTGTGTTTCAGGTGCCGATGGTTCATTCATTGAGTTTGGTTGATGAAGTGGAGTTGTAAGTTCTGCAGTTTTGCCTCATACAACGAAAAAACAATTGTGAGTCATTACAAAGACAATCATGGACGTGGAAGACGGGGTTTCAGCTGTATATACCCAAACTGTCTAACATATCTCCAATCCCATGTGGAATTTACGCAGCATATAAAGGAGCACAAGAAAGTAACCAGTCCATTTGCTAAAATTCGCTGTGAACTTTGTAATTTTTCAGCACCAAGCAACATAAAACAATATTTTCTTCATTTAAAAGGACATTTGAGAAAGAAGGAGACTGTGAATTGTCCATTTGTGGGGTGCTCTTTTAAATCTAGGGTATTTTCAACTTTTACTGCTCATAAAAGTCGATATCACCAATCTTCTACGTTTCACAATTTCAGACCTGACCTTGTTGTTATTTATCATAATCAAGCCTCTGTAAATGAACAGGATGACTTGGATGATTTAACATCACCAGATTTATCAGTGCCTGAAACTGATTTTCAGCCTGAACAGAATTCTGTTCAGAGGCGAATTGCAACCCTTTTCCTGCGGCTGCAAGCAGTCCTTCATGTATCAAAGTCAGCAATTCAAGAAATTGTGGATGCTTTATTTGATATTGGTGAATGTGCTGGACAAATAACTAGGCAGTCAATTGAAAATATTTTAAAGGGGCATAATTGCACATCTGAGGAATGTTTGGCATTGTCATTGACTGAAGCTTTACAGAGTGCAAACCCACTTAATTTGCTTTCAAGAGATGGACTACTAGGCACAGAGTACAAAAGGCAATCATTTTATAGACGGAACTTTACTGTCATTGAACCTGTTGAATATGTTTTGAGCACACAAGAAAGGACCCATACTGTTGTTTATGTCCCTATTCTGAAAGTACTTTCTGAAGTTCTAAAAAGAGAGGAGGTCCTGCAAGCATTGAGAGGAAATAGTCCAGTTGAACAGTCTGGCCACTACAGGTCCTTTCTGGATGGTGACTATTTTAAAGGAAATCCACTTCTCTCAGGTCAAGATGTTAGTGTATCCATAACCTTGTACATCGACGATTTCGAAATTTGTAATCCTTTAGGCACATCCAGAAAGAAACATAAAGTCTGTGGTGTTTACTGGATTCTTGGCAATTTGCCCAAAAGATATAAATCATCACTGTCATCAATCTACCTAGCTTTACTGTGCAAGACTGAACATATCAAGATTTACGGTTATGAAAGGGTATTGGAGCCACTGATTAAAGATATTCAATATCTAGAAACAGTTGGTGTGTTCATAGAGAAACTTGCTTGTAATGTAAAAGGGACCATCTTGTATGTGGCTGCTGACAACTTGGCCGCACACTCCTTAGGTGGATTCCAGGAGTCCTTTAATGTGGAGAAGTTTTGTAGGTTTTGTCTGACTAGTCGTGAAGACATACAGACTTGTGATGTTAGAAGTGGTAACTTTGTTTTACGGTCACCAGAGTTGTTTGATGAAGCTGTAAATGTGTTGAAGCATAGTGAACTTGTGTCTGTTGATGGTGTGAAACGAGACTGTCCTCTTAACAGATTAACAGGTTTTCACACATGCAAAGGCTTTCCACCTGATTTCTTACATGATGTGCTGGAAGGCATTGTACCTGTAGAAATAAGTCTCTGCCTTGCATATTTTATTTCAAAAAAATATTTCACATTAGAAGAGCTTAATAGTGAAATACAAGGCTTTCCTTTTAAATTCTCCGATAAGACAAACCGACCTCAGAAAATTCCAATAACCTTTCGACGGAAAAAGACTGTAGGTGGTAATGGACATGAAAATTGGAGTCTTGTTCGTTTCCTTCCTCATTATCGGTCACCGTGTTCCAGAAGGTGATCAAACATGGGATTTAGTCCTTGAGCTCAAAGACTTGGTGGAGTTATTGTCGACCCCACACTTCACTTCAGACTCTCTTTGTTATTTACAATCAAAAATATCGGACCACAGACAGTTGCTGCGGACAGTTTTCCCGGATTTCAAGTTACGCCCCAAACATCACTTTATTGAGCATTATCCGAATCTCATTCAGAAGTTTGGACCCCTAATTGATTGTTGGACAATAAGGTTTGAGGCAAAACATTCTTTTTTTAAAAAGGTTGTGCGTGATACCAACAATTTAAAAAATATTCTGCTTACCCTGGCCTCAAGACATCAGCTTATGTTGGCATATTACCTTGAAATGCCAAGCATTTTCAAGCCTGAGACTGAGACTGCAAAGGTGTCTGATGTTTGCCTGGAGGTCTTAGACAGTTGTGTCAGACAGGCTATCTTGACTAGATTCAGTGATGTCGACACAGTTGGGCTGACCCCCAACGCCTTCCTAAATGGATCAAAGTATTGCAAAGGAATGATTCTTTCTGTTGGGAGTACAAGTGGACTACCGGACTTTGGTAGAATTTTGGAAATATGCGTTGTGCTGGCTGGTCACATTTGCTTCATCATTGAACCTTTTACAACATACTATGTGGAGCATCTGCGGAGTTACCATCTTGTGAAGAAACGCCCTGCTGAATGTCTTTTGGTAAAACCAGAGGACCTTAATGACTACATGCCACTTGTGTCATATCTCGTTCAGGGGCGCCTGCTAGTTACTCCCAGGACATTCTTGCTGAATTAAACCTGCTGTAAGTATAACTTACAATAACACAGTTTTGCTTGTTTATTCTATTATTACATGGTTCAGAATTGTAGCATTTTTTGTAAGTTTTTTCATTATTGACTTTTATTACTTTACATAAACGATAGTTATTACATTATTGCCTGCTACAACACTCAACATGAATAATTGTGATATGACTATACATGTCTTTTCTTGTATGTTGGGGGGGGGGGTTAAATTACTAAATATTTGGACTTACAATACATTTCTTCTTCTTTTCAGGTAAAAGTGTTCCACAATGCTGCTGCGAGTCATTGTATCACAAAACGAAATCAGACGCTTTTCAATTGAAAACATCCCCCCAAGTGTTGAGGAGCTGTGCCAGGTGCTGCAAACAAACCTTAATCTGAGAGGTGGATTCATCTTACAATTTGAGGATCCTGAATTCAATCATCAGTTGTGCAACCTGACGGACATCAAAGATCTTCCTTTGGAGCGGGCAACACTAAAAGTGTTGTTCACAGCTGATGCAGTTCTCTCGGATTCTACATTGGACACATGCAGCCTACCATCTCTCAGTAGTGGGAATTCTTTTGAATGGCCTGACCCCTTCACGATTCCACAGTTCTCACACGATGTGGAACTCCAGCTGAAAGAAGCAAATTGTAGGTATGCTACTGATGGATCTGTGATGGTGATTGTTAAAGGTTTGAAGACTGATATCCTTGACACACTTGCAGACAGTATGTCAAAGATTAGTGCTTATCCTGAGAGGCATCACTATGAGAGTGTAGCCAAAGCGCTCGTGGAGAAGCATCCCAGTCTGAAGGAACCGGGGTCTGGAAAAGGATGGTACTCCTGGTTTCACAGTCTTAAATTTAAACTTGGAAACTACCGGCAAAAGTTAGCTGCTGCAGGCTGTCCGGAGGTGGTAATCAACAAAAGAAAGGGAGCGGATGCAAAGGGGAAACGTGTTAAGAAGTCAAAGAAAGGTGAGGTCAACTACTGTCCAGATCCACCAGAAGGACAGAGTTCTGAAAACATGGAGGAAAAGCGAAAGATGTTGGAGGTGGAAATGCTTAAAAAAGACCCTGATCACCAGCTGGTGGAACACCTGATGACAGCTACATTTTCCCAGCGCCGAAAAGAGATTATTGGAGATCAGCCACTCGTTGCAGAGGTCCTTTCCAGATGGCCAGCTCTGTTCCTTGAGAGACAGGTAGGCAGTCACACTGCTTGTGATACTGTGTAAACTGCGTGTCCTATTCAGAAATGTTGTTTGACTAGTATTTACTATCTGTCTGTGTCTCCTCAGATAAGGGCAGAATTCAAGAGAGTCGTCACCACAGACCTCGAGTGTTTTCTTGAAGGACTTGATGGCCTGGTCCCAAGACTGCTGGAGGTCTACAAAGCTGCAACCATGTCTGGAAAGAAGCAGGCACTCAAAGACATTTTGAACTGTCTTGAGAAAGATGTAAGGGGTTGCTGATTATTTGTAAATTGATGCTATGTGTGCTACAACATTGTCATCTCACTGCATATTTCTCGGTCTTGTAGGACACAAATGAAAGGAGGAGGACTGCTGCTTTGCTTGGCCTGCCACATTACTTATCTGAAGATCCATCAGACATCGTCAGGATGTGTGACGTAAGACATTATGTATTTCCTTAATGCAAAACTGTGGTTACATGTATAGATTTTAAGGACGCACCTGGTGTTAGAGGCAGACTGATTAAGAAACGTTGCAGTAAATGGTGATTTTGAACAAAACTCCTGCCTCTTAACAAAAAGCAGGAGTCTGAGTGCAGAAATATGGGTATCATGAGAAAGATAAGACTCTGTCGAATGCGTTGATGTGGCTAGTCAATATGGGCCCAAAGTTAAGTGTTTTTTTTAGCTCTCTTCATGCCGAAACCCCATTCAAGTGACTGGAGAGATTTTGCTCAGTTTTTTGGGAGAACCGCTGGATGAATCTCTCTAAAAAATACTTGGCACACGACTCTCGATCAGGCTGCACGTTTTGATGTATTTTTTGCGCAGGTGTTTGCAATGCTGTGTGAGAAGTGCGCCAAACTTTCTGGATAAAGATTATTATTATTATTATTATTATTATGATTAAGCTCTATGGATTATATACTGTGCTTTGGCACAGGCAGGTTTACTGCCTTTGTGCTACAAAGCCACACTGAATAAGAATCTGTAAAGTGACTGGTAACTAAATTTATGAAATATAAGGAGTGAAAAGTACAATATTTACCTCTAAGATTTAGTGGAGTAGAAGTAGGAAGTAACATAAAATGTAAATAATCAAGTACAGTATAAGTACCTCAAAATTATACTTAAGTGGAGTACTTGAGAAAATGCACTTAGTTACTTTCCCTCACTGCTTGTAGAGCATATGTACTTGAAGATGTAAAAGGTCAAACACTATTATTTCTGCTTTTCAAGGCTCATGGTGAGACTCTGGATGCAGCCATGAAGGGGATGCAAGTTGGCCTTCTGATAGGCTATGAAGGTCCGGAACGGGATGCAGTTCCAGGCGAGGTCTTCAACGTCGCAGTTGTGGTCGAGGAGACAATTGTGCTCCATAACATGAAAGATGTGCCATGCAGCTTTGCCATGCTTATGGGCATTATATACTCTGTGAATCTTGAGTATCCACAAGCCATGAAGTATTCCTTCGAATTTCTCCAGCGAGTGGTGATGAAGATCAAACCAGAACAAGCCTCTGCAAGAGTACATGGATTGAGAAACAAACTCCTGAGGTACAAATTGTAAAAGACAGAAAAGGACTCAAGATTTGCTAAATCCTGTCAGTTGGTCCTGTTAAAATTGTGCTCATTGTTCTTTTTCTTCATACGGTTATACATTCAGCGCAGTCTCTCACTAGAGAGCACACCCACTCTTTTATTCCAGAAATTGGAATATAATATATATAAAGTGTTTTCTTTAATATATATAATAACCTGAAAATATGAATGTTGTGTTTTTGACACATTAGAATGAGCACGGAGTCTGCCATGTTTCTGAAGTAGCCCAGAATGGACACAGTGTTTGGTTTGTGTTACGTTACCTGAAGGCCACTGTAGTTCTCAACCATGCTTGGAAGGGGACGAGTGAGTGGAGGGTTATTCAGTTCATTCCTCGTCAGTAGATGCCACTAAATCCTACAACTTGGACACTCATTTGTTTACGGTTGGTCTTGGAGATTTGTATGTTAATGTTTAAATATATAGTGACTTTAAGGTTATTCTCTGCTGAGCTGGAACTTTTCGTGAATATTCTGTTTAACTACAGTATGGAAGTTGTTGGCGATCTGCATGTTTTAATGTAAAAACAATTTTAATGCAAGAAAATAAATTAGATTTATGCCTCAAGACATGGTGTTTTCTTATAACTAGTCATTTGAAACGACTCATACTTTTAGGTCATTTCAACTAGGAAACTAATGTCAAGACTTCCTTCTAACTAAAATATGTGAGTTGAAATCACTAGTTGGGACAAGTGAACAGAATGCATGATAATAAGTTATATATCTTTTTAACTTATTTTGCTAAGTTGAAACCACTTATTTGGTCAAGTGAACAGAATGCATGATAATAAGTTATATATCTTTTTAACTTATTTTGCTAAGTTGAAACCACTTATTTGGTCAAGTGAACAGAATGCATGATAATAAGTTATATATCTTTTTAACTTATTTTGCTAAGTTGAAACCACTTATTTGGGCAAGTGAACAGAATGCATGATAATAAGTTATATATCTTTTTAACTTGCATTGCTAAGTTGAATAAACTCATACTATACATTCATGTGAACTTACAAAGAGCAATCCAAAGCTAAAGTAAACTCAAAGTGATGAGTTGAAACAAATTGTAAATCCAATTTGACTTGACTTGAAAGTTTAAGGCAGCAATTGTACTTACGTTTTTAAGTTGAACCACATGGATTTTTTTTACAGTGTATTGAAGAAGACTTGAAACTAGAGATTGAGACCATAAACCCATGTTTACAGTGTTTACTGAGGTAATAAATCAAGAGAGAAGTAGTCATTTTCTCATAGACTTCTATACAACCAGAGGAGTCGCCCCCTGATGGCCATTAGAGAGAATGCAGGTTTTAGAACAATTCACTTGCAGAGCCGGAGGTTGCTGTCTGATCCCTACTTGGGTGAAGCTCACAAAACGCTGGATCCTACATTTCCCATAATGCAACTTGATAGAGTGTTTCATCAGACCTCCCCCTCCCCCCCCCCCCACCCGACAATCACTTACGTCTTAAACTCCACATCTGTTGCGTCCGCGCCAAGCTAACCCTGATGACATTATTTTCTCAGACTTTAGAAAGATACCTCACAGACCATTATAGTATATGTAACCCTGCCACTCCAAGAAAAAAGTGTTATTGTTCATATAGCGCCGTCTGTAACACGACCAAACTGATATCCTGGTCGTCCAATAGGAAAGGACTGATGCGGAAGGCTGTATGTTTGTGTTTTTACGGGTTGCTTCCAGGAGGTCAAGATACAGTCCAACCTTTGTACATGCTTCAGGAAAAAACAACTTAACTCAGATTTAGAATATATATATATATATATATATATATATATACTGTATATATATCCTCAGCAAAACACAGTGTCAGACATGCTGAAACTTTAAAGTGTACAACGCTCCTTTTTACTTGCACACTTTCAAAATCATATTCGATAAGGCACCACGTTGCACATGTACAACACCACTTCTAACATAAACAGATGCAGACAGCCACGCAGGCTGTACACAAGCACACACACACACACACACACACACAAACACACCAGGCTGACTCATGGGCTTTTGTGACGGCAGTAAAAAGGAGTCTGCTGCAAACACACACACCCTGTTGATTAGGAGTCAGTTAAAGTGTCTGGGACGACGGGGACATGAGTGTGTGTGTGTGTGTGTGTGTGTGAGGGGGGAGAACGATTTTAGTAAAGAAGGATGATTGGAGGGGTGAGGGATGGGGGGGCCTGGAGGAAAAGAGGAAATAAAAGCAGTCAGTAAATGTTCCCATGTGTTGGCGGCCCCTCAGCATCTTGCAGAAGTGAGGAGATGAAAAGCAAGGGATTGTGAGTCAGAAGGGGGGGGGCAACGCCCCCAAACCTCGCTGTCACAGAGGGAAAGGGGGGAGAGGATGGAGGAGAAGTAGCACTGGCATGAGGGGAGGTGAAGACGAGAGGAGAGGAGGCGATACGGCCGGAGATGAGAGCAAGGACTCGAAGGCAAACCGGGAGACGAGGAGGGATGGAGAGGAGAAAGAGAAGGCCACCTCTGATTATTTAAAGATCCGAAACGATTGAACGTTCTGTCAGCACTTTCCACAAATAGAGAATTTAAAACAAAAGCAGAGTGAGTCCCTGAGGTGGGTTCTCTCTTCCTCCTCCTCCTCCCCGGTGCTGCCACGTTTTACAGGACAATCCCGTCTATTCTTGGGGAAGAAAAGCGCTGACAGCCAGACGGGAGCCAGGGAGAGACCGAGCATTAACTGGTAAACAACGTACAGGGAAAGAAAAGAAAAGATGCTGTCACATTGTACAATGTCAGCTAATAGTCTTTGTTTCACTTGGTGATGAAGAGTGATTGGGATTTAGGTCCTATTTCAATATTCAAGAGTCATTGAAAAGAGATGAATCCAGGAGTAAAGAAAGGGAATGCTCATGAGATCAGTCTGAACCACTGTCCTGACCTCCCGCTGACTCTCAGCTTCCTGCCCACCTGCCGGATAGATGGCTCCTCTGGGGGGAAAGCCTGGAGGGTCCAGAGTCACGACAAAGACCGGGTGCACTGGCAGCACTGGTTTGGAGAAGCTCGACCAGTAGAAGTCCAGTCCTACTCTGTCCCTCTCTGTCTCTCAGCCGTGGGACTGTCCAAGCTTTTAGATTCCAACTGGAGGAGGTCCAGAGCTCTCCACTGGGGGGTGCTCATGCCCCCCCCCCCACTCCACCACTGGATGGATCACTAACATTTGTTGGTTGGACTCAGTTTCATGCTCAATGGAATCAATGTCAAGATTAGAGATGTATATTAAGAGCTGTTTTGCACAATATTTTCAGGGGGTTTAATCTGAATGAAAGTTGGAGTTTTGTTTGTTACTGGTGAAAAATGATCTTATTTTTTATTTGCAAATCAACGTCAGTACTCTTCCTATTGATGTAATGTTGCGTTCACGTCTCCACTGCTTTTAAATCTGGAAATCTTTATATTGGTTTTAATTTGTACTTTTGAATAACTACAATAATAACAGCTGGCCAGAAGTTAGAGACCAAAACTACTTACTATCATTAAACATCATGTTTCCATCATATGTGAAGAATTACATGAGGTCAGTGAGGTCAGTGTGTAATCAGCTTGTTAAACAGCGTTAAGGCTCAACATGTGTCTGCTGTTACACGATGTTCTGTCTCCACATCCTAAAAACTCTTCACATTAAACTTGGTAACATTAAAGATTTAAGAACCAATGGCACGCTGCTTTCATTAGAAGAGAAAGTAATGCGACGACGTAAAGATTCAAATAACATACACAAGTAAAAGTCACAGACGTTTATGTAAAAAATTTAAATAAATGATTGTAGCCACTACGAACAATGTGAAGTTTTATTTTATTCTGAGGTTTTAGATGAAGAAATGTGCACTTGAATACAAAATTAAATGAAGAAAAGAATACAAATAAAACACAGACCTTCTTGTTATCTGAGGCAATGAGAACCAAATAATAAACAGACACATGTGCTAAATGGTTTGAATAGCCAGTAAAGGAGTAGTAAAGGTAAAAGTGCATCTCAAACACCAGGTGTCACGGGTAACAGAGGAAGGACCAGAATGCTGACGGTCCAGTCGACGGTGAATCGTTGCACTGATTTATTACAGAAACAATGACGTAGCACGGCAACTGTGATACATAGAGTACAAGTGGAAACCAGCCATGTGACTGCAGGCCTGATGAGGGAAAGTGGGAACAGGTGAGGAGGAGGGAGGAGGGGGAGGACAAGTGGTTATTGAAAGGCAGAGGGGAGTGATATGGGGGACGACAAAGAGGTTCATTTAATTCAAAGATTTAAAAAACATCACTCCCTAAGACATCTCATTAGTGATGCATGAGCAGGAGGAGCACGATGCACTTGATACCACACTAGTATTCTCTCACCACAGTCATATTTTGGCCTGGCAGCAGCACCGTGTATCGCCCCGAAGAACACAATGAAGTCAGAATAATATGAATTCAAAGTAAAATTACATAATTCATCACAGTAAGCACAAGGGAAATATCAAAATACCAAACAAGGAAAATCCAACTGCATCACAAGACTCCTCTGCACCAGCCGGGAGCCACAAAGGCTTTGCTGCAACGTGACCTAAAGGTCAGAGATTTACACAAGTCAGTCACCGCTCAGCTTCAATCACTGATGTTAAAAAGCACAAACCAAGCCAGACATCTAGGTGTCGTTATGGATTCAGACCTCAACCTGAACAGCCACATCAAGACAATTACAACATCAGCCTCCTATCACTTGAAGAATATATCGAGCATTAGAGGACTGCATTTATCTCCAGCAGACTGGACTACTGTAACGGTGTGTTTACAGGTCTCTGTGACAAGTCAATCAGAACGCTGCAGCTGATTCAGAACGCAAAGATTGAAGACGTTTGCTGCTGCCTTTAATTGAATCACATTCAAGGATATTAATGAATTTCCTGCATTTCTGCATTTTACTACTGTATTTTATTTCTTACACTGCACTGCACCTATTATTCTATGTTTTAATGACTGTTTTTAATGTTTCAATCAATGTTCTTAGTTGTTTTTAAATCTTATTTTCTTTTGCCTTGTGTTTTGATGTTTTTATGTGAAGCACTTTGAATTGCCTTGTTGTTGAAATGTGCTATACAAATAAACTTGCCTTGCCTTAAAAAAGGTTCAAACATAACATTGAGACTGAGGATTCATTTATGTATCACCTGACACTGGCTGTTACAAATGCTTGAAGTGCTACTACTAGTCCATTTATTAGTTATTACAATGTTACTGCTTCTGGTGTTACTACAGCTGGAATATCACTTATAGCTCCAATCATAACTCTATATCCTGCCTGCATTCACTTTGAAGATACTGTCCAGATGATATTGTTTTATGTAGTTTCAGAATGTTGGATGACTCGCTACCGTTTCAGTACTGCTCTGCTGATCACTTTATTTATTATCTAAACCGTGAACTCGCTCTAATGAGCCAGTAACAACAGCAAAAGTCGTCAGGAGGGTCCAAGTTTCATTTCATGCTGCTTTTGTTATATAACACGGTCATTAACCAGTGGGGGGGGGGGGGGGGGGGGGGGGGATAAAATGGCAGGAGCATAAGCAGCCAACAGAAAGTGTGTGCTTCAGGTTTGAGCCACAAGAGGTCAGCAGTGCGCGGTTTAGCTTGGTGCTGCTTGTTCACCTCTGATTCTGTTACATGGATCATGAATGGCTACAGATCACAGATTTAGACTAGGACTGTAGTCGAAAAGTCCCAAAATGTACCTCCTAACGTGCCTTTGTAAGTACTAGATAATATCTCTAGTACACCAGAGGATGAAAGATTACTGGCCTAAACCAAAGTGGACAGACGCTTAAAAGGTATTTCAATGTAAGTAATAAAAGATGAAATACAACAGTAAATAACATTTACACAAGCACCAATGCTTTAACCACTGAACACTAATACATCCATATGTAGTTGTAATCTATCATCATCATCAATACTGTACTCATACCAAAGATATATGAATGTAAACATGATAATATAACTGTAAATAGTAGATGACTTACAGATGAAGACGATTTTTGGACATTAAGGCGAAGGGTTAAGAGGATTGTACACCGAGTCTGGCTGCGGTCCAAAAGTCCACAAATGACCTCCTAACGTCTATTCCTAACCACTTTTCCTTGAGCTCTATGGAAAGAGTCATGGGGTCAAGGAAAGAAGTGAAGGAGAATTCATGAGGAGTTAGGAAAAGACAACCGTGGTGTTCAGAGAACCCGACTCCACTTTCACTAAACTACGTAGTTATGATGCAACGGAGGATGTCACTGACGGAGGTCTGCCATGGTGGAACTACAACGAAGGACTACAGAAAGCGCAATTCAAACAGCTCTTATTATGGCGGCCACTTGGATACTCCCTCAGTTAGGAACCTTCCTCAGCAAAAAGGACTTTTGGACCACAGCCTTTTCTAGCAGAGTGCAGATTGTGACATTATCCTGACCTCTTGTGGCTGGAATCAGTCTATCATTGTATCAAATGCAGATGAAAGTGGAATGGAACACATCTGGGAACCCCCTTTAAAGACCAATCCTTTGTTTATAGTCTTTCAAAACATATATTAAATCATTTCTATTTATTTTAGAGAAAACGTAGAGGGCACACAGTGTTGGAATAATTATATATGTAAGTTGTGCTTTTTTCATATTCTTTTTTTTTATAGGAAATGTCCTTTTTTTAAATAAATGTGTAAGGAAATAAAAGAGTTGGAAGAGCTATCATTACTTTCATACATGCTAATGTTTCTTTAGTTGTTTTGGATGGGTTGTCGTTACTCAGTCGCAGCAGGAAGAGGGTCTAACCCACCCGACCCCAACCCTTAAAATGTCTCATCCAAAACATAAGAAACCAACACTGCTCTATGAACTCTTACAAGTATTCATAAACTGAGATGAAGAATTTAAAAAATAGCTTTTAAATGGATCTGAACAATTTCTGAAGAACCTCTTTAGGCCTTGCTAATGATTTCAACTGATCACTATAACACTGAGATATATATATATATATATATATAACGCTATTTCTTCATTAACGTTTTATTTACAGTATTTTTTTTAATTGTATTTATTTTATTCATTTTTATTTTGCAATAATTCACCAAATATTCTCTCACCAATATTACATATGTTTACATGCTTTGCATACTGCTCTTTGGATCGATTAATGCTTTTTAAAAAGTTTTATTGTAGTTTAAGTTGTATTGTAGTTTTGTGATTTTATAGTTATTTATCGTCTTTAAGCTCGACTTGGAGCAGAATGTGAACAATGGTCAGGGCCAGATGTTGTAATTGCAAGTTGAGCAATAATTGAATGGTCTCTGTCGGCCGGTTTAAAGAGACGGCAGGGAAATGGGAATGAATTGGATCAGATTTATATTTTATTATATTATATGAATATGCCAGGTATAAGTTAAAAAAAGACACAATATGTCAACATTACAATAAAAGCAGCACAATTGATCCACTGTGATTCAAAGATGTAAAACAAAACGTGAAACAAGTCAAGGAAGAGAGAGTGAATAGAGTCCCTTTATGCAAGAGAGGAAGTAAAGATGTAAATCACATATACAACATTTAATAAACGGCTCCAAACAAGTCGTAATCATATCTCACTTTGTAGCTCCCTTCATGTGCAAAGTGAGATGTGATTACATAAGTTAGTATGATAGATTCAAGTCTTCAATCTTTAAGGGTGAAAAACTAGGAAGTGTTATTTCTACCAAGTTTATTGTTTACACCAACTAAGACAATTAAAAAACTAAAATGTGGAAAATGTAGTTCAACTGCCGAATATATCTATTTAATATGAACACATATACCAAAGCTTATCATGAGCATAATTCAATACTGTTTTTTTTTTTATTTAACTATATATATATATATATATATATATATATATATATATATATATATATATATATATATATATTTATTAATTTACACACATATATATACCATTTAACTTTTATTTTATTATTATATTTTATATTCTTTTACTTTTTTAACATCTGAACATCTGAATCTGAATTGTAAGTCGCTTTGGATAAAAGCGTCTGCTAAATGACTGTAATGTAATGTAACATGACATGTACATTTTCCAGCACATCACTGGTGTGATCCACTCTGATTGTAAACTGATAGAAACATTTACAAATATAATTATGATCCCAAACTTGCACTGTGGCCAATCACATTTTGTGTTGGCTTTGTTGATGACATCACAGGAGATGATGTGATTTCACAGATGGAGGAACTATACTCAGGCTGCACAGAGAAACAGCTGTGAAAGAGGCCTTTGATGGGACAAATCCTATCAGATCGTGGAGGACAGGGTCTCATCAGACGGTGTCCCGGTGGTTTCACTGCGACCTAAAATCCCATCAGCGGGATGGAACACCTGATTCACATCTGAGGTGATTAGAGAGATAGGCTGCAAACAACAAGCGCCTTTCCCCCTTTTTTTATGAATGAATGCCGAGACCCCGTGATCCGGCCCAGCCAATGAGCAGCTCGCAACCTGCACCGCTCAACCCGCAGCTCTGCAGCAACAAGAGGTCACTATATACGGCCGTACGCGTGGAGAGGAGACAGAGAGAAGCACGCGCAGTGAGCGGACAGCCTGCAGCAGCTCCACTCGGGCCCTCTTCACGCGCACAGACAGAAACTAGCTGGAAAGCAGGAGGAGGAGGAACGGCTCGTGATTTGTTTGTTTTTTTCCGCCTCCACAACTGGTGCGCCATGCCGCTGAAAAACGGCAACACCGTGGCGGTGGAGAGACGCGTGGACCTGGCCTCGCTCTTCTGCATGATCGGGCGCCACGGTCCCGCCGTGGCTCTGGCCGTCATAGCGGTGGTGTCCGTGGTGGCGGGTCTCGTCATCTACCGGACCGTGAGGAGGAAGCGGAGGAAGGCCACGGCCGCCGCCGAAGGTGACTGTGACGGCGGCGGCCCCGAGGGAGACCAGTCGGTGATCCGGGAATCTCACGGCTCCGTGGAGTCAACAGGTAAAGAAAAGATCCAGGATTAACCCGAGTGTGTGAGGTGTAACCCTGTGAGTGATGGTGGTGATTCATCCAAAGGGGGAAACCGTGACCCCAGTTAAACTGCTGAGGCATATCATTTCAATATGATTGCCTGTGATAATTCATAGCACGACGGCGTTAGTATTCATATGTGTGAGTTATGTTCCAGTGAGACTGTAGGAGATATAGATAGCCCTTCATGCCGTATTATAAAAGTCATTAATAACTCTGGACTAGTAGTAAAAGCTGACCTCACATGCTCATCCAAATGCGTTTTAACAGTTGGTAGCTGCTCGTGTTTGTTCATGTTGGCTGTGATTGAATCAGCACATTAACTACAAAGTCCTGTGCAAATGTTGAGCTGCTTAAAAGCTGCTTTACCCGAGTGTTTCCACGCTGCTGTTGTACTTCTATTCCACAGCGGGTCGGAGGGAAATCATTTCATGCTGCGCTTCTTTCCAAGATTAGGATTTTACAAACAAAACGTTTAATGAGAACATAAAATATGGTATAAATTAAACTGCCCACAGTAAATCCAATGGTTCTGATTGGCTCAACCTCATCCAGCTAGAATGGTAAATTGCTGCTTATGATTACATCCAGAATAATAGTATTTTAATATGTAATAGAACACTAACGGGGGCAATTTGATACTTTGAGTACATTTAGGTAATTTTATATAAGGGGTTAATCTACTGACACACAGATCAAATTGACTGAAAAGGGTAGCAAGTTTTTTTTGGCAGGTCAAACAAGGCCAACAAACAATTACGCTGATTGCATTGATTACTCATCCTGCGATTAGATCTTCTGCTGTGTTGTCATTTTTTTTTAAAAGGTACAAAGGTGGATAAGACAAAGTGCAAAGTAAAAAAACAACAAAAAAAACAATATATCTGTCCTTTGTAAACCAGTAAAGATACTAATTCATCAACTATAATTAACCAAAGACATTTAATTAACATTAACCATTCTCTAGTCACCTATTCTGCTTTTCTAGTTATGAAGTCAAAAAAGAAAATAAATTTATATTAAAAAAAAAAAGTTCAATGTATATAATTTGAATTACTTTCCCCCTTATATCTTCTAATAGACGTGAATGATGACGGCTCATCAGACGTGAAGAAGGTTGTGGATCCGATTCCGAGTGATCTCAGAATCCGGCACCGTCGTGTTGCTGCTGCTGAGGAGACACCTGCACCATCTTCCCCTCCCGAGAGTGACGTCCGATCACCAGACATTGAGCGAGTCTCTTCGGACGGCACAGAGGAAGCAGCAGCAGCAGCAGTCGTGTGGGACTCTCACCAAGCAGAAGAGGCCAATGGGAGCCCGCAGAGTGATTCTTGCACAGAGGCTGAAATGGTGTCGGAGGATGCTGTCGATCGCCATCGGTGTGAAAGCGGTGACTCGATTAAGGACGTGTTGGAAGAGTTCCACGATAGCTGCTTGAAGGAGCCTGAGCCGATTAATGGAGAGGAGGTAAGCAGCCACTTGTTCTCTGTGTGAGGTTACATGCAGGCTACAGACAAATTTAAACGTTATCCGTCACAGCTGGTCCATTTATATATTTAAAAAAAATGCTGGTAGGTGGATGTTGTTACCATTTGTACACCAACTAATCAGTGGCTGTAGCTTCATGTTCAGCAGACAGATACGAGAGCGCTATCTCTCTCATCTAGCTCTCAGCAAGGAAGGAAAATAAGTGTATTTCCAAATTTGTCTGAACTATTCCTTCAAGGAGTTGGAGCACCAACCCGGTGGGAATATTTCTCTCTCGCCTACATTTACCCATCTTCCCTCAGACCTCATTCTCTCTGTAGTTTCAGACAAGCGCAGGGTATTTTCAATCTTGCATGTATTTATATCTATAGTTGGACCCAAAGATAACTTTTTTTTTTGTTGGTGTTGTCTAGGTGTCAACAGCAGAATGCCAAGAAGATGAGGGCGTGACCCCGGAGAAGGATGTTTTTGACCAGACACCCAGACAAGAGGACAGCTTTCAGTGTGCTTCGAACGATCCGGTGTGCTTCCAACAAACCTCTCGTATGAGTGAAAACGGTGATGAAGCCGCAAGTAGCGTGGAGTCCAACTCGGAAGAGCCCGTCATTCATATCGAAGGTGTATCTGTTCCTAGCGTCTGTTGTGGGAAAGATGGCATTGATTTCAGTAGTTATTCCGGCAAAGCTCGCCTCTCTCCAGAGGGGGAAAGTAGAAATGAGAGTGAGGAGGCAGAAGAGCATCCTTTGGACTACCTGCCAATCGGTCAACCGGCGGAGATCTCGTCATCAACATTCCAACGAGAGTCAAACCTGCCACCTACGCAGCAGCAGCAGCGTGACCATGCAAAGGACGAGGTGACGGCGCCCATTCGGGATAGTGATCGGGATGAAGATGGTGGTCTAGCTGGTGAAGAATTTGTTCGTGAAGACCACTTCAACGAACTTACAGCCACCAAGTTGGACGCCACCTCGGCACAGTTCGACCAGCAAGGTGCGGAGGGGGTAAGCGGTCTTACGTGTGATCAAGAGGTTGGAGTTCTTTGCGATGGTGCTGATCAGGCGAAAGGGAAAATGCCGACCGGCGGCAATGACGTTGCCTGCAGCGAAGAACGTGACGGTTCAAGTGTGGTGCTCAGCCCTGCCGTGACCTGTTTGAACGTGCCCGTAAAGGCCGATAATCACAATGGCGCTCTGTCGGGTACCTCAAGCATTGCTGACTTGTCATTGGATTGTCAGCCCCCGCAGAAAGCAGATAATACAGCTCCATCTCTTGATGAAGACACTAATTATACTATTCTTGGCCCTCAAATGCCATCGCACAAGACAGAAAATCTGCCTGAAAACAACGGAAATGGCACAACCGTGGTGTTGGCTGAAGAACGCAATGACCAAGTGTACTGCCCTCATGTTCAATCCCGTTACGAAGACCAACAGACGATAAGAAAGGAAGCTTTTGACGAGGCAAGTGTTGCTGCTGTTCCAGATAGAGCTGCAAACGTACCTTCTGTGATAGTTGACGATATATCTTGTCCTCACCTGCAATCCATTTGCCAAGACCAACAAATCGACCATGTGGAAAAGAATGAAACTTCCGACGAGACGAGGATCGATTCTGCCACTGATGCAGCTGCTTGCAACAACACTAGCTGCACTGCACTTTTAATGTCTGAAGAACTATCTCCTGACACGCAGTCTTCCTCCCAAGACCAACAGAGTGACCAAACAACAAATAATAAGGAAGATTTTTCCGAAGTGACCGCTGCTCCCGTCCTGACTGAGGACATAAATCCTCCCTCGTGTCAAATTTACTTGCCATCTTTCGAGCATTTTGCGCTGAGGGATAAGGACATATCATCTGCTGGAGTTGGTGAAGAGAGTGGGATTTCAAGCATGGCCGTCAGCCCTGATGCCGTTAACGAGTGTGACGTGATCTTTGAAAAAATGGTGCTTGAGGCGATGGATTGTGATCTGAAGTCTGACGGCCAGACGGAGGCTCAAAACGATCTCTTTGCTGATGATGTATCTGTCATTGAAGAGGATACGGCGTGTATGGTGTTCGGGCCTTACCCATCGCATCCCGAGGACATGTTTGGCCACGAGATTGAGGACGGTTACTACAAAATGATAGATCAGTTTGCGGCGCAGATTGCAGACAGCGTTACTTGCGTCACCGAAAAGCAGTCTGACATGAAAGTTGCTGTGGAGTTTGTGGAGAGTAAAGAGAAGAAGAAAGGAGGATGTGTTGACATGAAAGAGGCAACAAAAGCAGAGAAGGAGAAAGAAGAGGACTACGAAAAGACTGAAATCAGTATCATGGAAGCAACTATGGACAATAATGAATGGATCATGGATAGTAACTCCCAAGCCTTTCCCTGGATGAATCTTTCCGCCTCATCTTTTGCCCAAGACGATACAAAAAACAACCAGTTTCCCACTGAAGAGTGCCAATACAGCTCTGCTGCAGCAGACACCCGTTGTACGGACACAACAGATATCCCACCTTCTGCTGAAGTCCTACAAGCCGGCACTCTCTCCCTTGTCGACGAAGATACAGAAGATATACAAAATGTCCAGCCCATGCCCCAGAATGTCAATGTGACCTTCCGCGTCCATTACTTCACCCAAACGCCGTACCAGACGGTGGCCGTCACGGGAAACCAGCGGGAGCTAGGGAACTGGAAGGGATTCGTCCTGCTGGATAGAGCCAAGGACGGGCACTGGGCCACGACGGTCAGCCTGCCCGCAGAGAGCCACGTGGAGTGGAAGTTCGTGGTGGTGGACAAGGGGGAGTTGTGCCGCTGGGAGGAATGCGGCAACCGCCTCCTCGACACGGCCTCCGGGGACGAACTGCTGGTGCACAAATGTTGGGCCCGCTTGTGAGAGGGAGATCGGGATGTGGTGTGTTCAGGAACCTTTGGTACCGTATCCTCAACCAGATAGTCAAGTTTGATTGTTTGTACGGCCCGTCACAAGACCCACATGCGGAATGGCCCCCAACACTGTATCATGTCATACATGCATCCTAGCATTGATTTGGTAAATGTGGGGGTCATCAAGAGGATACGCATTTTTTTTTTTTTTGGATGTCAAGGTTACAGATGATCATCATGATCTAATGGGACTTTTCTTCGAGGGTTGCTCTCTGATAGCCAGTGACTAAGTGGATCTTTCAGGGAACTGAAAAGATTATCATCAAAAGACAGAATCGTTGCCTAAGACGTCTTCTCCCCCCCCCCCGTGGTTGTATCTATAATTATGCAAATCCCACCTCTTTAAGAAAAAGGGTGACTTAATGCGAGTGTTAATTTGTGTAAATGGCGACTTTACTATAATGTCCGTATGCTGCTTCAGTACTCTCAACGATCTATAAGAATAAATGCACATGGTTCACTTTTACTACAGCAATAATGAAAGCAATAACTGTATATTGTACACGGTATGACTGGTGCAGGTATTCTATTGTGTTTACCACTAAACTGATATAGTTGTAACTGATGCTGCTTTTATCTGCTGGGACTGCGTGCATGCAATATTGTCCCATTGTTCTATGAATGTGCCTTTAAAACATTTTCTTTTTTTTTTTTTTTTTCAATGAATGTTATAATACGTCAAAACAAATGTGGCTTTTCTTTTTAAAACAGCTTTGCTGGCCATCCTCTTACAGTTTAGTTTCTTACAGTATGTTTATTTTCTCAAAACTGCTGTCACTTGTTTTTAGGTCAAGTTTCAGTGCAGGTGGTCTCTATATCTCAGATCATGGCAGAGTATCTTGTTATGCAATACTGTGAAGATGATGCTACTTTTAATGTCATTGAGGTGGAGTTGGTTACCAAATAAATAAATATTCCAAGTCTGTCAAATCTGGGGTTTTGGTATGTTTCTTATACATGTTCATTCATTGAACGACTGGGTGTTCGGAGCTAGTTGAAGAATTTACTTCCAACAGGAGTTGGGGGAGGAAAAAAAGTTTCTCACTAAATGGATCAATTAAAAATCCATTTTGAATTATTTTAATGTTAATTATGGACTGGATCATTTGATGCACAAACATATTTGTTTCCCCCCCCTCAGCTGAATGTATCATTTAGGATCCATCAACCAAAATGCACCCGGCTGTGTCTGTACTGCAGTTGTTTAATCAACTGAAGAGAGATATTTGCAGATCAATTCGGACACTCTATTATTTCTCAACCAGGCAGCCGCACGATGTGCTGATGTCGTCTAAATTTCTGTGAATCATTTTGCAACAAACCAACACAGGCGCGTTGAACCTTGTGTGGTCTCAAAACCTTCGACCTGTTGCCTAAACCCGATATTTTCCGTGGTTCGGACCAGAGGCCGTGACCTTGTTCCCAGTGCAGTCTGGTTCAGAGGTGGCTCGTGCAGAGAAGGCCTTGTTAGC